>NW_028270175.1:99957674-100557674 GCF_037043375.1 Chiloscyllium plagiosum | reverse complement strand
ATTGAGACGTATAAGATTATGAAAGGATTGGACACTGGCAGTAGGAAACATATTTCCACTGATTGGTGAGTGCCGAACCAGAGGACACAGCTTAAAAATATGGGGTAGACCATTTAGTACAGAGCTCAGGAGAAACGTCTTCACCCAGAGAGTGGTGGCTGTGTGGAATGCTCTGCCACAGGGGGCAGCGGAGGCCCACACTCTGGATTCATTTAAGAAGGAGTTGGATAGAGCTCTCAAAGATAGTGGAATCAAGGGTTATGGAGATAAGGCAAGAACAGGATACTGAATAGGAATGATCAGCCATGATTATATTGAATGGCGCTGCAGGCTCGAAGGGCTGAATGGCCTACTCCTGCACCTATTGTCTATTGTCTTTCATTTCATGACCAAACCTGTGACCTCTAACTGGGCTATAGAATCTGGCCCATCCCTCCCCTTTAGTCCTCATTCACCGACTGTCGATTGGAGACAACTACATTTCGTTCCCATGAGCACTCGCCACGAGCATGCTCACAGTTCATGTTAACCCTATGCATGCTGCAGGATCCATCCCAAGTGATGACGTATAATGTTCAACAGCGAAGAAGAGGCGGTTCTACAGGACCAAGCTGGAGGCATTGGTCCTTCAACCAATCTTAGAATCTCATGGGCGCGCTGGGCGCTCTGATAAATCAGAGAATGCTGTCTTGCTAAAATAATCTAACCAGAACTTCCACACACCAACGCTCAATCAAAGTTCGATTGAAAAGTTCTTCCAATTCAAAAAACCATTGTTAATGATGACTCTGTTCTCTTTGCCACAGACGAAAGTGAGGAAAGCAGATGCTGGAGATCAGAGTCAGCATTGGAGTGGTGCTCAAAAATCACAGCATGTCTCGCAGCATCCGACGATCATGAAAATCGAAGTTTCAGGCTGGCACCCTTCATCAGTAACCTTTCACGCTGTCTATTTATGATCAATATTGCTATTATCCCTTATATTCCATCATCCCCAGGTTTCATGCACAGCAGTCTCACAGAACTTTTGTCTTTTGTTTTGCCAATCTACATTTATCTGATCGCTTTCGATTAGCATAATCAAGACTTGTTCTTACCTAATTAAAAAATCGGCAGGAAGTTCACCACAATTTTCTATGAACAATTCTATTTTAACTTTCCTGAATGAAACACATATTTTTTCAGGGGCACCTCATTTTGTCTGATATGACCGTTTGCAACATGTTTCATACAGTTTTAAACGGCTGTCCTGTCAGTACTGAATTAATTGACAAAACGTTTCTCATGGCAAACTTTGAAAGCGTGCATACATTTTAAAGATGAGGAAATGTGTCTGAATGAGTTGTGACTTGGACATTAGTTATCGTGAATACAAAGTAAAGACAATCAGGTTGTCTTGGCGTTGACCTCTACCACATTTTCAGAAACTGCCAGACAAGCTGAATACTTCTAGCATTTTTTGATTTAAAAAAAAATATCAGATTGCCAGTATTTGGCTTCTGCACTTGTTCTTGGGACAAAAGGGATGAAAAGTGGATGGGAAGCAGGAGCAGTCCCACTCCTTCAGTCGTGCAACTCCCAGCTCTTCCTCTGGTTTTGTAGTTTTTTGAAAACACTAACTGGCTTTAATATTGGGTTTTAATGATAATCTAAGTGTTTACATGTTGCTCTTTAGCCTAAACATGGAATAAAAAAAACATCAATTAATACCAATTTCACAATTTACGTGTGCATGTCCAGGTCATAACTTTACTTTTAAGGGGAAGGCAGCATTTCATATTGGTAACAATAAACGCTAATGATTCGCAGGCGATGGATGTGAGAGCACGGAATACAAATGACTGGACTTCCAGGGACAGTCGCTCTTTCTATGAACATGGACACTGTTTGATTCAGCATTACAGACTCCCATCCTTCTGCACATGATGCCTTCAGTTCTGTCTTGGTTTTGTTCCGACTGGTTTCTAATGCATGGGCTATCCAATCATCTATTATGTTGCTTTTTCTAAAGAGTGAGAATCCTTCTCTCAGAGCACACTGCCTCCGTAGCTCAATGCTTAGTTAGGGGATGAACACGGACAGGGGAATCGCTGAATGCTTCCTTTCTTTGCTGCAAATAAACTCTGGTGTTGAAATTTGAAATGGGACAAAATAAGCCAATTGGGTGCAATCATCTTTTCTGGCTGATCTCTCCTGAGGCCACAGTCACTTCACCATCAGGTTTCTTTGTGTTTGCCTCTGTAAGTGAAATGGGGTTCAGATCACCGAGGGGGTGTGAACATATCTTAAACTTCAGTCGCATACATTGTAAAACGTGACTGGATGATACCATTGCGACGAGTGCTTGAAACATTTGAGAAAACAAGGGGAGAGGCCAAGAGCTGAAAACTTGGATGATGGGCCTCTTTCCATTCTATAAACAGTTGATGACTAGCTCAAACTTATGTACTGATAAATTAAATGCCATATGCGTTGGCATTAAGAAGCAGGTCAACAGCTTGGAAGGCAGCACTGGTGGTTTATTGGTTAAGAGTCGGTGTTTTCTTCACTGTGGCCAGAGTTGGGTGCCTGGTCAGGGAATCAGGTTATATTGTTGCTGACAGTGACAACAGCGAGAGTGGAGCAGCTCTGATGGGAATGCTTTCAATATCTCAGATCAGTTGAGATCAGATTCTCATGCCTCGAGAACATCAGAGTTGATGTCCCTGCTCCTTCAAGAAGGGGAAGGTACCTTGAGAGTCTCTGCTCATTCGGTGAGTTCATCTTTCATTCCCCTAAATTGTTTCCTTTACACGCCCACGGGTTGCAGGTATTGGATTGGTGTGAAATTGATAACGTGCACAAGAGCAGCATGCGTGACGCTCCTATCTTCCCCTCCTCTGAAAGCGGTCTGAGGTTGACTCTGATATTCTCGGTTGCATTCATCGATGGGAGACATTAATTGGTATATTAAGAAGTGCCACAAATAATTGAAACAGAATGAAATACTTTCAAATGTTCTGGCTACAAAGTACTCAGAAACAGCTCATGTTTGAGAGATATTTAGTAAAACCAAGTTTAAGAAGATAAACAACTTGCTTTGCGAGATGCTTCCAATGAAGACATCAATTGTTTTGAATGATTCAGTGGAATTTTAGTTCTTTCTATTACAACAGACACATCTTTCGAGAGTGACAAATGCCTCAGGAGGGACCGTCTTTCAGAAAATTCGGAATTTAACCATTTGGCTACTTCTTCCTTCACTTTAGACTTGAAAACCAGAGCCGGTTTACGTAAGCAAAGAGATAAACAGGCAGCAGGCTGCCATTCGAGGACAGGCCCAGCTATTAAGAATTGGTACACGCTGAACTTATACCTCCTGAGGCAGCCTGGCTTCCTATAATCTCCCATCCTCCTGCCTGTTTACTTTGGATTCCTCTAGTTTGTTGTTGTTACATAGGAAGAGAAGCATTAAGCCGGTTCCCGTACGTCTCCTCCCCAACTGTTTCCCCGTTACTCTATGGCTTCTACTCTCTCATGTTGCTCTTCCTGCCAAACTGTAGCATTCTTCGCGTCAGCTGATTGTTATCCACATGTTCTTCGAAGGAGAAACACAGAAGTGGAATTCCAAACTCAAACAGATTAGCCCTGGAGAAAACTACTTCACGCTTTTTCATCAGAAAGAATTACTTCATTATCTAACCCTATGATTATCTTATATGTCTCTATTAAGTCATCTCTCAACCTTCTCTCCCACGAAAACAGCGTCAAGTCGCTCAGCCTTTCCTCGTAAGATCTTCCCTTCATTCCAGGCAACATCCTAGGAAATTGGCACGCTTTCCAAAGTTTCCACATTCTTCTTATAATGTGGTGAACAGAACTGTACGCGATACTCCAAGTGCGGCCGCACAGGAGTTTTGTACAGCTGTCGCATAACCTCATGGTTCCGAAACTTGGTCCCTCTATTAATGAAAGCTAAAACACTGTATGCCTTCTGAACAACCCTGTCAACCTGGGTGGAAAATTTCAAGGATCTCTGTTCCTGATCACCGAGATCTCTCTGCACATCTCCACTTCCAAGAAACTTACCATTAGCACAATAATTTGCATTCCGGTTACTCCGACCAAAAATTAAAACCTCACACTTGTCCACATTAAATTTCATTTGCCACCTCTCGTCCCAGTTCTGTAACTTATCTATGTCTCTCTGTAAACTGCAACACCCGCCGTCACTATCCACAACTCCACCGACCTTAGTGTTGTTTGCAATTTTACTAACCCACCCTTATACGCCCTCATCCAGGTCGTTTATTAAAATGAAGAGCAGCAGTGTACCCAATACCGACCCTGGCGGTACACCACTGGGAACTGGTGTCCAGGATGAACAATTCCCATCACCCACCTCCCTCTGTCTTCTTTCAGCAAGCCAATTACTGATCCAAACTGCTATATCTCCCATAATCCCATTCCTCCACATTTTGTACAACAGGCTATTCTGGGGAACCTTCTCGAACGCCTTGCTGAAAACCATATACACTATATCAACCGGTTTACTCTCAAAGAACTGAATAAGGGTTGTGAGGCACGACGTACCCTTCACAAAAGCGTGCTGACTATCCCTAATCAAGTTATCCCTATCAACTCTTGTCTCTTATAACATTTTCCAATACTTTACAAAAAACTGAAGTAAGGCTCACTGGTCTGTAATTACTAGGGTTGTCTCTACTCCCCTTGTTGAACAGGTGAACCACATTTGCTATCCTCCAGTGTTCTGACACTCTTCCTGTGGACAATGACGATTTAAAGATCAATGTCAAAGGCTAGGCAATCTCCTCTCTGGCTCCCCAGTGGATCCTCGGATAAATCCCGTCTGGCCAAGGGGATTTACTTCCTTTCACACTCTGTAGGAATTCTAATACATCTTCCTTGTGAACTTCATTAGTCTAACCTAGTCTAGTAGCCTGTATCTCAATATTCTCCTCGACAACATGGTCGTTTTCTAGAGAGAATACTGTTGAAAGATCTGCATTTTGTGCTTCCCATTAGCCCTCTTCTCCACACACAACTTCCTACTATTATCATTGATTGGCGCTAATCTTACTCTTGTCATTCTTTTATTCTTTACATACCTGTAGAAAGCCTTACGGTTTACGCTTACCCTATCCACCAACAACGTCTCATGTCCCCTCCTGGCTCGTCTGAGCTCACTCTTTAGGTCTTTCCTGGTTGTCTTGTAATCCTCAAGCGGCCTAACTGAGCCTTCATATCTCATCCGAACATATGCTTTTTTCTTCTGTTTGACCAGAGATTCCACTTCCTTTGTAAACTACAGCTCCCACTCTACAGCTTACTCCATGCCTGACAGGTTCATACTTATGTTTGACACGCAAGAGCTTTTCCTTGATTAAGTTCCACGTTTCTAATGTGCCCGAAACCTGCAGTTTCCTTCCCCATATAATGCTTCCTAAATCTTGCCTAATTGTATCGTAATTGCCTTTTCCCCAGCTTAGATCTTGACCAGTGGTATGCATCTGTCCGTTTCTATCACTAAAGTAAACATAACAAAATTGTGATCGCTATCACCAAAGTGCTCACCTATTTCCAAGTCTAACTTCTGGCCGGGCTCATTACACAGTACCAAGTCTAATGTGGCTTCACCCCTTGTTGGCCTGTCTATATACTGTGTCAGGATGCCCTCCTGCACACATTGGACAAAGACGGATCCATCTATAGTACTCGTACTATAATGTTTCCAGTCAATATTTGGAAAGTTGAAGTCCCCATGAAAACTACCTTGTCTGTCTCATTCCATTCTTATCGAGAATCATCTTTGCTATCCTTTCCCCAATATCTCTGGAAGTATTCGGAGGCCAATAGAAAACTCCCAACAGGGTGACCTCCCCTTTACTGTTTATAACCGCAGACTATACTACCTCAGTTGACGAGTCCCCTGACATCCTTTCTGCAACTGCAATACTGTCCTTGACCAAGAATGCCTCTTTTACCATCTTCTCTGTTCTCACTGAAACATCTAAATCCTTGGACCTGCAACAACCATTCCTGTGCCTGTTCTTTTCATGTCTCCGAAATGGCCACAACATCGACGTCCCAGGTACCAACCCATGCTGCAAATTCATCCACCTTATCTGGATGCTCCTGGAGTTGAAGTAGGCACACTTCAAACCACCATCTTGCTTGCCGGTGCCATCTTGCGACCATGATACTTGATTTCGGATCCCCATACTCTCAACCTTTTCTATACTTGAACTATAATTTTGGATCCCATCTCCCTGCTGGATTAGTTTAAACCCACCCACAATAGCCTTTGCGAATATCCCCCCAGGATATTGGTACCCTTCTGGTTCAGACCAAGAACATCCTCCTTGTGCAGGTCCTACCCATCCCAGAAAGAGCCCCAATTATCCAAGAATCCAAAACCCTCCCACATGCACCATCCCTGTAGCCACGTGTTCAACTCCAATCTCTCCCTATTCCTCACCTCACTAGCACGTGGCACGGGCAACAAAACAGAGACAACAGCTCTGTTCGTCCTAGCTCTAAGCTTTCATCCTAGCTCCCTGAATTTCTGCCTTAAATCCCCATCTCTCTTCCTACCTATATTGTTGGTGCTCGATGACCATGACCTCGGGCTGCTCCCGTTCCCCCTTAAGGATCCCAAAACATGATCAGAGAATGACGATCCGTGGCACCGGGGAGGCAACACACCAACCGTGAGTCTCTTTCGTCCCCACAGAACCTGCTATCTGTCCCCGAACTATGGAGTCCCCAATGACTATTGCTCTGCTCCTCTCCACCCTTCCCTTCTAAACAGCAGGGACAGACACTGTGCCATAGCCCTGTACCCCACTGCTTTCCTCTGGTAAGCCGTCCCCCAGAATAGTATCCAAAACGGTATACTTATTGTTAAGGGGAATGGCCACAAGGGATCCTTGCAGTGCCTGCCAGTTCCCCTTCCGTCCCCTGACTGTAACCCATCTGCCTTTTTCTTGCACCTGAGGAGTGACTACCACCCTGTAACTACCCTCAATAACCCTCTCTGCCTCTCGAATGATCCAAAGTTCATAGAGTTCTCGCTCCAGTTCCCTAATGCGGTTTTCGTGGAGCTGGAGTTGGGTGCACTTCCCGCAGATGTAGTCAGCAGCGACAATAGTCATGACCCTTACCTCTCACATTCGGCAGGAGTAACATTCAAATGCCCTCACCTCCATTCTCACGATTCTAAATGCCCAAAGAGACTGTTGAAAAATCAAAGAATAAAAAAAGAACTCGTTATCTTACCAATCTTACATTACCGCACCTCAACCCACCTACCACACTCTCAGATACCTTGCCTCCTCCTATTTGTCTCTATACCGCCTCGGCTCACAAGCCTCATTTCAAATGAAGAGTTCTTGCCTGAAACGTCGATTCTCCTGCTTCTCGGGTGCTGCCTGCCCTGCTGTGCCTTTCCAAGTCCACACTCTCTCCTCAGTGGCGAGGCAGTGGATTTGTGTTGGGGACTGAAGATAGAGGCCACACCTTTGCACGATTCAATTGTAGGAAATGTCTGCTCCAACAGGACAGGATATCAGAGAAGTCCGGAGTGTGTTTGACCTCGAGCGAACAGGGATTTGGTGGTGATCGCATCCACCTGTTGACCTTCTCCTTCTCAGAAGTGGAGGCTGTGTGTCTGAAAGATTCTGGCAAATTTCCTGTCAAATTGTTTGTGCCTAAATCCCTTAACTTCAATCCTAGCTTCAGGCACAATCCAGAGTCTGTGAGAGACTCTTTCTCATTCTATTGATTTTAAAAAAATCTATAACATCAATTTCACATCATATTAGAAGGGAAAGTTTTAATAAACAATCACTCCACCATGATAAGATGAAGTCACGCATTTTATCCGTAATAGAACTTGTTCAGAGTTTGAACATGGAAGGAAAAGGCTCCGGTTACGGTGGGAGAGAAACGTTCACTTGTGTGTGTGGACAAGGCTTCTGCTTGCATCAGAGCTCACAAACTACAATTGTAGTCATATTTAAGTGAGACTGCAGATAAGTGATGATTCATTTCTCCATCTGAGCAGAAACCCCACGAAAGCAATGATACCAGGAACAAGCTCAATGTGTGGGAAGGGATAAATTCCTTCTCTGACCTACTGCGACACCTGCTCGATCACAATGACGAGAAATCATTTCAATGTCTGGATTGCGGAAAATGCGATAAAACGTCCAGTGATTGGATTATCCAACACCATGTTCATACTAATGAGAAAACTTTCATCTGTCCAGACTTTGGAAAATATTATCAGACCTTTGTGTAGTTGATGCATGGGAAATATGTGGACACGAATGGAAGTCCTTTAGAACTTCTGGGGTCCTGGCGTCCGATCCACGTGCTCACACAGAGGGCAGACATCTTCAATTCCACAACTGTGGGACGTACTGCAAATGACCGATCGACGTGAAGTCCCATCAACATTGCTACCAGATCTTTTCAACGCCCAGACCGTGACAAGTGTAGCAAATGTTCCTGGGGACTGACATGGCATCAACGTGTTTACAAAGAAGAGACCCTTTACAGGCTGAGGTTGTGGTAATCACTATACAAGTTCCTTGGGATCGTTTAATCATGAACGTCTTCACATTGTGGAGAGACCGATCAAATATCCAGTGTGTGGAATGTGCTCTCCAGTCTCTGCAGGTCTGATGTTCCATCGACATTCTCACAAGTTGAGAGACATTTCAATTGTTTTCATTGTGGGACTCGGTTCGGGCGATCATCTCAACTCTCAGTACACCAGCGAGTTTGCAGTGGGCAGAACGTATTTACCTGCTCCATTTGAGAAAAACAGTTAGCTCACTCATCGACCTTGCAGAGACAGCAGAGAGATCCACTGGGGGAAGGAATTCACTCACTCATCGAGCCTGCTGAGACAGCAAAGTTGTTACATCTCTCAAATGCGATTGGACTTCGTTGTTCGTGACATTCAGGACTGAAAGCAAAGTTTTAATATATTAGATAAATGTCAAACAAATCAATTCTGTATTCAATACCGTAGGAGAGGTCAATATTAGGATGGGATTCCGTAGTACTTGAATAATCAACACAGGTTCTTAAGGACAAATGTAATAGAATTCTATGAGGAAGTAATGAGCAAGTGAGAAACATTATATTCTGAGAATTTGATCAGCTTGAATTCGCAGCAGGCATTTGTCAAGGTGCAGGATTGGAAACTGCGAAAAAAAGAGTGTATGGTTTGAGGGGCAAAGTACTGGCATGGCTTGAGTTTGGGCTGACTGGCTGAAAACAGTTGGGTGAAGGGGTCTTTTCCAGGATGGCAGCGCATGACGTGTGGGGTTCAGCAAGGGTCAGTTTTGGCACCACGACTATCCCCGTTATGCGTGAATGATCGGGTCAAAGGACCTGAGAGTGTTGTTGATATTTTGAAGAATACACAACAAAAGGTCGAAGGACAGATCGTTTTGAGGAAGCGGGCAGGCTGCAGAATTACGTGGACTTGCTGGATGCTTGGATAAAAAAGGTTGCAGTTAGAACACTGTGTGGAAAAGAGTGAGGTCATAAAGTAATGGCATTATTAGAGGCATAGACCATTTTGTGACGCGGAAAGGCTTCAGAGATCTCTCGGTTAAAGGCACTTGAGAAATCTAGTTGAGGTTTCTCTGATGTTTAACATGCAAGTTATGTTGGCTGTTAGGAGGGTAAATGCAATGTTTGCATTCATTCAAGCAAGTTAAGAACCAACTGCAGAGGTTTGCAAATGAAGCGATAAGAGGCTCTCATCAGACGCATTTGGATTATCCAGAATAGTTTTTGCCCTCATGTCTAAGGGGAGATATATTATGAGTGGTGGATAGGAGGTTTACAATGGCTGACACAGTGGTGAGCACTGCTGTCTCCAGCCTCAGCAACGCTGGATCAATTTCTTCGTCGGGCGACTGTCTGCAGTTTGCACGTTCTTTCCGTGTCTGCGTCAGTTTCCTCCACAGAAGAAAAATACGTTGATGACGTCATTTTGCCATGGGAAATGCAGGGTTACAGGAATCGGGTAGAGGTGTGAGCTTAAGTGCAATGATCTTCGTATGTTTCGTTGGTTCTTCTTGGGCTGATTTGCCTTTTCGCACATTTTCAGGATTCTATTAGAAGAACGTTGATCGCAGGGATGAGGGACTTGTCGTCTCAGAATTATTTTTTTTTTAAAAATCACAGTTTCCATGTAAACATGCGATCTCAAGTCAATCTCTTGAACAATATGAGGAGTGGAGGGGCATTCTTCAAAGGAAATAATGAAGGCAAAGCGACCATATTAGGTAGCATTAGCACATAAATTTAAGGATAAAGTAAAGATATTTTATAAGTACTTTCAGAACTAAAGACCAAATTGGATCCCAGAAAGGTGCAAGAGCTAACATTTGTCTTGCACCTCAGCAGATGGGAGAGATATTAAATATTCATTTCACATTAGTGAACGAAATGGAGGCTACAAACATTGATGTTTTGAAAGTGGTTCACATTGAAAAGAGGATGTTCCGGAAGACTTGGAAAATATAAAGTTGGATATTTCTCTGGGATCTGATGTCGTGCAGCAAGGGCTTTTTGGGAAAACAGGGAAATAAACTGTTGGGTCGTTGGTAGAAATATTTACATCATCTATTACTGCGAGTGATGTGCCCAATAAATAGGGTGTGGTTTTGTTGAGGAAGGGATGAATGGAGAAAACTGAAAATGATAGACCTGTGAGGCTTGCTCAGGTCGTTTTTAAGTTGTTGGAAGCAATACTGAACAATCGGATTTATAAGTATTTTGAGAGACGAGGAATGAATAGGGCTAAACAGTTTGGTTTTGTGCGAGAGAATTTCTTTCTCACAAACATGGTTGGGTTTTTTGAGGACGTAACCAAGAATATTGATGAGGACTAAGTTGTAGGCATTGTTCAGATGGAATCTAATAAACCCTTTTAAAAGGTTCCACAAGGTTGATTAATTTTTAAAGTTCGATAACATAGAATGGAACGTAAGCTTTACAATAAGATATAAAATTAGTTTCATGGTAGAAGGCATGAACGGTGGTGGAAGGCAGTGTTCTGACTGGAGGACTGTTACCAGCTGTGTTCCACAGGGTTTAATGCTGAGCCCACTTTCGTTTTTCATTCATGCAAATGATTTAGATAAAAATGTATAAAGCATGGTCAGTGAGTTTGCAGATGAGAACAAGATTGGTAGGAAAGTGGACAGTACAAAAGGTTATGTCAGGTAGTAACAGTAGATAATTAGTAAAATAAACTGAAGTAATTAATTTGATTTATTTGATTTCATGTTGGTAATCAAATGCTGCACCCAGCAGCTCGAACGAAATCAGAAGCACTGTGGACAGAGCAAACGCTCACAGTTGAGGAAATACCCAGGAATCAGGGTGATGTTACTGAGCAATTACCTGTGTGTGATAATATCACCCACATGAATACACAGCATTTGGGTTTGCGCAAACAGGTGATCTCGACAAAGAATGTGAATGTCTGTGGATAAATCGAAAAGGAGATTTATCAGAACAGTCAAAGAAATGCGGAATATTACATCTAAGATCAGGGTGGAGAAGTTGAAGTTGTTCTACAGAGATCAAAAACGATTCAGGTGTAATTTGTTCAACATACCGAGGTTTTAATACGTTTAGGAAGTTAGAGAAAGAGCAGCTATTCCCGTTTCATGGGAAACAAATTTATGATATTGTGCAATAATTACTGCGAGTCCAAAGGTAAAACTTCCATGTTGCATTTTTCTTAGCGAATAAAGTGGCATGACTTAATCTTGATGCATAATTTGGTTTCCGTGTTCTAATCTGTAACTCCTCCTTTGACATGGTGTAAAATAATTTTGCAAAGGTCATCTTAGTCAGTTCGGGACTGATGTTCAGAAAAGAAGAAATATTTATGTTTTTTTGGAGCTTGCTGTGTTTACTTTCTCCCTGCCTCACTCTGTGTAGAAGAACTTAAAAGCTCCATTCCTGTCAGCGCAGGTGAGACATTCGCAAAACCAGCAAATATTATCACCCACATTGCTTGCCCTCAATAGTCACCACTTTGTGACACGGTAAGTTTCATTGGCAAAGAAAGCACATTTATCACCATGAAGCTTTCTTTCACTGTCTGTCTGCCCGTCCATTCATTTTGATCGCTGCTGTTCTGATAAATTTCACGTCAACTCTCCTGTTGTTCTTCTGTAATTCGACGGAACCTCGAACCGAATCCTAGCATCATATTGATTTCGATTGTTTACGTTACATCAATGACCAGACCAGAACAAGCTTGCAGGAAATTGAATAACACACAAAAAAAAAGATTTTTAAAATATCCTTCCAGAACATTAACCGGCTGCAGAGTCAGAATATGAGAAATGTCAGAGTGCAATGATAATTAGTCCATTTCACAGTCCTGAACGAGCTCAGTCTTTGCAAAATGTTTATTTATAATTGTGACAATTCCCTGGGGCAGATCCCCCCTCAATCCACAAAAATGTATGCAGCCAAAAACTTGTTCAGTTCTGATTAAAATCGCTCAGCATACTTTCCATCAACCCAAAGTTTCCTGCGCCATGTCAATTGAAGTGTATCCAGATGAGGTTAGACTTCCCAGCCTCTGCTCCCACTGCTACCTATTCCATGTCAACAGAATTTGTCCAGCCGAGTTTGGAGCTCCCAGTCTGGGCGTTTCAGGCGCCTCTCTGCCTTCACAAAAGGACTGCTTGCTCACGGACTTGGCCACTGGCAGAAAGAGTAGAGATCCACGCGTTCATTCCACTCCCAATTTCCGATCGGATCTTCGCCACTGCACCACGAAATTTCTCTGATTCCAGACCTGGGAACCGGTGTGATGTGAGTGTTCAACAGTCGTTACTACGTTTTCCCGCGGCACTGATAACGTAATAATGTGAAACTTCGTTGTTATTTAAAACTACATTTCAACAATTTGTGCACTAGCGCCTGTACATTTCATCTGTGCAAGAAATCTATTGAACTCAGTCTTCAACATTCACAATGATGGAATCTCCACAGCCACTGAGGACATCTAAGATGACGATTCATTCCAATCGCAGTGGGTTGTCCTCTTGTGCATGTGGTGCTGTTCCTCGCCAATCTCAGCCATTGCATTTATTGCTTTTACTGTTGGTTATTATTTCATGTGATCGTATAGTGGCTCATCCTCTGCATTGTGGCCGAAGCAACCTCCATTCAAATCCGAGTATCAGCAATGCGCATTCGTTCCATATTACTCCATATAACCTGTGCGAAACAGACGCAGAAAGGGAACATTCAAATTTAAAGTTAAAATACTCTATACGGTGATGATTTTAATGCTTCAAACTTTATCTCCACCCAATCTCGGAGATGTTCTCCCTTTCTAAATCACTATTCTTTCTTTTCATCCCTCCTTCCATGTCACTGGGGCATTGCACAAATTAACATTCGCTTTCACATTGACACCATGAAGTTAATGTTGCAGCTGTAACTCTTGTTCGGTGAACGTGCCCCAATGCCACAATGAGGTCCTTTAAGACACTCAATGCAATCAGATAATGTGGTTGGGTTATCATTCCTCATGTATTGTGTTTGATTTGCATGGACCAGAAATCATTGGAGCACTGGGTTCATGAAAAGGACACAGAACAGTTTCGAGGGAAAGAGACTTTATTGGAATAGACCAATATTTGTGAATTCCCCACATTTATTTCAAGTTTTGATTCGTCTCTCGCTAGATTATTATGTACACTTCTGCAATCCACATAACAAAAGCGATATGACAACTGTGGAAACGGTGCAGAAGTGATTTGCCAATATATTGTCCGGATTGAAGAACTTCAGCTATGATAGATTTCAGACAGGCTGGCCTTATTTTTGTGAGAGCAGGAGAGATTGAGAGGAGACAGTATTGAGATGTAGGAAATAATGAGGGGCATGGATTGGGTAAACTTAACGAAAAATTTCTCTTTCATGGAGGGATCATTCGAAAGGTAGGCATAGATTTAAGGTAAGAGTCATAAAAGTTCGAGTAGCTGTAAATAAAATAACTTTATCAGCCTGCGAGTGGTTGGAATCTGGACATCATTGTCTCTATGCGTCAGAGAGGCAGAAAATCGAATAACCTTCAGAGATATTTAAATGTGAATTTGTAAGGCATACAACGTTAAATGATGGAAAATGGGATGAGGATAATCAAGCAGGTGTTATTGACAAGCGCATGCACAAGTAGCTTGCAGCCTCAGTTAGCTCTGACATCCACCGGGTGGCGTTTCCTCACCTCAGTTGTCACGTGGGAGGCCAGGGCTCATATTCCCGCTGGGGCGGCTCTGACCTTTTCTGGGGTTCAAGGTTCCTGTAAAGATCTGTAGTTCCGGTGAAGGGTGCAGATGGTGTGGGGATGTTCGGTGGTTTTGGGAAGTTGGTTTGCAGCCGTTCCCTCCGCTTTCTTTGTGATATCTTCAAGACAGATGAAATTCGTGTGAAGCGCTGCTGTCCTGCAGCATTTTGACTTGGTTTGATTTCCTTCCCACTGCTTTCAGTTGCTGGTTCTTGTCGTTTCTTTGCATGTCCCAGTATGTTGGGTCCAGATCAACCTGTTTTTTTGATGGAGTCATTGGATGATTTTCGTCATTCTAGAAATTCTCTGGCTGCACTCTGATTAGCTTGTCCTATTATGTTTGTGTTGTACAAGTCGAATTTGTTGTCCTCGACATCACTCTGCATTGCTATTCGGACCAGCTGGTTGTGTTGTTTACTGGATCCTCCAGTAATATTTTGCAACAATAGATATTTCCGCAGATTCATTGCCAAAATCAACACAAGGAGGACATGCCATTATCCAACACAACTAGTACGCATCATTATAGGTAAAAAAAAATGTTACAGCACGTAAAGCCAGACTCCTCTGACCACTTGGAGTTATGAGACAGCATTAAACGAAAACCCCGTTTGACAACAACTCACTAAAAAAGGACCAAATATCCACCATATGCAGTACAAATTTGAACAAACAATGGTGCACGTCGTGACTGTAGGAAACATTATAGAGGACAGACAACTCACGATACGCATTGATGAAGATCAACTTGACACGAATCACCACTGCCAGGTGTCCTGAGTAGTTTGAAAATATGTTGCTGGAAAAGTGCAGCAGGTCAGGAAGCATCCAAAGTGCTCCAAACAAAACATTCCCAAAGTCTGGAATCTCTTGACAAAGAAGGTTTATATATCTCTGTACATGGTGCAAAACAGAGGATTGTGAAAAGTGTCTGGGAAAATGTCACTTTAAAAGTTTAGAAATCTTTCCATTCTTTCGGAGGCCGTTACTTTGACTCTGATGTTCTCCAGATATGAATTGATCTGTGATATTAATGGATTCACGTTCCTGCAAGTCAGGATGTCAAATCTCATCTCAGCTCCCGGGCAATTAGAAAACGCGGGAACAGATAGGACACTGAAAGGCTGGAAGTGAGACGATCCCCGTAGGAGGATAACTGGTTTGCGGTGTGATGGTTGTGTCTGTAGAGTGTGGGATCAGACTATTCCCATGTCTTCATCGTGACCTTAACAGTATTTATTTCGGAAAAGTAACGCTAATTAAGGACGATTGTCAATATGGGAGGAGCAGGATGCAGCTTGCATTCGGGGATCATTGACGTCATTCACGCTCTGTGGCGACGTTCGTCAGTGCGTTCAGCTCATCACTGAGAGGTTGCTGTTCTCCCACGACTCAGGAACAGAGTAACAGCTGTTCCCACACCATCTGTTTTTTTATTGGCCGAAGTTTTCCGAGTTTTTACCGAGGTCAGGAAAATGTTCCTCATAAGGCTCGAAGGGAGAAACTCCCAGTTTTAGGAGAGTTGTATCCTGGTGACATGTATGTGCCTGCAAAGCGTGAGATCAGACTGTCCCATGGTACACAATGAATGCCTAAGAATTCATTTTGGAAACGTCAAATCAATTGAGGGCAATTTTCATTCTGCGAAGGGCAGTAGAAAGCTTGAGTTCACTGACAGTCTGCTTTTGGATATCCTGCGAGGGGCCTGCAACAAGGGAAATCCGCAGTCACTGTGGAGCAATTAGTCCTCTCGTTTGGTTGTTAACCTAAAAGAGGGTGTACCCACGCATGGAGCGATCGCTGTTCTTATCCACCGAGTAGCAATGCAGAGTGATGTCGAGGACAACAAATTCGACTTGTTCAACACAAAAATAATAGGACAAGCTAATCAGAGTGCAGCCAGAGAATTTCTTTTAATAGGGTCAGGGATATGTATCCAAACGGAAACCAAACCCAATGAGGAACAAATGCGTTTCTGAATTGTTGAATGGCAAGTGAAGGATTGTGGACACTCGGACTTTAAAACAAAAACAGAAACTGCTCAAGGAACTCGGCAGGTTTGTCAGTACCTCTGAGAGAAGATAACGTTCTGAGCAACTCCTGAAGAAGCTCTGAATCGTTGTCTCTATTTGTCTCCCCCCAGATGCTGCCAGATCTGTTTAGTTTCTCCTGCAATCTCTCCATTTCTTTTTAACGGAATAACCATTTCAACCATCGAGATTGTTTACACAGACCACACATGTCCTGACATTTAACATTGTCGAAACTGTGGTGATTGAATTCAAACAAACCGAACAGTGATTGCCTATCCCTCAACTCCACAGGTAGGGAGAATTTGAAACCAGTTTAGTAGCGCGCTTCGGCAGTTGTGGCCATGTGGTTGAGGCAATTAGTATTAAATCCACTGTGGATTCCTCACGCAGTTCAACATTTTGCGAACTGTGACTGAGAGCCGAGCGGGAACTTGAAGAGTGCTTGTTCTCTGCATTTGTTTGAAATTCAAATCGCAGGATTAGGTGAAATGCGTATAACTCAGATAAGGAACGTTAGGAACCTGCAACCAACCGCCTGTCAGGATGGAAAAGGCAGCAAACTCTAGAGCAGGTAAGACCCATTTAGTTCTACACTTCCATTACTGAATATGTTTGCCCCTCTGAATCAAGTGACGCCAGATGGGATAAGAACAGTTCAGGGTACTGTGTTGGACTGGTGCTGACTTAGTGGGCGAAAAGGGTATTGTTGTGCAAGACAATTCCCTGGCCAGCTGTGAGGAGGTCAGTTTGTGAAGTAAAAGGATAATCTTTGAAATATGTCCCTCGGTGAGGAAGGGGTCGAAGCTGCTCTCCCCTGATCTTAATGTCAGTCATGGTATTCATTGGGACATCTCAATTGGTAATAACTGTTACGGTGCATATTTGTGGAATCGGACTGTATGATAATCAGGACGATAAGACCTGATATCTCATTAGCCAGGCGAGAGCAAGCCCGTGCAGCTGACATTCCCTGGCTCTGCTTTTGAGATAAAGATTATTTTCTCAATGTGCCTGTGTTTAGATCAAACAGTTCATTGACATCGGGACCAGAAGTTCAGAGAAAGCTGGAGGTGTTACAGGAATAAAAACAGAACAAGACGAGACGTGAAAGTGTTTAGATTTTGCCGTGTGTCCGTTATTTTTGGTGAAGAATGTCTGCCGGGAGCTATCCTGTCAGGTCCCAGGAGCCAGGGGGCTTGTTTGGTGGGATTTGTGTTATTGGCAGTTACACATGAGGAGCGTGTTCGACTATTTCAGCTCAGTATCCATTTCATATCACGGCTCACCACAACGGTGCACATTTTCTAGCGAAGTGCCTTGTATTCCACTTAAAGCCGCCTTTCTCCAGGGAAACTTGCAGACATAAAGCACATGGAGTGGGTATAATCCTGAGGACTCTGTCACTGTCGTGGAATGTGCCTGTGTGATTGCCTCTGTATGTGAACATGAGAATACGTTCCACAAAGGAGTTACAACAGTGTGGCCAGGTCAACTTTCAGTACTATTGTTATGTCATTTAAGATCACAGAGAGAATCTCATTGCTGCAAACTGGGACGAGAATAGATGGATGTCTGATAATGTGCCCTTCACGATGGAAGAACGGCCCTTCACTACTCCCCCCCCGCCCCCCCCCCCCCCCGCCCCTCTCACGCTTTTTAAACTTGCGGCCAGAGAGCAGCTGACCTGATGAGAAAATCGCTTCACACCCTTACATAACCTTTTTATTGTCCATTCTACTGGCAATTTTGCAAACTTACTTACCATACTTTCTATCTTCCCACCTACATCATTTATTTAAATGAAACAAATGAATGTGCGTTCAGCCAATGGGACACCATTGGTACCAGTCTTCCAGTCTGAAAACTACCCTCCACCACCATTCTCAGCAGCCTGCTAATAAACTAATTATATATCTAATTAGAAACCTTACATTGATCTCTTTGTGATCTAACTTTATGAATTAGTGAACCGTGTGGAACCGTGTAAAAGCATTTATTAAAGTCCAAGTGAGCAAAGTCTACCACTATGTCCTCATTGATCTTCTTGGCTACGCCCTCAAAAAACTCAATCAATTTTGTGCAAAACCATGCTGATTATCCCGATTCATTCCTTGAATCGAAAAATTCAAATAAAACCTATCGTTTAGAATTGCAACCAACAACTTACCCACGACCATAACCAGACACACAGGTCTATCGATCCCAGGCTTCTTAATTAATTCCTTTCTAAATAAAGGCATAACATTAGCCATCCTCCAGTCATTTGGCACCTCGCTCGTAATAATAGATGATAAAAATATTTCTACGAGGGGCCAACAGTTTCTTTCCCTATCATCCCACAATGTTCCGGGATCCCGGAGATCAAATCCCAGAGAAATATCCAACTTCATATTTTCCATGTCCTCCACCACATTCCCTTTTCAATGTGAACTTCTTTCAAACCGTCAATATTCAGTTGTACCCGCCATTCTGTTCTCCAAGGTGTAAACTGACGCGAAGTTAACATTATATGTCTCTCCATCTGCTGAGATTCAAGACAAAGGTGAGCTTTTTTCATATTAAAGTGGTCCTCTTTGTTCTGAAGTTCTTGATGTACTTGTAGAATCTCTTCAGATTATATTTAACTTTATGTTCTGAGGCTATCTCATATTCTCGATTGACCTTTATGATGTCCTCCTTAAGAATGCCTCTCCACTCCCTATACCGTTCAAGACATTCACTTGAAACCATGTGTTTATATGGAAGCTGTCACCTCCTTTAAAAAAATTCTTATGACAAGGCCTAAATCCCTGCGATCAACGTTGTTCTTATGGAATACCGACAATGTGGAAACAGGCCATTTGCAACAAGAAATCCCCACTAATCCTGCGAAGAGAATCGCACCCAAACTCACACCTCCACCCAATTCCTTTACTCTGCATTTCCCATGACCAAAGAACGTCAGCCACACATCTTTAGTCTGTGGATGAAACCCAGGCTGAAAAGGAGAGTATGCACCAACTCCAAATTCACAGTCGCCCAAAGTAGATATTGAACCAACATCACTGAGGCTGCAAGGCATTAGTACTCACCACTGAGTCAGCCATTATAATCCTCCTCTCCATCACTCAAAACATATCATCACTTAGATATGGGCCAAAACCTACTCCCAATGTTCCAAATGCATCTGTCCAGAGCCTCCTATTGACTGAGGTGTAAACCTCTGCCCGGTCATTCTCATTAGCTTGAACAGAAGCCGACATTGTATTTGCCATCCTCATCACAAACTGAAATTGCATGCTGAACATAAGAGAAAATTGAATTTTGAAATCTTTCTGCTTTCAGGAAATTGTCTATGCCTCTACTCTTTCCACCAAACATACGGCCATATATTTTCCACAAAGTTTGCCAATTGCAAATATTTTTTTCGAAACACTCAGTCCGTTCAAGTCATTCTGCAGCATGCCCGCTTCATCAATAAGATCTGCCCTTCCACCTATCATTGTGTCTTCTTCAAATGGAGCAACAACACCCTCAGTTCCTTTGAATGGATCATCCATACATAATGTGAATAGCTGTGGTTCAAACACTGACTCCTCTAAACTCCACTAGTCACGGGCTGCCATCCTGGAAGAGACCCCTTTGGCCAACTGTCTGCCTTCTGCCAGTCAGCCAAGCCTCAATCCATGGCCTCTTATTCAGCCGTTTGCCGTACTGCACCCTGATATATGTCTGTGGAAATTCAAGATGGTTACCTCCACAGGCTTGACTTCGTCTCACTTGCTCATGACATCCAGTCCTGTTGGAGCAGACATTTCTTACAATTGAATCATTGCAAAACTGAAACCTCTGACTTCAGTCCCAACTCAAAATCCACTGCCTCGCCACTGAGTCGAATGTGTGATACTAGGAAAGCACAGAAGGACAGGCAGCAACGAATGAGCAGGACAATTGACGTTTCGGGCACGAGCCCGAAAGAGGCTTGTGAACCGAGGGATAGGGAGACAAATGGGTGCGGGTGTGGCTGGGACAAGGTAGCTGTGAGTGTGTTAGGTGGATGGAGGTGGGGGTGATGATGATAGGTCGCAGCGCAGGGTGGAGCAGATAGGTGGGAAGGAAGATGGACAGATAGGACAGTTCATGAGAGCGGCGGAAGCCCTGGACCTGAATGAATTTGGCTGTGTGGGAGGGAGAGTTGACGTATTCGACCAGGAGCCAGTGGTGTTGTTTGGTGCGGGTGTCCCAGAGATGTTTTCCAAAGTGGTCTGTACTTAGGAATCCAATTTCCTCAATGTCGAGGAGACTGCAAAAAGAGCAATGGATACAGTAAATGACATGGTGGAAATGCAGGTGAAACACTGATGGACATGGAAGGGTCCTTTGGGGCCTTGGAAAGAGTTGAGGTGCGGAGGTGTGGGTGGATGTTTTTCAAATCCCGTGTTGTAATGAGAAGGTTGCTGGGAGGGAATGGCGGTTTGGTGGGGGCGTGCACTTGACAAGGGACTCAAAGAAGGAAAGATCTTTGGAGAAAAAGGATAGGGGTGGGGAGGGAAACACACCTTAGTTGGTGGGGTTCATTTGCAGCTGACGGACATACGGGAGGATGATATGATGTCAATAGAAGTTGCTGGGTTTTAAAGTGATTTAGAAGGGAGTTCCGTCCTCGTCATAGTTTGAGGGAAGGGTTTTGGGAGCGGAATTGAGGAAAGTGGATGAGCTCAGTTGGAAGGCATCATCGACCACGTGCTGGGAGAAAATGCCTCGCCACTGATTCAATTTCCTCCCTGGCAATTGTCTAAGTCTGAAAAGACACGCCATAACTATGGTGACATTATTCACCTCGTGATGTGTTATTAACCACATATCACCATCATCACCATGTCAGCCTACTTGCACTTCACGAACATCACTAACTCTTCCACGTCTCTGCTCTTCTTCAGCTCAATCTGAAATCCATTCGTTTGAACGACACGGTCTTAATACACATCCATGCGTACTTTCAAATTCCCACCCTGCTGTGGTGCTAGTGTGGCAAGGAATAGGGAGAGAGAGCAGTTGAACATGTGGCCACAGGGATGGTGCAGGAGGGAGGGTTTTGGATTCTTGGATAATTGGGGCTCTTTCTGGGGTAGGTGGGACCTCTAAAAACTGGATGGTCTTCATCTGAATCAGAGGGTTACCAATATCCTGGGGGGATATTCGCGAAGGCTATTGGGGTGTGTTTAAACTAGTTGAAACTTTATTGCTGGAACAGCACAGCAGGTCAGGCAGCATCCAGGGAACAGGAGATTCGACGTTTCGGGCACAGGCCCTTCTTCAGGAAGGGCCTGAAGAAGGGCCTGTGCTCGAAACGTCGAATCTCCTGTTCCCTGGATGCTGCCTGACCTGCTGTGCTGTTCCAGCAATAAAGTTTCAACTTTGATCTCCAGCATCTGCAGACCTCACTTTCTCCTCGTGTGTTTAAACTAGTCCAGCAGGGGGATGGGAACCAAAATTGTAGTTCAAGTAAAGAAAAGGTTGAGTGTAGGGAGGTACAAAATCAAGTTTCATGAACGCAAGATGACACCGGCAAGAAAGAAGTTGGTTTGGAGTGTGTCTACTTCAACGCCAGGAGCATCCGGAATAAGGTGGTTGAACTTGCAGCATGGGTTGGTACCTGGGAATTCCGTAGACCCGAATAGAACAGGGTCAGAAATGGGTGTTGCAGGATCCAGGATTTAGATGTTGCAGCAAGAACAGAGAAGAATGTAAAAGGGGGGGGGGGGTGTAGCATTGTTGGTCAAGGACAGTATTACAGTTGCAGAAAGTTTCCGGGTAGTGTAGATGTGCAGAGAGATCTCGGTGTTCAGGTACAGAGATCCTCGAACTTTGCCACCCAGGTGGACAGGGTTGTTAAGAAGGCATACAGTGTTTTAGCTTTTATTAATAGAGGAATCGACTTCTGGAACCATGAGGTTATGCTACAGCTGTACAAACCTCTAGTGCGGCCGCACTTGGAATATTGTGTACCTTTCTGGTCACCGCATTATAAGAAGGATGTTGAAGCTTTGGAAAAGGTGCAGAGGAGATTTAGGAGGAGAAAGTGAGGTCTGCAGATGCTGGAGATCAAAGTTGAAACTTTATTGCTGGAACAGCACAGCAGGTCAGGCAGCATCCAGGGAACAGGAGATTCGACGTTTCGGGCACAGGCCCTTCTTCAGGAGGGCCTGTGCCCGAAGAAGGGCCTGTGTCCGAAACGTCGAATCTCCTGTTCCCTGGATGCTGCCTGACCTGCTGTGCTGTTCCAGCAATAAAGTTTCAACGCAGAGGAGATTTACTCGGATGTTGCCTGGTAAGGAGGAAAGTCTTGCGAGGAAAGGCTGAGGGACTTGTGGTTGTTTTCGTTAGAGAGAAGAAGGTTGAGAAGTGACTTAATAGAAACATATAACATAATCAGAGGGTTAGATAGGGTGGACAGAGAGATCCTTCTTCCAAGAATGGTGACGACCAGCACGAGGGGGCATTGCTTCAAATTGAAGGGTGATAGATATAGGACAGATGTCAGACGTAGTTTCTTTACTCAGATAGTAGTAACGGTATGGAATGCTTTGCCTGCAATGGTAGTTGATTCCACAACTTTAAGTACATTTAAGTCGTCATTGGACAAGCTTTTTTACGAACATGGAATAGTGTAGGTAAGATGGGCTTCAGATTGGTATGACAGGTCGGCGCAACATCGAGTGTCGAAGGGTCTGTACTGCGCTGTAATGTTCTATGTTCTATGTTCTATGGTCTAACTCCCTCTGCTTCTATTCAAGGGCGTACTTGCGTTCTGTTCACTGTTTCATTGTGCATTACCTGAATGGCAATTTTACAAACGCATATTTTCCCAAACGTGCACTGCGGCCTTCGCAGCTTTGTCTTTCCACAAGGGCTCACACATGGTGGAAGGGAAGGAGTTGCAGGTTATTCACCCAATGATGTAATCCTGAGGTCTTCCAAAACCTCTCCTGCATGTGGGAATACTCTCAACAAGGGTTACTCACCGTTCACCGGGCAGCTAAATTTCAAAGTTTTCATCATTGTATACAAATCTCTTGACTGTCTTCCCTCTATCTATCACTGTCATGTCTTCCAGGCCACTCAAGAGCAAATAGAGATTGTCAATAGTTTACCATCCCAGCCAGCGGACACAGCACCCAAGATTATGTTTTAAAGTGCTCTCTCAGATATCTGCATTCCCTCGAATTCCAAACTCCGGAGTATGTTCGATTTGAACTGTTTCACGTTTGGTGCCTAAACCGCAGCTGCCAAGGTAAGAAATTATGAAATCTTGAAGCGACGTAAATCGCACCAGGCTATAGGAAAGGAATTACTCACCAAGTAATTAAGAAAAAAAAAACTGTTATACATGCTAAAATCGGGGCAATTTATTGATATCAATACTACATCGTGTCTTTTATATAAAAAAAATTCAAAGCTTTTACTCTGATGGAGTTTAAACAAATGTTGATCCCTGTCTCATTATGAGACATTGTGAAGCTGACAAACTGTTATATCCAACAAGTGATCAAAGAAGTGGGTTTCAAGTCGTATTTTGTCACTCAAAACGAAGCTTGTATCACAAAATTGAGATCACCAAAGTTTTTCTGCTAGAGGTCATCGTCTTTTGTCAGTCGCAAAACGGCGCCTGTGTTAGTGCTTCCATAGCTCAGTGATTCAAGCACTGGTTATGTAAACCCGGGGTTGTAACCTTGAATTTCACTGCAGCCTGACTGAATTTTCTTGCAACTATTGCAGCAGACATCGGAAGGTGCGTTCTCTATGTTATTAGGAATTATTTTTGAAGTAACAGCAGGAAGTTATTTTTACGCAGACCAGGCTGCATCTGTTTCAGTTTAGAAGTCCACATCCGTATTTTTCCTTCGAGAAACATGAGAATGACAAGCTTCTGATGCGAAGAATGCCTTCGTTTGGCAGGAAGAACAACATGACTCATTAGAAGCAGTAACGTGACGGTGAAACAGTGGAGGACGAATACGTACAGGGATGCGGCAGAATGCTTCCATTCCGTATGTAGAGCCAGGAATCTGCTGGAATTCAAATTAAACAAGTAGTAGGCTTGAAGAGCACAGCTAGCCAGGCTGCCTCAAAGGTGGAGAAGTCAACAATTAGCGGGTACCAATTATTCACGATTGGGGCAGTCCTCGAAGGACAGCCTACTGCCTGTTAACCCCTCTGATAAGGTAAACACAATCGGATTTTAAAGCTTGTAGTGAAGAAAAAAGAGGCCAAACGGGTCAATTCCACATTTTATGGAGGTTGGGCTCTCTTGAGGCCTTTGTCACTTTCAAAAGATGTGTCTGTATTGTTCCCTCTATGGGTCAAAATAAGGTTCAGTTCTCCCACAGTTCATGAACAAATTTGACGCTATCTGACATCAGTCTCATTCGCTGGTGCATTTGAGATTAAAACTTTGCAGGGAAAGCCACATTCAGATGAATACTTCAGATGTCAGGCTGTGGGCCAATTAGTGGAAACTGGAAACGAGAATATTTGGATTTTTGACGACTGGCACTGACATAATGTATTAATCTGTGCTGTAAAAGCACGGTTTCACGAATACTCTTTTTTGGAAGGAATTTCTCATCGCAGGAAAAGAAAGCTATGCTGTTAAGAGAAGACGCAATTGCACATGCCGTCCTTCCTGGTCGACTAGTGGTTACAATGCAGCGTTTTCACCGCTGTGGTTTGAGTTCATTTCTTGGTCAGGGAATCAGGATTTATTGTTCCTGATACGGGCAATATCAAAAGTAGAGCATCTTTGACAGGAATCGCATTTCAAACGCGTTCACATGTGCCTTGCAATATTGTACAGTGCCGCAAGGTGGCTCACTGGTTATCACTGCTGCCTCACTGCGCCAGAGATATGATTTGCCTACAACTGGGTCGACTGAAAGTAAGGTGCTTTATTCAGGAGAAAGTGAAGAGAAAAAGAGTAAGGAATTGTTCTGTGAGGGTTAATCCCTGGAGGAAAGGTGTTCATTTGTTGCATCGAATTGTCAGTTTCTGAACTGTAGGTATTACATGTTCCCTTATTGTGTTGCTTTAGCAAATATTCAGACAGAGGAGAAAAGTGAGGAAAAACAGTCATGACCCAATCAGTGATTGATCCATTGTGCAACAACCAACGGATTCACTTTTGACTGAACTACCTCCATTTTCCCTACATTGGTAATGGTCGTATACAGCATTAGAGCGGGTTGTCATGTGTTGTTCTGACCGCAGCATCCTTTCTTAACATGGACTATACTCGGACATAAAGAGATGATAAAAGACATGGATGGCGATGACTGGAATGAAAAGACGTCAGGAAGAATGGACAGCGTTTAGTTGGAAACAGAATAATGGAAAGGAAGCCAACGATGTAGTGGGGGACAATGCCATTTGGAAAGACAAAGCGGGGTTTCATGGAATGGTGCAAAAGATGAATAGATCATGAGGCGTGACACCAGGAAAAACTGAGTTGTGTCCGTATAGAAGGTTTCTAGGCGATGTGAATTTAGCGAGAGTAAATAGTGGGGAAATGCCCTCATTCTGATGGATCTATTTCAAGGCTATAGAACTTCAAAACCAGCGATGAATGATAAAGAGAAGTTTGGAGCTCGCAATCTTTTTCCTTCTACAGCTATTGAACTCGAAAATGTTTACGTTTTCTCAGGAAAAAAATACTCAGAAGCTGATTCTAATATATTTGTGAAGACACGTGCAGACACACAAGGAATGAATTTCACGGGGACAGGGAATCTGGGCGACCATCATGGGTACGCGTTCGGTGCACACTCTCTAATTGGTTAACGTTTATTGGAAAGAAACCTCATAACACCCGCAATTGAGCACGACTAAGTATAGAATGAGCGGATTGTGAGGAAAGGTTTAGCAGCTTGTTCCACATGAACTTCTATAAATTGTAAAAGAACTGAGCTCTGTGTGTTAGCTCAGCATTAAATGGAAGCCGGTTAGCTCAGTCCGCTGCATTACTGGTTTATGATATAAAATGATGCCAACAGTGTGGGATTAATTCTCGCAATATCTCAGCATACCTTCAGGATCCTGATCTCCCCACTAAGCTAATACTTTAGAAGATGGCGAACATCAAAGTGAAACTATACTATCGTGAGTTGGAACTGACCTGCCGGTGTAATGCACCTTTGTTCTTTCATCTGTTGCATTGGAAAATCTGTATGCAATCACAGACAAGGGAGTGAGTTCATTTGCTGCTCACTCATCTCGCCCAACCATATCTCGTGACAAGACACGAAAAATTCCTGTTTGAATTCTGTAATCTTCATAGCAGTACTTAAATACATATTTGTCATTTCTATTCCAGTTTTTCTGATAACAGGCAAAATGTCCAATGAGATAAACCTAATAATTTTTGGATTGTTTTTTATGGACTGTGCAAGTTTGCAGCAAAATTAGTAATATGAAGCGAGCGAAACCTCCTTTCCGGAATTTAACACAGCGCAGGCTCAGCGACATGAGAAACGTCATCGACTTCAAAAATCACCTCTGTATCTCTAGTGAGTAATAGATATTCACTCAGGGGGTCTTTATGGCTGGTCTTAAGTGACTGAGGTATTTCCCAAGGAGAGAACACTCCACAAAATCAGATTTTTTTGAATAAATGCTGTTTTACTCAATGTTCTTTTGCAACTTTTAAATATATATGCACACACGCACATACATGCATGCGGACACACATTTATATATATGTACATACATATAGCTCACACATTCGACGGGAAGAACATTCAAATGGCCGACCATCCATTCCAAATATTCTGAATTCACACACACACAGACTTATGTGTGTGTGTGTGTGTGTGTGTGTGTGTGTGTGTGTGTGTGTGTGTGTGTGTGTGTGTGTGTTTGTATGGGATGAGCTACGAGGGGTAAACCATGGGGTACAGATCTCTGGCACAGTGTTCGTCCCTGTGATCAGAAGGGTAGGGGAAAGTGGAGGAGAGCAATAGTTATTGAGGACTACATAGTGAGGGGGACAGATTGCAGTTTCTGTGGGTACAGGGCAGGCTCATGATTGATGTGATAGCTCCAAGTTACCAGGGTTTGTGATGTCTCGCAGCGTGTTTTCAAGATACTTCAGGGGGAGGGGGAGCAGCCCGAGGTCATGTTTCACAAACACACTAACAACATATATAATAAAAGTGATATGGATGCATGGCAGAAACTCAGGGATCCAGGGTGATATCTTAGATCGAGATCAAACAGAGTTGTTCTCTCTGATGGTTTACACATGCCAAGTTATAGTGAGGGAAAGAATAGAGAGAGAGCAGATGAACACGTGGTTGTAAGGACGGTGCAGATGATAGGGATTTTGATATCTGGATAGTTGGGGCATATTTTGGAGTCGGTTGGACCTCAACAAACAGGATGGTCTTTACCTGAACCGGAAGGGTACCAATATCCTGAGTGGATAAATTTCTAAAGCTCCTCAGGAGGGTTTAAACGAATTCAGCAGCAGAGTGCGAACCGAAATTTTAGCTGCAGTTTGCAGGAAGTTTTGAGTGGTTCGGACATAAATAGATTTTCGGGTTTGAAACTGAATGTTGGCAAGGATGAAGTTGGTTTGAATTGTATCTACTTCACCGCGAGGAGCATCTGATATAACATAGGTGTCATGGGTTGTTGACTGGGGCTTCAATATTGTGGCCATTTCAGAGACATAATGGAGCACTGAAAGGAATGGTTGTTCCTTGCACCTCAGTTTCGTCTTTTCAGTAAGAGCAGGAAAGTCGTTACAGAGGGGGAGATGTGGCGTTTTTAGTCAAAGACAGTACTATGGTAACAGAAAGGATATTTGGTGAGGACCCGACTCAATCTGCTGAACTAGAATATTCTGAGATTAAAATCAGGCAAGTAGAGGTCACCACCAAAATGTTCTAGAGATATGGAGGTAAAGATTGCAAACATGATTCTGGATAGGAACGGAAGTAACAGGGTAGTTGTAGTGGGGAAGTTTAACTTTCCAAATATTATATATATATATAGCAGAGCATGAGGTTCCGCTTGAAGAAAGGCCAGTATGATGCGCTCAGGCAAGAGTTAGAATGCACCAGATGGGAAAGCAAACGCAGGGGTTTTGCACATTTGAAATATGGAGCTTGTTCAGGGAAGCGCTCATGCATGTCCTTGATAAGTATGTGTGCGTCATGCAGGGAATATGAGGTTGAGACAGAGAGCAATTTTTACTCAAAAAGTTGAATTTCTTGTCAAAATGGAGAAGGCAGTGCGTCGAAACATGAAATATGTAGGCTGAGTTAGGGCACTTGAAAATTAAAAGCTAGCAAGGAAGGGCCAAAAGAGAGAGCTTCTCAGAGCGAAGAGGGGACATAAAAAAATCTTTAGCTCGCAGGGTCATTTAAAACCCTGAAGCTTTCTCTTGTCAGTTCAAGAATAAAAGAATATCTGGCATATGATTCGGGCCTGTCAAGAACAGCAGTAGGAAGTCGTCAACGGAGTCCGAGGATAGGAGAGGCGCTGAATGTATATTTTTCATCATATCTCAAATGAAAAAGACAATGTTGCCGAAGAGAATTTTGAGATGCAATCTGTTAGAATAAATGAAATTGACATTCATAACTACGAGTGTTAGCAATTCTTGAAAGCCTGAAAATAGATTTGTCCTCTTGGCTTGATGGGATGTATGCTAGGATTCTCTGGGAATCGTGGGAGGAGATTGCAGAACTTTTTGACTTCCAACTTTATTTCGTCAGTGTCTATGTGATCAGTGCGAGAAGAATCGAGTTCAGCAAATATTGTCTCCTTCTTCACGAAGGGGAGTAGGGACAACACTGGTAATTATAGAACAGTCGTCATACTTCCTTCTGGGTGAACTTTTGGGAAAGATTATTAGAGATATGATTTATGATCACCGAAGAAGGAACAAGTTGATTCGCAAAAGTCAACACAATTTTGTGAATAGCAGGTTGTGCCTCAAAAAATTTATTGAGGTTTTTGAAAAGGTCAACAAACAGGTGGATGGGAGTAAAGTGGTTAACATGGTGGATATGGTTTTCACGAAGGCACGGTCGACTGTTGCATCAAATACAGTGACATGGGATTGACGGTGATTTCGCGGTTAAGATCAGTAATTGGCTCGCTGAAAGAACACAGAGTGTGGCAGTTAATGGAAAATATTCATCCTGGAGTTCAGTTACTCATGGTGTACCATAAGGTTCCTTTTTGGGTCCACTGCTGTTTGTCACCTTTATAAATGACCTGGGTTCGGGCATGGGATGATGGATGAGGAAATTCGCAGAACACACTAAATCGATGGAGTTGTCAACAGTGCCGAAGTCTGCTGCAGGTTACAGACGGACATGAATAATCTGAAGATCGGGGCTCAGACTTGGCATATGGAGGTTATTGTGGAAAAGTGTGAGGTGATTTACTTTGGAATGAGCAACAAGAATACAACGTTCTGGGCTAATTGTAATATTCTTGGAAGCTTAGATGACCAGAGCGATCTCGGCGTCCATGTACATAAAACTCTGAAAGTTAACACACACGTAGATGGATTTGTTTGCAGTGAGCACAGTGTTTTTATTGGGAGAGGGATTTAGTTTCAGGGCCAAACGATCACTTTGCAGCTCCAGACATTTGTCTGGCATGGCCAAACTTGTCGGTGTGCGTGCGGTTCTGGTCGCCACGTTATAGGACGGATGTGAAAGCATTGGAAAGGTTGCAGACGAGTTTTCCTAGGATGTAGCCTTCTGTGAAGGGAAGGTCTTACGAGGAAAGGCTGAGGGACTTGAGGCTGTTTTTGATAGAGATAAGAAGTTTGAGAAGTGAATTAATAGAGACATAAAAGATTATCAGAGTTTGCCGTAAGGTGGACAGTGAAGACATTTTCTTCAAATGGTGACGGTTGGCACAAGGGCATATCGATGTAATTTGAGGGTGATAGATGCCGAGGTAGATGCCTTTCTCAGAGAGTAGTAAGAGTGCAGAATGCCTTGTCTTCAACAGTCGTAGACTCACCAACCTTCAGGGCAATTAAATGATCATTGGATAAACTTACGGCTTATAATGTCAAAATGCTGGTCAGATGGACTTCAGATTAGTCTTACAGGTCGGTGCAACATTAGTGCCAAAAGCACTTTATTGCAATGCAATATTCCGGGTTTAAACTGTTCTTCAGCTTGAAGTTGCAATCATCTCTGGTCAGTATCAGTAAAACAAACACCTGGCGAGAATCCAATGCACAACTTTGGCAGTTCATGTGCTGCCATTCTGTCATGCAAGTACAGCAAGCTAACTAACTGCACCACTGGACCTGCCGTCTAATTGTGACAAACGGCTCCTGAACTTACCACTAGGCCCCTAAACCCAATTACTCATTTTTTTCTGTGTATCTGAAATGAAACGCAGTGCAGAGGTGGTTATACTGACAATGGATCATCGATTATGAAGCATCAGCTTCAGGAAAATGTCATAGATAAATGTGGTGAAAATCGGTTTTATTGAATACTGCATACATTTACCATGGCTTCCTGCGTTGGTCACAGGCAATGTTATGTGGCCATTGTACTGGGATTTTCCTTCTATCGGCGGCAAATCGTCAGACAATTCGATTCACTGATATTTCACCAACTTCCTTTGGCATGTTCATCTGAGACATCGACCCACACTGCACACAACATCAACAATGTTCAACATACTATGTGCACGAGCATGTGGCATGGTTTTTATGCACAGTGAAGATTGAATAATGTTCTGCAAGGGCAAATTAAATTCAGTTTAATTCGTAAAGTCGCAAGAATCCAGAGTAAGATTCAAATGTCAGAAATTCACGTTCATTACCTTGGCCAGAATTCCAGCCCAGCAAAGGGGAAATCTGCCCCTGAATCCCCAGCATCCATGCAATTGCTTGCTCCATGTGTCCACTTGGAAACCTATTTGAAGGAACATTCAGCCTGAAGGAGAAATTGTGAGAATCCTCTGCTGTCTGATCTAAAGCTGAAACAAGAGCTGTCTATTCCAGCCGGGAGGGAAGCGAAGTGGAGATGAGACCAAAATATTATTTGGCGTTTAATTCATATTGTCCTCATTGTGATTATTTAAAAACCTTGGCCAGAAATGGCACAGACACAAAGGAGCAGAAGGAGGCCATTCTTAACACCGATCCTGTTCTGCCACGTAATTTGATATCATCATGGCTCACACAACAATTTTATGTCTTTTTCCAGCCCATCCACAACATCGTACTGGCTAACAGGTATTTATCGATCTCGACCATAAATAGACATCGATAATGTAAATCTGTGGGAGGAAAATGTTCCGTTTCGAGACAGTTAGGTTTATGCACGAATATTACTGATTTTGCAGATGAGCAGCCGAGTCTGGTCTGACCACTTTGCAAAACATAAATTAAAACACGACCCTGATAGGATTCGAACCCACAACCTTTGAATAGCAACCTGAATAGAGATGTAGAAGTCCAACGCGCTTTCCATTGCGCCACAGAGCCGCGCCTTCTGTTACCTTTAAGCACACTAGCTTGCCTTTGACGCATTGCTATCAGGACACCCATCTCGCGCCTGTCTGTCCTCGTCACACTTTCTGGTACCTGGTCCTTATCCACTCGTGCTCTGGCTCATCAAGTGCTCTGGCTCATCAAGTCGAAATCAGTCTTCAACATTCTCAATGGTGGATTCTCCACAGCCACTGAGGACATCGAAGATGACGATACAACCCAATCTCAGTAGGTTATCCTCTTGTGCATGTGGTGCTGTTCCTCGCCAATCTTAGCCATTGCATTTATTGCTTTTACTGTTGGTTATTTTTTCACGTGATCGTATAGTGGCTCATCCTCTGCATTGTGGCCGAAGCAACCTCCATTCAAATCCGAGTATCAGTAATGCGCATTTGTTCCATGTTACTCCACATAACCCTTGCAAAACAAACGCAGAAAGGAAGAAATCAATTTTTAAGGTTAAAATTCTCTCGAAGGTGATGATTTTCTTGCTTCAAACTTTATCTGCACCGAATCTCGGAGACGTCTCTCCCTTTCTCGATCACTATTCTTCCATTCTATCCTTCCTCACATGCCACTGGGGCATTGCACAAAGTAACATTCACTTTCACATTGACACCGTTAAGTTAGTGCTGCAGCTGTCACTCTTGTTAGGTGAACTTGCACCAATATCACCATGAGGAGCTTTAAGCAATCAGATAATGTGGTTGGGTTATCAATCCTCATGTAAAGTGTTTGATTTGCATGGACCAGATATCATTGGAGCACTGGATTCATGAAAAGGACGCAGAACAGTATCGAGGAAAAGATACTTTATTGGAAAAGACCAACGTTTGCGAATTCCCCACATTTATTTCTAGTCTTTGTTCGTCTCTCGGTAGAGTGTTATGTATAATTCTGCAATTCACATAAAAGAAGCGATATGACAGCTGTGGAAATGGTGCAGAAGTGATTTGCCAATATATTGTCTGGATTTAAGAACTTCAGCTATGAAAGAGTTTCGACAGACTGGCTTTGCTTTTGTGAGAGCAGGAGAGATTGAGAGGAGACAGTATTGAGATGTAGGAAATAATGAGGGGCATGGATTGGGTACACTTAACGAAAGATTTCTCGATGATGGATGGATCAATTAATCATAGATTTAAGATAAGAGTCATAAACGATCGAGTAGCTCTACATAAAAAAAACTTTATTAGCTTGCGAGTCATTGGAATCTGGACATCACTGTCCCTATGAGTCAGAGCGGCAGATATTCTAATAATCTTCAGAGATACTTAACTGTGAATTTGTAATGCTTAAGGCATACAACGTTAAATGATGGAAAATGGGATGAGGATAATCAAGCAGGTGTTATTGACAAGGGCATGCACAAGTGGCTTTCAGCCTCAGTTAGTTCTGACATCCACCTGGTGGCGTTTGGTAACCTCAGTTGTCACGTGGGATGCCAGTGTTCATTTTCCCGCTGGGGCGGCTCTGACTGTTTCAGGGTTTCAAGGTTTGTGTAAAAATCTGTTGTTCAGGTGAAGGATGCAGATGGTGTGGGGAAGTTCGATGGTTTTGGGAAGTTGGTTTGCGGCCGTTTCCTCCCCTTTCTCGGTGATATCTTCATGGCAGATGAAACTCATGTGAAGCGCTGCTGTCCTGCAGCGTTTCGAATTGATTTGATTTATTTCCCACTGCATTCAATTGCTGTTTCTTGTCGTTACTTTACATGTCCCAATATGTTGAGTCCAGATCAACTTGTTTTTTAATGGAGTTATTGGATGAGTCTCGTCATTCTAGAAATTCTCTGGCTTCACTCTGTTTAGCTGGCCCCAATGTATTTGTGTTGTCACAGTCGAATTTGTTGTCCTCGTCATCGCTGTGCATTGCTACTTGGAACAGCTGGTTGTGTTGTTTAGTGGATCTTCCAGAAATATTTTGCAACAATAGATATTCCCGCAGATTCATTGTCAAAACCAACGCCAGGAGGACATGCCATGACCAAACAAACCAAGCTCTCTAAATTATAGGTAAAAGTATGTCTCGGCACGTACAGCCAGACTCCTCTGACCACTCGGAGTTATGAGACAGCATAAACCGAAAGACATATTTGACAACAATTCACCAAAAAATGGACCAAATACCCATCATAGGCAAGACAAATTTGGAAAAAAAATATTGCATGTCGTGACTGCAGGAAACATTATACAGGACAGACAACTCACGATACGCATTCTTGAAGATCAACTTGACATGAAACACCACTGCCAGGTGTCCGCAGTAAGTTGACTCATGACACAGAGTGTCGCTGATTCCGTGGCTGGAATCTCGCAATGTGTGACAGTCTGCAGCAATGGAGAATGTGTTGCTGGAAAAGTACAGCAGGTTATGCAGCATCCAAGAAGCAGGAGAATGGATGTTTCTGACATGAACACTTCATCAGATATTCGGCCAAAACGTCGATTCTGCTACTCCTCAGATGTTGCCTGATCTGCTGTGTTTTCCAGCACCACACTCTTGACTCTGATCTCCAGTATCTACAGTCCACACTTTATCCTCCGTCTGCAGCATCAGTTAGTTCCTTGCGTGAGGGAACTGTTGATATTACCAATGAAAAATTCGATTGCTGATTGAGAAACAGCCCAAAAGAGTGTTTCTGTTGTTTTGAGTTTCCTGGCTGTACAATGTCTGCTTCTGTGATCGCACAGTTGGCAGTGCTCTGGGGAGCGGCTGCAGTTATCTGCGTTTACATCCTAGATGCTATTGGTGCGGTTTGATTTGTTCTTGATTTGTGCAACAGTAACACAGTGACGGATCAATTAATATTTCAAGAAGGCAGACCGACGTGGAAAATGTCGAGGTGCTGGTGACATTTGATCAGAGATTACCGAGATTCAGAAGAAACGAATGTTGATTTCTTTCGGGTCGTGATGAAGAACAACCAGGGAAATAAGTCATCAGCGGATACAGTTTACAAGGGCACTCATAGGAAGCAAAATGCGAAATAAAACGTACAAAATGACGAAGACAGATGAAGGATGAGAGTAATCATGGGTAATCTGACTTCCACTCCGCAGCTCCCCTAATTCCCACACTCAGCCCCATTGTAAATAAATGTGAGAGAACCATAAACATTAACGTCGTCCATTGGAATGATCCAAGTCTTTTCTAAATTTTCGATTCGGCTATAAGTTTCAGTTATTATTTTCTTTCCTGGGAAGTCATCTCTTTCATTGTTAGCAATCGTAAAGGGAGCCATCCTTTTTGTCATGGAAATAATATGATACTAAACTTTGTTTGTGCCGTGTATAAGACTCCACTGTGTCACACGTTTCTTCTACTTTCTCTCGATTTGAATGGTACTCTGTCTTTTGAATCTTCCGAGCAACGTGCATGACCTCACAATCCGGACATGTAACTGCATCTGACAAGTTTTTGCCCACTCACCCAATCTATCTATATGCCTATTCATATTGCCATGATCTCATCATAACATGCTCTCCTATGCGTGTGTATTGTCAGCAAATTTGGACACATTTCACACTGCCCCTTTCTCCATGCTATTAACAGAGAGATAATTGAAGCCTTGAATATACTCAGTTTTGAAAGGCCTCTGCTGTAAATGTTTCTACATACTTGCTACCCTCTGAATGTGAGAACATCCTCCTCATTTATTTCTTATGTGGGTAACCCCTTCCCCTGAGATTGGGATCTCCAGTCCTTCACTATTCTGGATATAAAGTGGAACAGAACAAACTTTTAAAGTAAAACACAATCTCACTGCTGTCTCCAGTGCCAGTTCTGAGTTTTCTTTTTAACCTCTGTTTGAACAAACTGCCCTGATGAGCACATCTGCTTTACAGGTGCTTCAGTGCCTGTTATTGGAGTGGAGCTGAAAGGCGCGATAAAAGTACATCTTTTTTCCCTCGATCATTGCTATATTATTAATCTCTCTGCTGATGAAAATGGATCCTTTATATGCATTCAATCTCTCATCAATACCGAGCATGTTTCACTCACAATTGATTTTAAATGATTTCGTGTTGGATTAGATATCTCTGGAACTCCAGAAAAACCGTCTCAACAACTCGATATGTTCTCAGGTCTGCTGATTTCTTGACATACAGGAATCTTGCTCCAAAGAAAACATTTCCAGAGACGTGAATCTCTCCACAAAAGGAGGTTTATTTATCTCTCTACATGGTGCAAAGCAGAGGATTGTGAAAAGAATCTGGGAAAATGTTGCCAATTGTCAAATGGGAAACCTTTCAACAAGCAAAACAGAAATCCCAGCGTCGAGCTTTGTGAATCTTTAGATATTCCTTGGGACGCGGATTCAGTGGAAAATGAGGGGTGAACTGGCCGGCTGGGCAGAGACAGTTTAGAAATCTTTCTGTTCTTTCGGAGGCCGGTATTTTGACTCTGATGTACTCTGGACTTGAATTGATCTGTGACATTAAAGGATTCTGTTCTGCACGTCAGGAAGTCAAATCTCATCTCAGCTCCGGGGCAATTAGAAAATGCGGGAATAGATAGGACACTGAAAGGCTGGAAATGAGGCGATCTCTGTAGGAGGATAACTGATTTCCGGTGTCATGCATGTGACTGTAAAGGGTGGGATCAGACTATTCCCATGTCTTCACCGTGAATTGCCTAGGATTTATTTCGGAAACGACATACTAATTAAAGATGATTGTCAATATGGGAGGTGCAGGCTGCAGCTTGCATTCGGGGATCATTGAAGCCACTGGCTCAACAGTCTCTGTGGCGATGTTAGTCAGTGCGTTCGGCTCTTCACTGACAGGTTGCTGTTCTCCCACGACCCAGGAACAGAGCGACAGCTGTTCTCACACAATCTGTTGTTTTTTTTTTGTCCGCACAGTTCCGGGATTTTACCGAGTTCAGAACAGAAACCGTTTCTCTGTTTATCTCTCCCCAAATGCTGCCAGATCTGTTTAGTTTATCCTGCAATCTCTCCCTTTCTTTTTAACTGAATAACCATTTCAACCACCGAGATTGTTTACACAGTCCAACATGTCCTGACATTTAACCCTATCGAAACTGTGGTGATTGAATTCAAACAAATAAACTTGAAACAAGTTTACTAGCGCGCTTCTGCAGTTGTGGCCAAGTGGTTGACGCGATGGGCGTTAATTCCACTGTGGATTCCTCATTGCAGTTAAGCATTTTCTAACTGTAATTGAGAGCCGAGAGTGAACTTGAAGAGTGCTTGTTCTCTGCTTTCTTGTTTCAAATTCAAATCGCAGGATGAGGTGAAATGCGTATAACTCAGGCAAGGAACGTTAGTAATCTGCAACCAACCGCCTGTCAGGATGGAAAAGGCAGAAAACTCAAAAGCAGGTAAGATCCATTTAGTTCTACACTTCCATTACTGAATACGTTTGCCCCTCTGACAAAAGTGACGCCAAATGAGATAAGAACCGTTCAGGGGATTGTGTTGGACTGGTGCAGACTTATTCATTGGCACATTTCAATTGGTAATAACTATTACGGTGCATATTTGTGGAATCAGTCTATCTGATAATCAGGGCGATGAGACCGTGATGTCTCATTAACCAGCCGAGAGCAAGCCCTTGCAGCTTACATTCCCTGGCTCTGCTTTTGACATAAAGATTACTTTCTCGATGTGCCTGTGTTTATATCAAACAGCTCATTGACATCGGGACTGGACGTTCAGGGGAAAGTGGAGGTGTGACAGAGGCAGAAATAGAACAAGATGAGACGTGAAAGTGTTTAGATTTTGCCGTGGGTCCGTTGTTTTTTGTGAGGAATGTCTGCTGGGCGCTATCCTGTCAGGCCCCAGGAGCCAGGCGGCTTGTTTTGCTGGGATTTGTGTTATTGAAAGTTACACATGAGAAGCGTGTTCGATTATTTCAGATTAGTATCCATTCCATATCGCGGCTCACCGCAACGGTGCACATTTTCTGGCGAAGTGCCTTGTATTCCACTTAAAGCCGCCTTTCTCTGGAGAAACTTACAGACGTAAAGCACATGGCTTGAGGAGAATCCTGAGGACACTGTCACTGTCGGGGAACGTGCCTGTGTGACTGCCTCTGTATGTGAACATGAGAATACGCTCCTCAAAGGGGTTACAACAGTGTGACCAGGTCAACCTTCAGTACCATTGTTATGTCATTTAAGATCACAGGGTGAATGTAACTGCAGCAAACCGGGACGAGAATAGATGTATGCCTGATATCGTGCGCTTCAAGATGGAAGAATGACCCTTCTCCACTCCATTCCCACGCGCTTTTTAAACTCGAGGCCAGAGAGAAACTGACCTGACGAGAAAATCGCTTCACAACCTTCTACTACCAATTTTGCAAATTTACTTCTATCTTGCCACCTAAATCATTTATTTAAATGTAAAAGAAATGAATGTGCGCTCAGCCAATGGGACACCTTTGGTAACAGTCCTTCAGTCTGAAAACGACCCTGCACCACCATTCTCAGCATACTGCTGTTAAACTAATTTTATATCTAAGTGGAAAACTTACATTTAACTCCATGCGATCTAACTTTATGAATTAGTCAACCATGTGGAACCGTGTAAAATATTTTATTAAAGTCCAAGTGAGCAAAGTCTGTTACTTTGTCCTCATTGATCTTCTTGGTTACGCACTCAAAAAACTCAATCAATTCTGTGAAAAACCATACTGATTATCCCGATTCATTCCTTGTATCTAAACATTCATTTGAATCCTATCATTTAGAATTGCACCAACCAACTTACCCACGACCATAACCAGACACAATCATCTACCGCTCCCAGGCTTCTCCGTGAATTCCTTTCTAAACAAAGGCACAATAGCCATCCCCCTGGTCATTCGGCGCCCCACTCGTCATAATAGATGATAAAAATATTTCTACAAAAGTTCCAAAGGTTTCTTTCCCGAATTCCCACAAGTTTCCGGGATACAGGAGATCAAATCCCAGAGAAATATCCAACTTTATATTTTCCAGGTCCTCCAGCCCATCCCCTTTTCAATGTGAATGACTTTCAAAACATCATTATTTAATTGTACCCGTTATGTCGTTCTCCATTGTGTAAACTGACGCGAGGTGAACATTATATGTCTCTCCATCTGCTGAGATTCAAGACAAAGGTGAGCTCTTTCATCTTAAAGTCCTATTTGGTCTCAAGTTCTTAATTATTGTAGATTCTCTTTAGACTATACTTAGCTTTATGTTCTGATGACATCTCATTTCCTCGATTGACCTTTATAATATCCTCCTTAAGAATGCCCCTCCACTCCTTATATCGTTCAAGAGATTCACTTGAAACCATGTGTTTATATGGAAGCTGTCCCCTTTTTTTAAAAAAAAGTCTTATGACAAGGCGTAAATCTCAGCAATCAACATTGTTCTAACGGAATACCTACAATGTGGAACCCAGCCATTCGGACCAAGAAGCCCCCACTAATCCTGCGAAGGGAATCACACCCAAACTCACATGTCTACACAATTCCTGTAACTCTGCATTTCCCTTGACCAAAGGACGTCAACCGCACATCTTTCGTCTGGGGAGGAATGTACAAACTCCAAATACACAGTCATCCAAAGTAGATATCGAACCAACATCGTTGAGCCCGCAAGACATGGGTACTCGCCACTGAGTCAGCCATTATAAACCTCCGATCCACCACTCAAAACATATCATCACTTCGATATGGGGTCTAGACCTGCTCCTAATGTTCCAAATGTATCTGTCCAGAGCCTCCTATTGACTTAGGTATAAACCTCTGCCCATGCTTTCCTATTCGCTTGAACTGAACACCTGCATTGTATTTGCATTCCAAAACACCAACTGAAACTGCATGTGAAACATAAGAGAAAATTGAACTTTGAATTCTTTCTGCTTTCATAAAATTGTTTGTGCCTCTACTCTTACCACCAAACATATGACCACACACTTTTCCACAAAGTACCGCAACTGTAACTATTTTTTCAAAGCACTCAGTTTGTTCAAGTCATTCTGCCGCATGCCCGCTTCAACAATAAGATCTGCCCTTACGCCGATCATTGTGTCTTCTTCAAATGGAGCAACAACACCCTCAATTCCTTTGAATGGATCCTTCATACATAATGTGAATAGATGTGTTGCCAACACTGACTCCTGCTGAACTCCACTAGTCACGGGCTGCCATCCTGGAGAAGACCCCTTTACCCAACTGTCTGCCTTCTGACTATCAGACAAGCCTCAATCCATGTCCTCTTCCTTAGCAGTTTGCCGTACTGCACCTTGACATATGCCTGGGGAAATTCAAGCTGGTCACCTCCACCGGCTTGACTTCGTCTAGCTTGCTCATTACCTACTCAAAGCATTTAACACAAAGCTGATTTATTTGATTGTTATCTAGAATATTCCAACTTTGATTCCAGGCCTGAATGTGAAGAAAAACAATGTTCAATTGCTGTTGCGATATGTAAACACTACGCTGCCTTAGTAGGGTCGATGAGTGAGTGAATTCCTTCCCTCAGTGGGATCCTCTATTCTCTCAACTGGGTCGATGAGTGACCTAACTGTTTTGCTCACATGGAGCAGGTAAATGCTTGCGGCCAAATGCAAACCAGATGGTGTGCTGAGAGTTGAGATGATCGCTTAAACCTATTCCTGGAATAGGTTCCTTGAAACTTCTCTCACAATTCGAAAATATCGATTGGAAATCAGTTCTCCAGAGACTCGAGAGCACATCCCACAGGCTACATATTTGATAGGTCGCTCCACAATGTGATGACGTTCATGATGATCTGTCCCCAGGAACGTTTATAATGATAAATGTCTTTATTCAGTGTGAACACGTTGAACACACGCAAGTATTCAGCACCTTCTGCAGCACTTCCCGCACTCATGCCATTTAGAAAGTCCTGTTAATATGGCGAGAAAGGTGATGAGTCATCCGGTCGCTCGGACTTTGTAGCACGGTCCCACAGATTTGGAATTGGATAGGTCTCTATTCCGGGTGAGCACGTGGGTCAGACGTCAGGTCTCTATATATTTTAATGGACTCTTATTTATGTGGGCATATTTCTCAGAGATGAAACACATAGAGGTTTGATAACATTTTCCAAATTCCGGAGAGGGAAAAGGTTTCTCATTAGTATGAGCGTCGTGTTCGGTTCTCCAATCGCTGGACTTTTTAAAGCATTTTCCGCAGTTCAGACACTGAAATCGTTTCTCATCATTTTGAACGAGCTGGTGTCGCAGCAGGTCAGTGACAGAGTGAATCCCTTCCCACACTCTGAGCAGGTGAATGGCTTGTTCCTGGTATCATTGCGTCCATGGGATTTCAGTTCAGACAGGGAAATGAATCCCTACATTTCCAGTCATTCCTCACTATGACTGCAATTGAGATGTGTAAGTCTGATGACAAGTAAAAACCTGGTCCACACGCACAATAAGTGAACGACTTATCTCACACTATTACCAGAGCTTTTTCCTTCCACGTTCGAAATCTGATCAAGTTGTATTTGGGATAGAATTCGTGGCTTCATCAGATTATGGTGGAGGGGTTGATCTCTAAATCTACCCCTTCTAATATCCTGCGAAATTGATGTGATCCCAAAATGAGAGTGTGAAACCGTCTTTCAAAAGACTCTAGAATCTGTCTGAAGATATGGCTTGAAGGTAAGGGATTTTCGACACTAAGAATTTGACCAGAATTTTGTCAGAATCTTTCATGCACACAACTTCCACCACAGGGAACGAGCATGTCAGCAGGTGGATATGAACACGATCGCCTCCGTGTTCCCTCCAGGTCAAACATTGTCCTGGCATGTCTGACATACAGTCCTGATGGAGCAGACATTTCTTACAATTCAATCATTGCAAAACTGAGACCTCTGACTTCAGTCCCCAGCACAAAATCCACTACCTCTCCACTGAGTTGAAAGTGTGATGCTGGAAAAGCGCAGCAGGGCAGGCAGCAAAGAATGAGCAGGACAATCGATATTTTGGACACGAGACTTCATCAGGAAAGAGGCTTGTGAACCGAGGGGGTACAGACACAAATGGAAGCGGGTGGGGTGGGACAAGGTAGCGGAGAGTGTGCTAGATTGACGGAGGTGGGGATAATGATGAAAGGTCGCAGCGCAGGCTGGAGCAGATAGGTGGGATGGAAGATGTACAGATAGGACAGTTCATGAGAGCGGCGGAGGCCCTGGACCTGAATGAATTTGGCTGTGTGGGAGGGAGAGTTGACTGTTCAGCCAGAGGCCAGTGGTGTTGTTTGGTGCGGGTGTCCCGGAGATGTTTTCCAAAGCAGTCTGTAATTAGGTATCCAATTTCCACAATGTCGAGGAGACAGCAGAGGGAGCAACTGTTACAGTAAATGACATGCGTGGAAATGCAGGTAATCTTCTGATGGACATGCAAGGGTCTTTTGGGCCTTTGACAGAGTTGAGGACTGATGTGTGGGTGGATGTTTTGCAAATCCCGTGTAGAAATGAGAAGGTGCTGGGAGAGGAGTGTGGTTTTGTGGTAGCGTGCACTTTGTAAGGGAGTGGAAGAGGGAATGATCTTTATAGAAAATGGATAGGGGTGAGGAGGGAAGCACATCTTAATTGTTGGGGTTCATTTGCAGCTGACAGAAATACCGGAGGATGACATGATGTCTACAGAGGCTGCAAGATTTTAAAGTGTTGAAGAAGGAAGTTATGTCCTCGTCATATTTGGAGGGATGGGTTTTGGGAGTGGGGTTGAGGGAAGTGGATGAGATGAGCTGGAAGGCATCATCGACAACGTGACAGGAGAAAATGCGTCGCCACTGATTTAAATTTCTCCCTGGCATTGGTTTGAGTCTGAACAGACACGTCATTACCATGGTGACATCCTTCACCTCGTGATGTGTTTTTAACCACATATCCCCATCATCACCATGTCAGCCGACTTGCAAATCATTAACATCATTAACTCTTCCACGTCTCTGCCCTTCTGCAGCTCAAACGCTAAACCATTCGTTTGGACGACACGGTCAGAATACACTTAGATCCGGTCTTTCAAATTCCCTCCCTGCTCTGGTGCTAGTGGAGCAATGGATAGAGAGACAGAGGAGTTGAGCACGTGGCTACACTGATGGTGCAGGAGGGAGGGTTTTGGATTCTTGGATAATTGGGGCTCTTTCTGGGATCGGTGGGATCTGTCCAAGCAGGATGATATTCATCTGAACCAGAGGGGTACCAATATCTTTGGGTGGGGGCGGGAAATTCGCTAAGGCTATTGGGGTGGGTTTAAACTAATCCAGCAGGGGGATGTGAACCAAAATTACAGTTCAAGTATAGAAATTTTTGAGAGTAGGGAGGTCCAGAATCAAGCTTCAGGGGCGCAAGATGGCACCAGCAAGCAATAATTTGGTTTGGAGTGTGTCTGCTTCAATGCCAGGAGCATCCAGAATAAGGTGGACGAACTTGCAGCTTGCATTGGTACCTGGGAATTCGATGTTGTGGCCATTTCTTAGACATGAACAGAGCAGGGACAGGAATGGTTGTTGCAGATTCCAGGATTACAATAAGAACAGAGAAGAAGGTAAAAGAGGGAGACGTGTGGCTGTGTTGGTCAAGGACAGTATTACAGTTGCAGAAAGGATATTTGGGTCTCGTCAACTGACGTAATATGGGCTGGAGTTAGAAACAGGAAAGGAGAGGTCACGCTATTGGGAGTTTTCTACAGGCCTCCGAATAGTGCCAGAGATGTAGACGAAAGGATACCAAATATGATTTTCGATAGGAGTGAGGGAGAGAGGGTAGTTGTCATGGGGGACTACAACTTTCCAAATATTGGCAGAAAACACTATAGTACGATTACTATAGATGGGTCAGTTTTTGCCCACTCTGTGCAGGAGGGGTTCCTGACACAGTATGTAGACAGGCCAACAAGGGGCGTGGTCACATTAGATTCGGTAATGGGTCATGAGCCCGGCCAAGTGTTTGACTGGGAAGTAGGTGAGCACTTTGGTGATAGAGATCACCGTTCTGTTGAGTTTACTATTGTGATAGATATAGATAGGTGTATACCGCTGGGCAAGAGAACAGCTAGGGGAACGTCATTTATGATGCGATTAGGCAGGATTTAGGAAGCATAGGATGGAGAAGGAAACTGCAGTGTAGGCACATTAGAAATGTGGAGCTAATTCAAGGAAATGCTACTGTGTGTCCTTGATAAATATGAATCTGTCAGGCAGGGAGAAATCTGTAGAGCGCAGGAGCCGTGGTTTATGAAGGAAGTAGATTCTCTGGTCAAGAGGAAGAAGAAGGCTTATGTTAGGATGAGATGTGAAGGCTCATTTAGGGCGCTTAATGGTTGCAAGGTAGCCAGGAAAGACCTAAAGAGAGAGCTCAGATGAGCCAGGAGACGACGTGAGAAGTTGTTGGCCGATAGGATCAGGGTTAAACCGAAGGCTTTCGATATGTATTTAAGGAATAAAAGAATGACGAGTGTAAGATTAGGGCCAATCAGGGACATTAGTGGGAAGTTGTGTGCAGAGTCAGTGGAGATAGGGGAAGCACCAACTGAATACTTTTCAACAGTATTCAGTCTAGAAAACGGCAATGTTGTCGAGTAGAATACTTAGATACAGGCAACTGGACGAGGTGTGATTGAGGTTCACAAGGAGGAGGTATTAGAAATCCTGAAGAGTGTGAAAGTAGATATGTCCCCTGGGCCGGATGGGATTTATCCTAAGATCCTTTGGGAAGCCATTGGGGTGATTGCCGAGCCTTTGGCATTGATCTTTAAATTGTCATTGTCTACACGAATAGTGCCAGAAGACTGGAGGATAGCAAATGTGGTTCCCATGTTCAAGAATGGGAGTAGAGACAATCCTGTTTATTATAGACCAGTGAGCTTCACTTCAGTTGTTGGTAAAGTGTTGGAAAAGGTTATAAGAGATAGGATTTATAATCATCTAGAAAAGAATAATTTGATTAGGGATAGTCAGTATAGTTTTGTGAAGGTTACGTCGTGCCACAAAAACTTTATGGAGTTCTTTGAGAAGGTGACCAAGCAGGTAGATCAGATGATGTTGTGTATATGGATTTCAGCAAGGCGTTCGATAAGGTCCCCTACAGTATGCTATTGTAAAAAATCCGGAGGAATGGGATTGTTGGAGATAAAGCAGTTTGCATCAGTAATTGGCTTGCTGAAAGAAGACACAGGGTGGTAGTTGTTGGGAAATGTTGCTCCTGGTGTCGACTTAACAGTGCTGAGCCGCAAGGATCGCTGTTGGGTCCACTGCTGTTCGTTTTATAAACGATGTGGATGAGGACGTAGAAGGGTGTGTTAGTACGTTTGCAGACGACACTGAGGTTGGTGGAGTTGTGGATAGTGACGAATTACGTAGAAGGTTGCAGCGAGATATAGATAAGCTGCAGAGCTGGGCTGAGAGATGGCAAATGGAATTTATTGCGGACAAGTGTGAGGTGATTCACTTTGGTCAGAGTAAGAGAAATGCAAAGTATTAGATTAATGGTAAGATTCGTGGTAGTGTCGATGAGCAGAAAGATCTCAGTGTCCAGGTACACAGATCCTTGAAAGTTGCCAGCCAGATTGACAGAGTTGTTAAGAAGGCATACAGTGTTTTAGCTTTTATTAATAGGGGCATCGTGTTCTGGAACCATGAGGTTATGCTACAGATGCACAAAATTCTAGTGCGGCCACACTTTGTGTATTGTGTACAGTTCTGGTCACCGCATTATAAGAAGGATATGGAAGCTTTGGAAAGGGTGCAGAGGAGATTTACTCGGATGTAGCCTGATATGGAGGGAAAGTTTTACGAGGAAAGGCTGCAGGACTTGTAATTTTCTCGATAGAGAGAAGAAGGTTGAGAAGTGACTTAACAGAGACATATATTATATTCAGAGGGTGAGGCAGGGTGGATAGGGAGAGCCTTCTTTCAAGAATGGCGACAACCAGCACGAGGGGGCATAGCTTTAAATTGAGGAATGATAGATAAATGACAGGTGTCAGAGGTAGTTTATTTACTTAGAGAGTAGTAAGGGTATGGAACGCTTTGCCTGCAGCGGTAGTAGATTCCCTAACTTTAAGTACATTTAAGTCGTCATTGCACAAGCATATGGACGTACGTGGAATAATATAGGTAAGGTGGTCTTCAGATCGGTACACAGGTCGGCGCAACATCGAGGGCCAAAGGGACGGTACTGCGCTGTAATGTTCTATGTTCTATGCTCTAACACCCTCAGCTTCTGTTCAAGGGTGCACTTGCGTTCTGTTCACTGTTTCATTGTTCATTATCTGAATGACATTTTTACCAATGCCCATTTTCCCACTCGTGCAATGCGGCCTTCGCAGCTTTATCTTTCCACACGGGCTCCCTCATGGTGGAAGTTGCAGATTATTCACCCAATGATGTAATCCGGATGTCTTCCAATACCTCCTCTGCATGTGGGTGTACTCACAACAAGGGTTGCTCAGCCATCACTGGGCAGCTAAATTTCAAAGGTTTCATCATTTTCTACAAATCTCTTGACTGTCTTCCCTCTATGTATCACTGTCATGTCGTCCAGCCCACTCAAGAGCAAACAGAGCTGGTCAATAGTATGCCAACCCAGCCAGCGGACACGACACCCGGGATTATGTTTTAAAGTGCTCCCTCAGATATTCTGCATTCCCTCGAATTTCAAACTCCAGAGCATGTTCGATTTGAACTGTTTCACGTTTGGTGCCTAAACGTCATCTGCCAAAGCCATAAATTATGAAATCCCATCGCGATGTAAATCGCACAGGGCTATAGGAAAGGAATTACTCACCAAGTGATGAAGAAAAACTGTAATACATGCTGAAATCAAGGACAATTAATTGGTATTAACACTACAACGTGCCTTTTTCATAATAGAAACTTCAAAGCTTTTCCTCTGTATGAGTTTAAACAAATGTTGATCCCTGTCACATTATGAGATATTTGGAAGCTGACAAAGTGTGATAACAAACAAGCGATCAAAGAAGTGGGTTTCAAGTCGTATTTTGTCACACAAAACGAAGCTTGTATCACAAAACCGATTTGACAAAATTTGTTCTGCTCGAGGTCATCATCTTTTGTCAGTCTCAAGAAGTTAGTGCTTCCTTAACTCAGTGGTTCGAGCCCTGGTTTTGTAAACCAGGAGTTGTAACCTCCATTCTCACGGCAGCCTTGCTGAATTTTCTTACAACTATTGCAGCAAGCATCCGAAGGTGCGTTCTGTATGTTGTTAGGAAACATTTTTGAAGGAACAGCTGGAAGTCATTTTTTTACGCAGACCTGGCCTCATCTTTTTCAGTTTGGAAGTCCACATCCGTGTTTTTCTTTCAAGGAATATGAGAATGACAAGCTTCTGATGCGAATAATGCCTTTGATTGGCAGGAAGAACAACGTGACTCAGTAGAAGCAGTAAAGTAACGGTGAAACAGTGCAGGACGAAAACGTACAGGGATGCGGCTGTGTGCTTCCGTTCCTTCTGTAGGAATGTGCTGGAATCCAAATTAAACAGATAGGAGGCTGGAAGAGCATAGCTAGCCAGGCTGCCCCAGAGGTGGAGAAATTAACGTTTAGCAGGTTCCAAATATTCACGATTGGGACAGTCTTAGAAGGACAGCCTCCTGCCAGTTTACCTATGTAAACAGAAACGGGTTTTAAAGCTAATAGTGAACAAAGAAGAGGCCAGACTGTTCAATTCTTCATTTTATCGAAATTGGGCTCTCCTGAGTCCTTCGTCGCTATCAAAAGATGTGTCTGTATAGTTCCCTCTATGGGTCAAAATGAGGTTCAGTTCTCCCGCAGGTCAGGAACAAATGTGACGGTATCTGACTTCAGTCTCTATCGCTGGTTCATTTGAGATTAAAACTTTGCATGGAAAGTCTCATTGAAATGAACACTTCAGACGTCAGGCTGTGGGCCAAGTATTGGTATCTGGAAACGAGAATGGATGGATGTTTAATGACTGGCACTGACATAATGTATTGTTCTGTGCTGTAAAAGAACGGTGTCACGAACATTCTTTTTTGATTGAAATTTCTCATCGCTGGAAAAGAAAGCTGTGCTGCTGAGAGAAGATACAATTGCACATGCCGTCCTTCCTGGTCGGCTAATGGTTACGATGCAGCGCTAGCACCGCTGTGGTTTGGGTTCATTTCTTGGTCAGGGAATCAGGATTTATTGTTCCTAATAAGGGCAACAACGAAAGGAGAGCATCTTTGACAGGAATCGCATTTCAAACCCGTCCGCAATATTGTACAGGGCCGCAAGGTGGCTCACTGGTTATCACTGCTGCCTCACTGCGCCAGAGATATGATTTGCCGACAACTGGGTCGACTGTCAGTAAGGTGCCTTATTCAGGAGCAAATGAAGAGAAAAAGGGTAAAGTATTGCTCTGTGAGGGTTAATCCCTGGAGGATTGGTGTGCATTTCTTGCAGCGAATAGTCAGTTTCTGAACTTTAGGCATTCTATGTTCCCTTACTGTGTTGCTTTAGCAAATGTTCAGAAAGGAGAGAAAAGTGAGGAAAAACGGTCACTTCCCAGTCAGGGACTGATACATAATGCGACAACTAACGGATTCACTTTTGAAAGAATTAGCTTCCATTTTCACTGCGTTGGTCATGGCAGTATACAGCATTGGAGCGGGCTTTAATTTGCTGCATTGGACCCAGCATCCTTTCTCAACATGAAAATACTGGAATATAAAGAGATAATAAAAGACATGGATAGCGATGACTGGAATGAAAAGTCGTCAGGAAGAATGGACAGTGTTTACTTGGAAAGAAAAAAATGGAAAGGAATCCATCGATGTCGTGAGTGATAATGACATTTGAAAAGACAAGGCGGGGTTTCATGGCGTGGTGGAAAAGACGAATAGATCATGTGGTGTGACACCAGGTAAAACTGAGTTGTGTCCATATGGAAGAGTTCCAGGCGATGTGAGTTTTGTGGGAGTTAACAGGAGGGAAATTCGCTCATTCGTATGGATCTATATCTAGAGTTTAGAACTTCAAAACCAGGGATGAATGAAAAAGGGAAGTTTGGAGCACGTTTTATTTTTCCTTCTACAGCTATTGCATTTGGCAGACAGACAAGTTCGGGAATTAGTGGTGCGCTGTGACACCAGAGCATCAGCTTCTTCCCTGTCTTTGAACCGAGCCGCCTGCGCAAGGAATGCAAATGCAGCCCTTCTTTTCGTGGAAGGATCAGAAGGCGGTAACTACACTCTCAAACAGAATGGCATATGATCAGAACCAGGTTGGAGAAAAACTTTACAACGCTTTGCACTGTAATTAAATGGAATTGCGTTACATTTCACTACGAGAGCAGATTTGTTCAAGCAAATTCGAAGGCAGCTTTGCAGATGGGAAAGCAAGTAAGAAAGATACGTACTCGCCCATGTGAAAGGCTGCAGCTTGGGCCCAGTTTCGAACTGGGAGCGTTTCGTATGAGAGACGAACGTGATGACCACTGCCCTACCGAAACAAGCCGCAAACACCGCGGCGGCGGCTCAGTGGCATCCAGCACTGAAAGTTGAAGCCATTCTTCGTTTCACCTTTCTGTTTCCAAGCGCTTGTTGTTGTCCAGCGTAATTGACATCTTGAAAACCTAAAAAAAAGACACGTGAAATTGATAACAAAATGCAGACAAGGATGTCGTCAATGTTTGTACCGTAGGGCGAGGTGGAATAGGCTGGGTGGAATAGCTAGCGTAACGGCTGCGACATGATCTTGTAGAAGGGTTGTAAACTGAGTATTTACGTGTTTTACCCAAGTTGGGGTGAGTTGAAAACTCGAGAGCATAGGTTTAAGGGTGAGTGGGCTGAAATTGACAAAGGACCTGAGGCACATTTCCCACACAGAAGGTTGTGCGTGTTTGGAATGATCTACCAGAGGAAGTGGAGGAGGCTATTACACTCAGAAAATTGCAAAGGCAATCGGGTGAGTTTCTGGATAGGATGCGTTTATAGGGATTGGGGCCAAATGCTAGGGAACGGGACTTGTTTAATTTTGGCTATGTGGTGAGCATGGACGAGATAACCCGCAGTATCTGTTTCCACGCTGTGTCCCCCAATAACGTCGTGTTGCTGACACCGGCTTTAAAGGATTACTTTTTAGCGGAGCTTGCCGTCGCAGTCTGTGGCACAAGCATTTAGTCTGTTCGACTGCTCACGGGAAAGGTAGTATTGTGAAACACTGCAGAAACGAACGACTTCCTTACTTTAGCTCCGACTGACCATACTCTGGGAAATTTCCCCAGATCCTCAGTTGAGGATTTCTGCAGCTGGAAGTTACCTCAGAAACCCTGTTAACTCGAAATGTATTGAGCGAATCGCAAAATAGAAAGCATTTAACACGGAACACAAACAAAACTGGCAAACCAAATGCATTTTCAGACACAGGGATGCATGAATGCTAAATGTGAGACAGTCCGAGGGCATGAGTCATAAAGTAATCTCACAACTAACAACAGGGCAATTCCAAACTCCTCTTTCAAACATACTGCAGCCTTAATGCACCACCATTTCCCAGACAATGCTGAAAAGAGAGAAAGAAAGAACATAATAAGAATTGGCCGTAAAAAGTGAATTTCACCAATCACAGTCTCGATTAGATTACCTTTCCCTTCCGATGTCTCCAGGACGGAAATGAAGGAAATGGGAGAAATTCAATAACATACCACTTCGAAATTCATTGGAACGATTTTCCCATTAGCCAGAAAGCCAAATAACGACGAGTCGAGTCACCGTAGGACTTTGATTCACAACAGCGATGAAATAACAGTCTCCATTCGGTTCTGGTAAAAGCTCGACTTGCCTGGAACGGCAGAAATGTTTGCGATTTTCCGCGCGGGAGGCGAACACGCTCATGACCGCAGAGAAACTTTGAAATATTTGGCACTATCCCACACCACAGTTAATTCCCTGGGAAGCAAACCCACTTTACTTTTGTTTTCAACATCAATATACAATGGGGACGGAAACAGCATTTTAACGAGCTGCAGCGTCGGAGTTGATCAGCAGAAATGGCAGTGGTGGGATTCGAGCTCACGACCTTTTCGAGACTGGAACCTGGATCCAGCGCCTTAGACCGCTCGGCCACACTGCCAGCGGGCCGCGCGCTCCCATTTTCTTGCATTTCGAATTGTGCTCCTGCATAACAACAGATGCAAAGTCACATGAAAAGGGTTCCAAGGGATCCCTCTCCGATTCGCACAGCTGCTGGGATGTGCCCGGCTGCAATGTCATTTTCGCAGCAGATAATGATAGCCCATCAATCCAGGCAAAAATCAATGGTAAGCTGGGTCTATCTTCTCAGACTCTTTTCAGCTACAAATGTATTTGTGAGTCCGTGAGAATATATATTCGCTTATGATTTGGTCAAGTAAACATGATCTGCTTGACCTTACTGCAATTTCGACTCTTGCTTTGCTCAATGATTTCACCCATTGCTCGAAACAGGGCGACTTTCACGTTTACACGGAACATGAAACACACCGGACTACAGGGAAAATGCACAAAGCTGAACAGGCCGTGTTCTACATCATACCGTGCAGCATAGTTACAGTCACTGTGTCTGTTTTGCAGAATAAGAGTCCCAAAGAATGTTCTCCACCCTAAAACCGGTGGTAGCATTACAATCCGAGAACGACAGATCACATTGTGAGGATGCTCTGACCTCGGAGCCAGTTCGAGATGCCACTTTCCTTGCCTTTTACCTTAACCGTGCAATTTGCTGCAGAGATGTTCACTCCTGGACATGAGCCACATGGATACCAACTGAGTTGGAAACCTGTGTGGGAATCGACGAGAAGCGACTCAATAAATTTTGCTAAATTCCATGGTGCTTTTTAGAAATGTTTTTTCTGTTCACCTCAATCTAAAAGCCAGTTTCTGAACATAGTAACAGAAGTCACAAGGTAATTACCTCACCCCACCCCCACTCCGGAAGTGGTGCTAACTGCACTTGAGTGCTTTTTGTTCTCGATGTGAAGAGCTCTCACGCCTGAGTCACCTTCACGTCGCTGGTTGCTGAGTGAATCACACCGAAGGAATTTCACCAGAGCTGCAACTGCCTCACTTCCCCACTCGCCCTCCCCGTTTACATTTTCCTGCTCGTCAGTGATTTAAAGAAAACCAAATGGATGCGATGTCATTCTGTAGCCTCTCTGTCGATTCCTCTGTTTCAGTTCCAACATGACTTAGATCTCGGGGCGGACCTTAATACTAGCGACGCTATGAAAGCACAGGTCCAAAGGTTCCTCTGAGAGTGTAATTTCTTTCATTGCTGTTGCTAATTGAATGAGCCACTAATGTGCGAACTGCTCCAAAACATGATTCAGGATATCTGGTGCCAATTCTCGCACGTTGAATAAGGACAGACAGCTTCCAAATGAGGTCTTTCAGAGACGACCTTGGGGTATATTTGACAGGCAGACAAGTTCAGGAATTCGTGGTGCGCTGTGACACCAGAGCATCAGTTTCTTCCCTGTCTTTGAACCGAGCCGCCTGCGCAAGGAATGCAAATGCGGTACTGCTTTTCGTGGAAGGATCAGAAGGCGGTAACTACACTCTCAAACAGAATGGCATATGATCAGAACCAGGTTGCAGAAAAACTTTACAATGCTCTGCACAGTCATGAAATGGAATTGCATTACATTTCACTACGAGAACAGATTTGTTCCAGCAAATTCGAAGGCAGGTTTGCAGATGGGAAAGCAAGCAAGGAAGCTCCGTTCTTGTCCATGGAAAAGGCAGCAGTTGAAGAACAAAGCAATTTCTGCCCAGTTTCGAACTGGGGACCGTTCGCGTGTGAGGCGAACGTGATGACCACTACACTACAGAAACAAGCCGCTGGTGCCTGTGCTGCGGCCCAGTGGCATCCAGCACTGAAAGTTGAAGCCATTCCTCGTTTCACCTTTCTGTTTCCCAGAGCTCGTTGTTGTCCAGCGTAACTGACATCTTGAAAACATTAAAAAAAACACGTGAAATTGATGACAAAATATAGACAAGGATGTCGTCAATGTTTGGATCCGTAGGGCGAGGTGGAATAGGCTGGGACGAATTTCCCTGCAGCGTAACGGCTGCGACATGATCTTATGTAAACTAAGTATTTACGTGTTTTACCCAAGTTGGTGTGAGTTGAAAACTCGAGAGCATAGGTTTAAGGGTGAGTGGGCTGAAATTGACAAAGGACCTGAGGCACATTACCCACACAGAAGGTTGTGTGTGTTTGGAATGAGTTACCAGAGGAAGTGGAGGAGGCTATTACACTCAGAAAATTGCAAAGGTAATCGGATGATTTCTGGATAGGATGGGTTTAGAGGGATTGGGGCCAAATGCTGGGGAACGGGACTTGTTTAATTTTGGCTATGTGGTGAGCATGGACGAGATACACCGAAGTATCTGTTTCCACGCTGTGTCCCCCAATAACGTCGTGTTGCTTACACCGGCTTTAAAGGATCACATTTTAGCGGAGTTTGCCGTCGCAGTCTGTGGCACAATCATTTAGTCTGTTCGACTGCTCACGGGAAAGGTAGTATTGTGAAACACTGCAGAAACGAACAACTTCCTTACTTTAGCTCCGACTGACCATACTCTGGGAAATTTCCCCAGATCCTCAGTTGAGGATTTCTGCAGCTGGAAGTTACCTCAGATACCCTGTTAACTCGAAATGTATTGAGCGAATCGCAAAACAGAAAGCATTTAACACGGAACACAAACAAAACTGGCAAACCAAATGCATTTTCAGACACAGGGATGCATGAATGCTAAATGTGAGACAGTCCGAGGGCATGAGTCATAAAGTAATCTCACAACTAACAACAGGGCAATTCCAAACTCCTCTTTCAAACATACTGCAGCCTTAATGCACCACCATTTCCCAGACAATGCTGAAAAGAGAGAAAGAAAGAACATAAGAATTGGCAATAAAAAGTGAATTTCACCAATCACAGTCTCGATTAGATTACCTTTCCCTTCCGATGTCTCCAGGACGGAAATGAAGGAAATGGGAGAAATTCAATAACATACCACATCGAAATTCATTGGAACGATTTTCCCATTAGCCAGAAAGCCAAATAACGACGAGTCGAGTCATCGTGGGACTTTGTTTCACAACAGCGATGAAACAACAGTCTCATTCGGTTCCAGTAAACACTCCACTTGCCTGGAACGGCAGAATTGTTGGCGTTTTCCCGCGCGGGAGGCGAACACGGTCATGACCGCAGAGACACTTTGAAATATTTGGCACGACCCCACGCCACAGTTAATTCCCTGGGATGCAAACGCACTTTACTTTTGTTTTCAGCATCAATATACAACGGGGACAGAAACAGCATTTTAACAAGCTGCAGCGTCGGAGTTGATCAGCAGAAATAGCAGTGGTGGGATTCGAACCCACGACATTTTCGAGGCTGGAACCTAAACGCAGCTCCTTCGACCGCTCGGCCACACAACCAGCGGGCTTCCTGCTCCCATTTTCTTGCATTTCCAATTGTGCTCCTGCATAACAACACATGCAAAGTCACAAGAAAAGGGTTCCATGATCCCTCTCCGACTCGCACAGCTGCAATGTCATTTTCGCAGCAGATAATGATAGCCCATCAATCCAGACAAAAATCAATGATAAGCTGAGTCTATCTTCTCAGACTCTTTTCAGCTACAAATGTATCTGTGAGTGCGTGAGAATATATGTTCGCTTATGATTTGGTCAAATTACCATGAGCTGCTTGACATTACTGCAATTTCGATTCTTGCTTTGCTCAATGATTTCACCCATTGCTCGAAACAGGACACATTTCACGTTTACATCGAACACGAAGCACACCGGACTACAGAGAAAATGCACAAAGCTGAACAGGCCGTGTTCCACATCATACCGCGCAGTAGAGTTTCAGTCACTGTCTGTTTTGCAGAATAAGAGTCCCAAAGAATGTTCTCCACCCTAAAACCGGAGGTAGCATTGCAATCCGAGAACGACAGATCACATTGTGAGGATGCTCTGACCTCGGAGCCAGTTCGAGATGCCACTTTCCTTGCCTTTTACCTTAACCGTGCAATTTGCTGCAGAGATGTTCACATGAGGCACATGGATACCAACTGAGTTGGAAACCTGTGTGGGAATCGACGAGAAGCGACTCAATGAATTTTGCTAAATTCCATTGTGCTTTTTAGAAATGCAGTTTCTGTTCACCTCAATCTAAAAGCCAGTTTCTGAACATAGTAACAGAATTCAAAAGGTAATCACCTCACCCCACCCCCACTCCAGAAGAGGTGCTAACTGCCCTTGAGTGCTTTTTGTTCTCGATGTGAAGAGCTCTCACGCCTGAGTCACCCTCACGTCTCTGTTTGCTGAGTGAATCACAAAGAAGGAGTTTCACCAGAGCTGCAACTGCCTCACTTCCCCACTCGCCCTCCCCGTTTACATTTTCCTGCTCGGCAGTGATTTAAAGAAAACCAAATGGATGCGATGTCATTCTGTAGCCTCTCTGTCGATTCCTCCGTTTCAGTTCCAACATGACTTTGATCTCGGGGCGCACCTTAATACTAGCGACGCTATGAAAGCACAGGTCCAGAGGTTCCTCTGAGAGTGTAATTTCTTTCATTGCTGTTGCTGATTGAATGAGCCACTAATGTGCGAACTGCTCCAAAACATGATTCAGGACATCTGGTGCCAATTCTCGCACGTTGAATAAGGACAGACAGCTTCCAAATGAGGTCTTTCAGAGACGACCTTGGGGTAAATTTGACAGGTAGACAAGTTCAGGAATTCGTGGTGCGCTGTGACACCAGAGCATCAGCTTCTTCCCTGTCTTTGAACCGGGCCGCCTGCGCAAGGAATGCAAATGCGGTACTGCTTTTCGTGGAAGGATCAGAAAGCGGTAACCACACTCTCAAACATAATGGCATATGATCAGAACCAGGTTGCAGAAAAACTTTACAATGCTCTGCACAGTCATTAGATGGAATTGCATTACATTTCACTACGAGAGCACATTTGTTCCAGCAAATTCGAAGGCAGGTTTGCAGATGGGAAAACAAGCAAGGAAGCTCCGTTCTTGTCCATGGAAAAGGCTGTAGGTAAAGAACAAAGCAGTTTCTGCCCAGTTTCGAACTGGGGACCTTTCACGTGTGAGGCGAACGTGCTGACCACTACACTACAGAAACAAGCTGCTCGCGGCCGTTCTGCGACTCAGTGACATCCAGCACTGAAAGTTGAAGCCATTCCACGTTTCACCTTTCTGTTTCCCATAGCTCGTTGTTGTCCAGCATAACTGACATCTTGAAAACGTAAAAAAAAAAGACACGTGAAATTGATGACAAAATATAGACAAGGATGTCGTCAATGTTTGGACCGTAGGGCGAGTGGAATAGGCTGGGACGAATTTCCCTGCAGCGTAACAGCTGCGACATGACCTTATGTAAACTGAGTATTTACGTGTTTTACCCAAGTTGGTGTGAGTTGAAAACTCGAGAGCATAGCTTTAAGGTGAGTGGTCTGAAATTGACAAAGGACCTGAGGCACATTTCCCACACAGAAGGTTGTGCGTGTTTGGAATGAGCTACCAGAGGAAGTGGAGGAGGCTATTACACTCAGAAAATTGCAAAGCTAATCGGATGAGTTTGTGGATAGGATGCGTTTAGAGGGATTGGGGTCAAATGCTGGGGAACGGGACTTGTTTAATTTTGGCTATGTGGTGAGCATGGACGAGATACACCGAAGTATCTGTTTCCACGCTGTGTCCCCCAATAACGTCGTGTTGCTTACACCGGCTTTAAAGGATTACTTTTTAGCGGAGTTTGCCGTCGCAGTCTGTGGCACAATCATTTAGTCTGTTCGACTGCTCACGGGAAAGGTAGTATTGTGAAACACTGCAGAAACGAACAACTTCCTTACTTTTGCTCCGACTGACCATACTCCGGGAAATTTTCCCAGATTCTCAGTTGAGGATTTTTGTAGCTGGATGTTACCTCAGATACCCTGTTAACTCGTAATGTATTGAGAGAATCGCAAAACAGAAAGCATTAAACACGGAACACAAACAAAACTGGCAAACCACATGCATTTCCAGAAACAGCGATCATGAATGCTAAATGTGAGACAGTCCGAGGGCATGAGCCTCAAAGTAATCTCACAACTAACAACATCGCAATTCCAAACTACTCTTTCAAACATACTGGAGCCTCAGTGCACCATCACTTCGCATACAATGCTGAAAAGAGAGAAAGAAAGAACATAATACGAATGGGCCATAAAAGTGAATTTCACCAATCACAGTTTCGATTAGATTACTTTTCCCTTCGGATGTGTCCAGGACGGAGATGAAGGAAATAGGATAAATTCAATAACAAATGACATCGAAATTCATTGGAACGATTTTTTTCATTGGCCAGAAAACCAAATAACGACGAGTCGAGTCTCTGTCGAATTTTGTTTCACAACAGCGATGAAATAACAGTCTCAATTCGGTTCCAGTAAAAACTCAACTTGCCTGGAACGTAAAGCAACAGTAGAGCTGCTTGCGATTTTTTGATCAATGCTTTCTGTTTTGCGATTCGCTCAATACATTACGAGTTAACAGGGTTTCTGAGGTAACTTCCAGCAGCAAAAATCCTCAACTGAGGACCTGGGAACATTTCACTGAGTTATGTCAGTCGGAGCAAAAGTAAGAAAGTCATTCGTTTCTGCGTCGTAATTTCACAATACTACTTTTCCCGTGAGCAGTCGAACAGACTAAATGATTGTGCCACAGACTGCGACGGCAAGCTCCGCTAAAAATTAATCCTTTAAAGCCGGTTTAAGCAACACAACGTTATTGGGGTACACCGCGTGGAAACAGATACTTCGGTGTAGCTCGTCCATGCTCACCACATAGCCAAAATTAAACAAGTCCCGTTCCCCAGCATGTGGGCGGCATGGTGCTTAGCACTGCTGCCTCACAGCGCCAGAGACCGGGGTTCAATTCCCGCCTCAGGCGACTGACTGTGTGGAGTTTGCACGTTCTCCCCGTGTCTGCGTGGGTTTCCTCCAGGTGCTCCGGTTTCCTCCCACAGTCACAAAGATGTGCATTTCAGGTGAATTGGCCATGCTAAATTGCCCGTAGTGTTAGGTAAGGGGTAAATGTAGGGGAATGGGTGGGTTGCGCTTCGGCGGGTCGGTGTGGACTTGTTGGGTCGAAGGGCCTGTTTCCACACTGCAAAGTAATCTAATGTAATCTGGCCCCAATCCCTCTAAACCCATCCTATCTAGAAATCAATTTTCTGAGTGTAATAGCCTCCTCCACTTCCTCTGGTAACTCATTCCATACACGCACAACCTTCTGTGTGGGAAATATGCCTCAGGTCCTTTGTCAGTTTCAGCCCACTCAACTTAAACCTATACTCTCGAGTTTTCAACTCACCCCAACTTGGGTAAAACACGTAAATACTCAGTTTACAACCCATCCATAAGATTATGTCGCAGCCGTTACGCTGCAGGGAAATTCGTCCCAGCCTATTCCACCTCGCCCTACAGTCCAAACATTTACGACATCCTTGTCTATATTTTGGCAACAATTTCACGTGTCTTTTTTTTTACGTTTTCAAGATGTCAATTACGCTGGACAGCAACGAGCTATTGGAAACAGAAAGGTGAAACGTAGAATGGCTTCAACTTTCAGTGCTGAATGGCACTGAGCGGCAGCATGGCCGGTTGAGGCTTGTTTCTGTCGTGTAGTGGTCATCGCGATCGCGTTCGCCTCAGGTCCCCAGTTCGAAACTGGGTGGAAACTGCTTTGTTCTTCAGCTGCAGCCTTTTACATGGACAGGAATGGAGTTTTCTTGCTTACTTTCCCATCTGCAAACCTGCCTTCGAATTTGCTTGAACAAATGTGCTCTCGTAGTGAAATGTAATGCAACTCCATTTAATTACTGTGCAAAGCATTGTAAAGTTTTTCTCCAACCTGGTTCTGATCATATGCCATTCTGTTTGAAAGTGTAGTTACCGCGTTCTGATCCTTCCACGAAAAGCAGTACCGCATTTGTATTCCTTGCAAATAATGGATTAAATCTAAATTTGAATCTCACTATACTTGTTCAAAAGACTTTTTTTATAAATAATTGTGCCAGTATTATAATGGCAGTGACTTGATAATTAATGCTGTCTTTTGAAGAATTAAAATGATTCAATATTTCATAAGCACTCTGCTGTGATGTTGATTGGATATTTTTTTAAGATCAGTAAACTGAGGAATAAAACATAGTATCTAGCTTTATGGATGGCTGAAAAATGAGCCATTCAGTGATTATTGATCTAAATTCTTCTTTTTTAAAGTTAAAAATGTATGTAGTACAAGAATTGTGAATTTCCATCCACCGGATTCCTTGTAGAGATATGTTACATCAATTTATATGATTAATATTATGATCAATGTTTAAAGATTTGTGTCAGAATTAGGAAGAGAATTAGTAGGTCATGAAAGTGAGCTTGAAACTAAACAAACAATGTAGTCAATGACATGTTGCATGTAAGCGATTTTAATAATATTGTCATTACTGTACAATGATGAATAATGTTGGAATAGAAATGACAAAAAAAATCAACATGGTCAAAGCAGTTCTTTTCTTACAATGAAATGAAAACAATAATCATTTTGTAGCACGCTTGATTTGAAATAGCAGTTTTTTAATGTGACACATACAGTGAAGACTAACCCTTTTGCAAAAATGTAGGAATTTCACAAATTTAAAATGCAGTAATTGTTCAATTTGTAATAATAATGGTTATAATTTGAATTGTCTCTTGTACACACACAACAAAAAAGGATCTTAAATATTGTTAGATTGACAAAAATTTGCTTCCCAACATTATTGTAGTATAGTCAATATCTGTGATAAAGTAGAATTATTGTTTTAAACAATATAAATCAACATTAACGACTGAACTGAAATATAGCACATCAATTGTATTAACTGCATAGAATAGTAAATAAATGCTTACTGTTGTCATTTGTCCCAGGAACAATAAGATACTTACTCAGGTTATTCCACTGAATAGTAATCAGCTGATGATGAATATCTTTGTGTCGCTTTATGTGCACTGTTTTGTGTGAACATTGATTTCAATAAATTTAGATATTTACATGAATTAGGAACAGACTGAGAACTGGATGTGAAAGATCTTATTTAAGATTAGACAATTTTTAGTATTCACTAGGTTTGCTGAACAAAACACAGTTAAGTCATCATGCAATAAATGAGATTAGAGAAAAATATGCAAATTCAATTTTAAATGAATGCACTCCGATATTTTCACAGCATTTCAATCTTACATTCAATACAAATAGATGAGTGGAAAACTAAAAACAAATTTCAGACAACTCATAAACAGATCAATAACTAAAAATTGATATTTAGTAGGAAATGGCATTTGTTTATTTAACTGAAGAAGAACTTGATTTTTTTCTCATATTTATACTTTTGAAACATCAAGTTCTACGTGCAGTCTGAACTCAGCTCTTCAGAACAAAAGAAAATCATGGAATATCTTTACTTTGCATATTTCATCTTTGTGAGTGCAACATTATCAAATATTTTGCAAGGAATATTGATTGAGTGGAATTAGATACATTCTGTTATTAGCGGACTGAAGAAAATATATAGCAGATACTGTGTTTATTGGAATGAACAACAAATGAAAAAATATCTAATGTTGAATTGAAAGACAATTCATTCGATTCTTAGATATTTTCTTATCAATATTCAGAGCAGCGCTGGCACAGCTCTGTGCAAGGTGGGAATTGAAATTGTACCCTCTGGTCTGGTAACAGAGACACGACCAGAATTGCACAAGATTCCTTCATAACATTCCCAACCAGGCTGGGCAGGGCTGAAAACTAATCAGATGTTTATTGTGATAATTGGATTGGATTTAAATGGTTTGGATACTGTGTGTAATCTACTGAAAATTCTTTAGTAATTTACAATAATGATGGGAGTTAACAAATGTCTTAATTAAACACGATTTTTATGATCACTTGTGGAATGACAACTTGACAGAATTGTGTGATTACTGTGCATTATAAATAAAAATGAATTTAATTATTCTATATGTTCATAAGTTTCTCATTTTCTGAAATGCAAATTAAAATGTTTTTGATCTACACATAAATTGGAACAGAATGATGAATTGGTCAATCAATGTGCCTATTCAGCTGAAGACAACTTTCATTCTTTCTGAAAATGTATGATTTCTAAGAAGTCACCATTTCCTGTGATTGTTTAATGAAATAAGATAGATGCCAACCCTTTTTTGTGTGTTCAAAAAATTCATGTGGATTTAAATGATTTTGCACAAAAATATTCCAGTACAAAAATATTCAATTGTTCTTGTGATTAAAAACACAATAAATGTTAACATTGAAGTGATTTCCAATCAAATCAATTCAAAAGTATTTCCAAGTTTAAAATGAAAAGCAATATTCGGAATGATTGAATGATTGTACATTGCAATGGCCTTGCATTAGTTATTATATGAAAACATAGTTCCACATGTACACCCCTTACCGAATTGAACATTTATTAGGTATTGGCAACAAATCGATTTGAAAACTTTTATTAATGAATTTAAGAATAATGAGGTATCTCCTCTTCCTATTCCACTGAGTAATGTTCAGAAATGAAGAGAAATATTGCAGTGCAAAGTAACTGATGTTCTCTGAATGTCAATGGCTGAGAAGACTGTGATGTTTCAAATGAGCGGAAGTCAGATATTTACAAATGATGGTGCAATGGCAATTATTGGTCTTTTGTGGGTGTATTGGCCTTATCAAACAGGTTATAATATTGTAGCACTCAGACTAAGAAATATGGAAGATATCAAAAGCACATTGTGCTTGTTATAAAGCCTAAGTTAAAGTATTGCGTAATTATTGTAATTGATAATTGTTTCTAAAATCCTGATAGATAAATTGACTTAATATTTTGAATGCACTTTGCTCTGATGTCGATTGTATATTCATTAAGATTAATAAACTGAAAATTAAAATATAAGACGTGGCTTTCATAATTAAAAAATCTTAGCAACAATTGAAGATAGTTCAAATTTTTTTGTCGGTTCATGTCTATTTTATTAATGTAACTTTAATTATGATAAATGTTTAGAAAACTGTTAGAACTAGGAAGAAAATAATTAGGCCGGGAAAGTGAGTATTATTATGAACTAAACATCGAGTTAATGACATTTGGTACACGAAGTCATTTTGTAGCAAATGACTAATGATTGTGTGATTATTGTTCATTGACAACTAATGTTGGAAGAAAATAAAACTATCTCAAAATGAAATTAAAATAAATATCATTTTGGAGGTCTCATGATTTGAAAAACGGAAATCGTCACCTAATGTGACATTTGAGCTGAAGAAACGTTCTTCCCCCCGCCACTCCCACGTGTAGTCTTTTCAATAATTTAAAATTTAGTATAAGTTGAACTAAATAACAAATGGATGTACCTACATTGTTTTCTTGCACACAAAAAAAGTTTAAAAAAATTAACATGAAAATGATATCGCTCTGCAAGTAATAATTTCACAGATAATAAGTGCTTGTATTGAATTTAAATGTCACAATAGCCGTCGGAGTGATTTCCCCGGACAGGGATTGAAGATTGAGGAGATAGGCAGAACTCAGGCAAGTGGAAGATGTTTACTCATGCTGCAATCAGTTAATGCAGGGATCATCCCCCGAGGCCAATCTAGGAAGGGAGGTCCATGACAGACTGTAATGTGTACAGTAAAAAGCAGTATTTTTGCACACTTTCTGTATTACAATGTCCACATGCAATGTGGTTACAGTCCTTCCCTCCTTATACAGACACCCGTTCCTGTAGAACACCTAATTTTGGATGAACATCGCAATGGATAGCCCGAGCTTCCTATTGATTCATTGTGTTTTACAGGTGCTATAATCTCCAGGCCTTGGGATCTCTCTGTGCAGTTTATTTCCTCAGATTACAAAATTAATTGCTGCAGTCCTTTGGGCCTCTCACTCTGCCTTATTTACGATTCTCAAGAATATGTAATTAGAAACTTTTTTAATGTTCTGAGCAACTTTAAAATAGTAACTATTTCTGACAATCAAACCCTGTCTGATTCCCTGATAGCAGCTGTGGAAGTTAGCTGGGCTGTATCCTGCAGTTGGTGTTTATTCATTCATGGTACAATTATTCTTTCATTAATGAAAGTCAGGGTTGGTCATTTTTCTGTATGCTGGCATTCTCTTATCACTATCTGGAATATCACTGTCTGGAATGGCATACTTATGGACTTGGAGTAGGATTGTACAAAATGTTCTTTTTTTAACTTAAGACTGAAACAGACTGTTAGTCCTTTCCACCATTTTGTGTTTTAATTCCAAGGCAGGCTGCTCGGGGCAGCCCTACAGCAGCAAATCAACAAGGATTTCAGCACTAAAATAAAAATCAGCATTCGCTACCATGAGGAAACAGTACCATGCAATATGCTTACGTCACTGAGACTTAATTCCACACTTAAAGCCGATTCTACTGATTTGATCAATGATTAAATATTAGATATAAGTAAGAATTAGTGTTAAAACTAGTCACTGTAAACTTAAAATGATTAGAAATGTCATATTACTATCCGTAACATGTAGAATTGAACATTAATTATTGGAGTCTAAAACAATCAGACGTATCTTCATTTGTAAGGCCGAATATTAATCCAATGAATTCTGTGAACATTTAAATGAGAAGATATCAGATATTTCCTGTCAGTGTTGGATGAGGAATCATTGCTTGGTTTGTGGTTGTGTTGACCTGGAATAAAAGGTCTTTGTTTCTTTGTAAAATTGGCACTAAGAAATAATGATTTAAATTGAAATGTGAATCTCACGATATTTGTTACAAAACCTAAATTGAATTACTGTGTGATTGTTGGACTAACAATGAATTGGTAATCTATTTTAGAACACTGATACATTAAGTGATTCAATATTTCCAAACGGGTTTGCTGTGATATTGATTACATAATAATTAGTATCAGTGAACTGAGAATTAGAATGCTGGCATGATGTTTTAGAAAATAATGATATGGAGTCATTATTGATCATTCAACATTCTCAGATACTCCTGAAATCTGTACTTGCTGTCTCAGCTTTTCTTCTGTAGAAATACAATATATAATCTATGCAACTTTTCATGTCATCAATATTCAGACATTTGTGTCAGCATTACAAAGAAAATAAATCGACAACGAACATAGGTATCATAGCAAAAAACAGTAAACAGCATTTATAGAGGAAATTTTTAAACATTGTCTCTGAGTGAATACATGAAAAAGTTTAATGGGTATCTGTTACAATGTATTGAGCCGCATTTACATTTTTATCATGATGACTGGGGGGAACCTATCAGAAAAATCGCCTATATTTAGGAATTCCTTTATCTCAAAACATGTTACTATAAGCATCATTAGTCGTAAATAATGAAGTCTATTTAATGGTGTGAGAAAGATGTGTGTAAATTATAAGAAGGCATCTCTTGCATATATTTGGGATGGTGTGAAAGCGTGATGTTTGCTGTGGTTACTCATCTTGAGAACAATACAATACTGACAAAAGGTTTTGCACTAAATAATAATTAGGTGGCCTTGAATACCATCGTGTGGCTTTATGTGCAGTGACTAATTTATTTCAAGAGCTTTGAGATATTTTCCATGATTTGTAAAATGATTAATAATTGTTTGACAAACATCCACATGTGGTCGTGAGCTGGGTTTAAAACCCTTCATTATTGACATTTCCAAGAAAGGTATATAATGCTCAGGCACTGGCTGGAAGTCAAGATGTAAGAAAATCTGATTCATCCTGGAGCTGATTGATTCTAGCTGCTGTTTGATTGAGTTTGATTGATTTTGTATTTGTCCCGATTTCTCTGCCTGTAGGTGAATTTAGAACATCCAATTTCTGTCCAAGGGTCACTTCACATCACTGGAGAGTTAAAATATAATTCACATATTGTGATAACAATGAATTTTTAATTAAAGTTTCTGTTTTAACAAACAAAACGATTTGATGTTTTCCAGGAATTTACACTGACATTGATTAGATATTTATTAAGATAGATAAACTGAGAATTATAATCTAGTTGCAGGATTGTTGAATTGTTAAACCACAGACTTAAGAGTTTTATTTTTGGAATGGTTTGGAGGCGCCAGTGTTGGACTGGGCTGTACAAAGTTAAAAATCAAACACCAGCAGGTTATTAACCAACATGTTTATTTTGAAGAACTAGCTTTCAGAGAGCTCCTCGTTCATCAGGTGGTTGAAGGAGCAGCGCTCAGAAAGCCAGTGCTTCCAAATAAATATGTTGGACTATAGCCTGGTGTTGTGTGATTTTTAACTTTGTTTTTTGGAAGGAATGTTTTCTTTATTCAAATATTCAGGTTTTTCAAGAATTCTATCTCGCCTTTCGTGATTTTCTTTTAGAGACCACTCATGTATAATTCATACAATTTTCACTGTAATCAGTATTTCAAATTTCCATCAGATCTAAGATGAAAATGAGGACCAATTAATGAGTACTTCCATGAATGGAAAGCACAATAAATTCACTTTACAGAGGCAAGATTCAAATTTGATCTGAATAAGCAAATAAACATTTTGAATGGAAATATCTGAAAATGTTTACATTTAATTTTGAACGAAGTCAAATTACTTCTTTTTGAAATACATGGCCTGAAAACCTGTTTGAAAACATGAACAAGTCAGAACTATCAACATGTCTTGCTGTCAGTGTCCTCGGCCAATTGTCATAAAGAATAAATATCACTTTCGGCAACAAGTATCATGCGTAATTACTGAACTGAAAAGTAAGAGGATAGCTCTTGTATTTATTGGCAAGAATGATAACCAGATGGTTACTGTGGTTATTGCACTCAGTAACAATAAGATCACGACCAATGGCTGTTAGAATCATTGGCCACTCGTAACGAAGAATAAACACTGCTTTGAGCAATAAGTATCATGAATAATTACTGAACAGAAATTTCAGAGGACACCCATTCTACTTATTGGAGGGAATGATGACCAGATGCTAACAGTGATGATTAATCTCAGGAACAATAAGACAATTACTCAGATTATTTCCTGAACAGTAATTAGATGGTCATGAAGACCATTGTGTGGCTTTATGTATTGTGCTTTGTGTGAGCATTGATTTCAATAACATTGTGATAGTATACAAGTGTGCAGCTGAGGTGAGTTGGCCATGCTAAATTGCCCATGATGCATGGATGTTTCAGGTTAGGTGCATTAGATTTTGTTAGAATGGTGCTGGAAAAGCACAGCAGTTCAGGCAGCATCCGAGGAGCAGTGAAATCGACGTTTCGGGCAAAAAACCTTCATTAGGACTACAGCCTGTATTACTGCTCCTTGGATGCTGCCTGAACTGCTGTGCTTTTCCAGCACCATTCTAATCTAAACTCTGGTTTCCAGTATCTGCATTGTTTTTACCGAGGTTAGGTGCATAAGTCAGGGGAATGTCGAGTAATAGAGCAAGGGAGTGTCTGGGTGGGTTACTCTTTGGATGGTCAGTGTGGACTGTTGGGCCAAATGGCCTGTTTCAACACTGTTGGTATTCTATGTTAATATGATTTTGGATTAAATTGATAAGTGAGTGTTAAAGATACTACAAAAAAGTCAACAAAATCTTTTAAGTTTAGCAAGGTACATGGAAGCCATCATGCATGAAGTGAGATAAGTGAGAGAGAGAGAGAGAGAGAGAGAGAGAGAGAGAAATTAAATGTTCAAATGAAAACACGCCAATAGTTTCACAGCATATCAATCTTACATTCAATATGAATAGGTGAATGGAAAATAAGAATAAATTCCTGACAATTCATGAATATGTAATAATTAGAAAATAAATTTGATCAAAGCACATGCCAGTATTTAGATGAATTGCAATATTTAGTTATAAATGTAGGTGATCAGCTAACCAATGAATAACATGAAGTTGCATTTGGTTATTTTGCTGAAGAGAAATTTCGACTGTTAATATTTTCATCTTTATAATACCGGAGAATAAGGATTTATGTGCTTGAAACGTTTGAACAAGGTTCCTTTAAACAGTAAAACAAATCATGATTACCATGTCTTAGACTCTCCCAACTTTAAGGTTGCAACATCGTCAACTATTTTACCAAGGAATGTAGAACCAGCAGAATTAGATGCATCATTTTATTAGTGAACTGAAGAAAATAAATGGGAAATATGTTGATGATTGAAATGCAGAACGGATTGAAGAATATTTAATGATATTTTGAAAAGCAGTTCAATCTATACTCAGATATTTTCTAATGAAATTTCCGAGCTGCTTTGACATATCTACGCTGAAGGTGGAAATTGAAATCATTCCTCCTGATCTTGTCGTAGAGACACTGCCAGAGCTCCACAAGGACCCGTCATAATGTTACCATCCGGGAAGGGCAGGTGTACAGTCGCATGCTTACGGCAGCAACTCAAATGAAAATTAATCAGATGTTTCTTGTAATTATTTGAATGGGAATTAATTGCGTATTTCCTGTGTGTAATGAACTGACAAAACGAATTAGTAATTTACAGTAATAATGTAACAAAGCAATAATGACTTTAATTAAATATGAATCTCGTGATTATTCATGATAAGAAAAATCCTAATCATTTGATCAGTGTACACTGATGAACGAAAGTCAATCAATCAAATAGTTCCATATGTCCAATGCTGTTTGTCACAGAATGAAAAGAAAATTAATATGCATTTGCAACATAAATGATTAGGAAAATAAATGAATTAGTCACTCAATACGGCTATTCATCTGAAGACAACTTCCCTTCTTTCCAGAAATGTTCAACTTCCCAAAGTTTAAAATGTACTGTGACTATTTCATGAAACCATAAAGATGTTAGTTCCGTTTGTTGTACTTCAAACAGTCATAAAAAATTTAAATGATTTTGTTCCATGAAAAGTGATTAACTTGTATAGTGTTTATAAATACAGTAAATGTTAACATTGAAGTTAAACATAATTAAATCAATTCAACTGTTTCCACGGTTAAAATAAAAATTGATATTCACAATGCCCACTGCAAAATCTTTACATTATTTAATTTATAAACCATAATTTCGGAGTCATACCCTGAACTATATTGAGCAATGATTAGATAATAGCAACAATTGAATTGTCAAAATTATATAATTTCATTTAAGAATACTGAGAAATCTCAGTTAATTGTTTCACTAAGCAATGTGGAGAAACGACCAGGAATTATTCTAATGAAAAGAAATTACAGTTCTCTGAATGCTTCAGGCTGAGGTTACTGCGATCATTCAAATGAGCAATCATCAAATACTTGCAATGAGGCATCGAAAGGGAAGTCATTGGTTCCATTATGGGATCGTTCACCTGAACAGTGAATTGATTTTTATATTGTAGTGTTCGCACTAATAAACAATTGATGCAATTAAAATGCGAATAGCACTATATTTGTTAGAAAGACTAACTCCAATAATTGTGCAATTATTGTCATGGCAGTGACTGGAAAATTACGTTGTAATGTAAAAAAATCTATATTTTAAAAGCACGTTGTTGTGATGATGATTGGATATTCATTAAGATCGGTAAACTGAGATATATAATATGGTAGCTAGCTTTATGATTCACAAAAATGAGTCATTCAGTGATTATTCAGCAGAATTGCTTTTGGTTCAAAAATGAGGGATTACAAGAATTACATGTTTCCATCCATTGGTTTGCTTATTGAGATGCAGCTTTAATTTACAACTCTCTTTGTTCATGACCAATGTTTAGACATTCATGTCAGACATTGGAAGTAAATAAGTAGATAGTGAAAGTGCATATTGCGGTGAACATAAGATACAGGGATCTTCCATAATTTTGTGATTATTGCACATAGACAAATAACTCGGGAGTAAAAAATAATTAGAAATCAACATGCAAAGCAGTTTTTTCTCTTATAGCAAATTGAAAGAAATCCTTATGCGTTGCACATGGTTTGAAAACACATCAGTCACAAAAACACCAGTCAGAAATAAAATCAAGGTCATAAAAAGCATCTGTTTAAGACAATAAGACCCTTATGAAGAGTATTCTGCTCAACAGTAATTAGAGGAGCTTGAACATCTTCATGTTGTTCTTGCAAAGAAAACTCTTTCATTATTCATAAAGAGTTAATATCGTAAATATGTTGACATGTGTATCAGAACTAGGAAGAAAATGAGAAGCAATTCACATGATTGTTTTCGTGAAAGAAAGTCAAAATAAATTAAATTTACAGTGCCACCTTTCAGTATTTTCTCTGAATAAGCAGATAAAGGTTTTTAATGTGCAAAATTTTAGTTTGCGGAAGATACAAACGTCGGTGGAGTTGTTGACAGTGAGGAAGGATGTGTCAGGTTACAGCGGGATATAGATAAGTTGCAGAGCTGGGCAGAAAGGTGGCAAATAGAGTTCAATGTCGGTAAGTGTGAGGTGATTCACTTTGGTAAGAGTAACAAAAAGATGGGGTACTGGGCTAATGGTCGGATACTTGGTAGTGTGGATGAGCAGAGGGATCTTGGTGCCCATGTACACAGATCTCTGAAAGTTGCCACCCAGGTAAATAGTGCGGTGAAGAAGGCATATGGTGTACTGGCTTTTATTGGTAAGGAATTGAGTTCCGGAGCCCTGAGGTCATGTTGCAGTTGTATAAGACTCTGGTGCGGCCGCATCTGGAGTATCGTGTGCAGTTTTGGTCGCCATACTACAGGAAGGATGTGAAGGCAATGGAACGGGTGCAGAGGAGGTTTACCAGGGTGTTGCCTGGTATGGTAGGAAGATCGTATGAGGAAAGGCTGAGGGACTTGGGGCTGTTTTCATTGGAGAAAAGTAGGTTTAGGGTTGACTTGATAGAGGTGTACAAGATGAATGGGGTTTTAGATAGGGTTGACCATGAGGACCTTTTTCCACGTATGGAGTCAGCTATTACGAGGGGGCATAGCTTTAAATTAAGAGGTGGTCGGTATAGGACAGATGTTAGGGGTAGATTCTTTACTCAGCGAGTCGTGAGTTCATGGAATGCCCTGCCAGTAGCAGTGGTGGACTCTCCCTCTTTATGGGCATTTAAACGGACATTGGATAGGCATATGGAGGATAGTGGGCTAGTGTAGGTTAGGTGGGCTTGGATCGGCGCAACATCGAGGGCCAAAGGGCCTGTACTGCGCTGTATTTTTCTATGTTCTATGTTCTAAAATCAACATGTTTTCACCTACAGTTGTACTAAGCCGAAATTAAATTATTTTATTTTGCAATACTTCAACTGGAACCTTGATTGGCAAGCGACTACTTATGTTGATGTTAGCATCCTCGGTCATTTGTAATAAAGCATGGTTATTGGTTTTAGCTAAATATTTTGTGTGCAATTACTGAATCAAAATGTAAGAAATCAAATGCATTTATTGGATGGAACTGGTCACCAAATGTTTATTGTGGCTTTTGTTCTCAGGAACGATAAGATACTTCCTCTGGTTTTTCTCCTGAGCAGTAATTAGATGACCGGGAAGACATTTGTGTGGCTGTAAGTGCCCTATTGTGTGAGCAGTGATTTCATTGACATTGAGATATTTTGCTTATGCAGGAAGGGATTAATAATCGCGTTAAAGTTCTTAATTAAAGTTATATTTTCTTTTTAAAAATTATGAGAATTCCTTTGTGAAACAATGATTTAGAGATGCCGGAATTGGACTGGGGTGAGCAAAGTTAAAAATCACATGACACTAGGTTATCGTCCAACTGGTTTATTGGGAAGCACTAACTTTCAAGGTGCTGCCTCTTCATCAGGCAATCTTCATCTCTTCATCTGCTCGGCCAAGAGAATAAGGATTGGTGTACGTGAGGTGTTGAAATGCACAATACTGATGCGTTAAATGTTTATTGAAACTCTTCTGCAGAATTAAGTTCACATAATAAACAATATTTGAACATTCTTGAGCTGACTGGAAGTAAAATCCTGTTGCCCACCATATGGATAACACTTGGATGTATTTTGTATAATAAAATGATTTTCATTACTTAGATACTATTTCTGACACCAGTGGCTAAATATTGATTAGATTAAATGCCATATGAGTTATACATTAGTTTTCTCTCAAAGGCCTGTGCAGCACAGGAATGGGCCATTTGGCCCATAACGTTGTGCTGAACGTAATGCAAAAGAAACTCATCACTTCTGCCTACCCTTGGTCCATATCCTTCCAAATTACCAAAATGAACATTAAAGAGCCTTAATGTATCTGCTTCCACCACCAACCCTGGAAGTTCATTCCAGACACCTACCACTCCCTGTGTACACAACAAATTGCCCCTTACATGCCCCTTGAACTTACCCCCTAACCTTAAACGTATGTCACATAGTTTTTGATACTTCAACTCTGGGAAAAACTTTATGACCGTCAACCCCATCTATGTATCTCATGATTGTACAGACTTCCATCAAGTCTTTCCCCAGTCTCCGCCACTCCACAAAAAAGCAATCTGAGTTTTTCTCGCCTCTCCAAATCCAGGCAGCATCCTGGTAAATGCCCTCTGTGCCCTCTCCAAAGCCTCCATACCCTTCCTGGAACATGGTGAACAGAAGTGAATACAATACTTTAAGTATGCCTTTACCGAAGTCTTGTAAAGTTACAACATGACTTCCTGACTCTTGTAACCAGTTCCCTGACGAATAAAGGCAAGCGTGCCATTTGCCTTCCTAACCACCTAATTACTTGCATGGTCACTTTCAGGGAGCCATGGTCTTGAACGCCAAGATCCCTTTGAATAATAAAGCTGTTAGGGTCCTGCTATTAACTATCTACCTTTCCTTAACAGTTGAGCTTCCAAAGTGAAACACCTCACACGTGTATGGATTATACTTTACTTTTAATTACTCTGCCCATATCTGCAATTTATCTTTTTCCTGCTGATTTATTTGACAACCCTCTACGTTGTCCCCAACTGCACTGAACGTTATATCATCTGCAAATTTATTAACTCACCCAATTAGATTTTAATCTATGTCACTTCTATATAATTGTATCGCAAGCAGAAGGGTTCCAGTACAGATCCCTGTGGAAAAAAGACAGAAAATTAGGGAAATGCAGACTTCTTGAAGAAATGAGGTTTTTTTCAATGACAGAACAATTCTGATGAATAATCTTGTAAAGTGTGATTTTTAAAAAAATAACCCAATATTTTAATTCTGAGTTTACTGATCTTAATGAATATCCAGTACAAACTGCTTTGAAAATATTGAATCATTTTAAGTGTTGCGTTCTCACATTAAATATTATTTAATTGTCATTTCAATTATCACACCATCATGAGATTTACATTTTAGTTCAATCCATTATTTATTAGAGCCAGTATCATAATGAAATATTAACATTCTTTTCAGGTCAACACCTGCAATCAACCAAAGTTCTCTCACCCAACAATCATTCTAACTCTCTCATCTTCTTTCATTTGAATTCTTGTATTAATGGAAAGATCATTAATCAGTCTTATCAATTAAGAGATGGCTAACTATTTTTCACATCAATATTTCAGTTTTTTCCAACATGATGTACAATTACATTGCGATAGGGTTTTCTCATCATTCTTAAATTTGTTATCAGCCATTTTAAAACTAATTATTACCAAAATCTAACCGATAATCATTGTTGAAATCCAACATCTCCAGCTGTAGATGTGGAACTATGTCTCAGTACATCAACTGATACAAACAATATTGCACTCTACAATCTCTTAATCTTAGCAAAAATAATTTTAATTGTGGAATCTTAGCTGGATTGAATTGGTTGTGAGAAAAAGTGCAGTCTGAAGAAAGGTCACTGGGCCCAATTATTAACACTGATTTTTCTCCACAGAGGCTGCCAGACCTGCTGAGTTATTTTCCAGCAATTACTGATTTTGTTTGTGATTTCCAGCATCCACAGTTTTGTTTACATTCTTGTATTGATTGTATTTCACTTCAATTTTAACGTTTCTACATTTCTAATTATTACAATAAGAGCTATGTATTTTCCATGTTAAGCATCATTTAAATTTCACGTGTTCCTTGTGTAAATAAACCAGAATTAACAAATGTTTGTTCCATGCTTTTACAATAGATATTGAATTCTTAGAAATCACATTTTTTTGAAAATGAGGGAAGTTGTCTTTCGCCGAGTAGTCACATTGAATCTCTAATGCTTTATTTCCAAATCATGTGCATTAAAAAGCAGGTTAATTTTAATTTATGCAGATGAATAACTGCTTCAAACAAATTGACTTATTTGATTATCATGAGATTTATATTTATTTAAGACCATTGTTGCTTCATTCCATCATTATTAGAAATTACTAATTCCTTTTATTGGTCCATTACACACTGGAACTGTCTAATACAATCCTAGTCCAATTATAACAATAAATATCTGAGCAGTTTTTCCTGTGAATAAACACAGTAAGTATGTGATTATAGTCCTGCCCTTCCTGCATGGGAATATTATGGAGGCTCTGGTAATGTGTGTACTAGTAGACCAGGAGCCATGGGTTCAATTCCCACCTTCAAAAGAGATGTGTCAAAACACCTCAGAGTTGATTAAAAAATATCTAAGTGTCGATTGAATTGCTTTTCAACCAACATTGTCTCAACTTGTAAATGTTGTTCATTATAATGATCACAACATCTTGAATTTATTTGCTTAACATCACTGATTAAAGTATGAATGTTATTACGCTCCTTCTAAATACCTCTCAACATTTAAAAACTTTGCAGTATTAAAGATTCTTCGGTATAAATACTATTTAAGGTGAGGGGGAAAGATTTAATAGGGGTCTGAGGGGCAACTTTTCCACACAGTGTGTTTCACATATTGGGATGAGCTGTGAGATGAAGGGCAGTGGCTGGTACAATTACAAAATCTAAAAGACTTTGGGACAGTTTATTGGATAGAAAACGTCCAAAGGGGTATGGGACAAACACAGGGAAATGGGACTAGTTTAGTTTCGGAAACCTGGCCGGAATGCCAAGTTAGGCTGAATGGCCTGTTTCCGTGCTGTATCAGTCTAGCATTCTACAATTCAAACTTCACTGTGATTGATAAAGAAAAGAACAAACGGGTGTTAATTCTATTTTGTGCCCATAAAAAAGTGACATGAATTTTTAATAATTTTGTCACATGAAGTAGTTCGCTCTTATTGTGATTAGAAATACAATGAATGTGAGCATTGAAGTGAAACATAATGAAATCAATTCAACTGTGTTTCCATAGTTAAAATAAAAATTGATATTCACAATCATTGTGAGTTTGTACATTGTAATATCTTCACATTACTTCATGTACTAAGCCATTATTACACATTTATACCCCCGACTGAACTGAACAATAATTAGATATTAGCAACACTTAGATTTTCGAAAATCTATCAGTACACTTAGAAGAAGGAGAAATTTAATTTTGCTACATGACTGTGCAATGCGCAGACATGAACAGGAATTGTTGCAGTGAAAAGTAGTTATAGTTCTCTGAATTCATAAGGCTGAGATTACTGTGATTATTCAAATGAGCAAAAGTCAGTTTGCAAAGCGTGTTGGATGCAAAATGATTGGTTCCATTGTGGGATAGTTGACCTGAAAACAATAGCATTGTTGCAATGAATTAAATTAAAATATGGATTAAAATAATATATGGATCTGACGATATACGTTAGAAAGACAAACAAATTATTCTGCAATTATTATAAGGATAATGAATTCCTAATAAATGTTGTATTCTGAACAAATAAATTGACTCAATATTTTAAAAACATTTCCCTCTGATGTTGATTAGACGTACATTAAGATCGGTAAACTGAAGACTGAAATATAATACTTAGATTGATGGATTGAGGGCAATAAATGAGCCATTCAACAGTTATTGAAAAGAATTTTTTTTTGTTAAAATGCAGACAATACAGAAGTAATGTGTTTCATTTAATTAGTTTACTTGTAGAAACATGTGTTTTTAATTTATGTAATTTTATTCTGATCGATGTTCAAACATTTGTGTCTGAATTAGGAAGAAAATAAAAAGATAGTGAAAGTGATTATGAGAGTGACCACAAGATACAGTCCATGGCATTTGATAGAAAAAGGAATTTGCATAATCTTATGACTATTTAATGTTAATAAATAATTAACTCCTCAGGTACTGAAGCAGTCCAAGTCCAAGTGCTGCAAGATCTGGGCAATATCCAGGCTTGGGCTTACAGGAGGCAAGTAACATACATGCCACACAAATGCAGGCTATCACGTATAAGAAATAACCTAACCAGCATCCCTTGACATTCGATGGTGTTACCATGACTGAACACCTACTATCAACATTATCCTGTGGATAATCATTGATCAGGAACTGAATTGGTCTCACCACATAAACACAGTGGCTACAAGAGTAATTCAACTCCTGGCTCCTGAAATCCTGTCCAAACGCTACCAGGCACAAGTCAGGAGTGTGATGGAATACTCCCCACTTGCCTGGATGAGTGCAGCCCTAACAACACTCAAGAAACTTGATACCATCTGGAATAAAGCAGCCCGCTTGATTGGCACTGCTGCTACTGAGCATCAGTGGTGGTGAGGGTGGATGTCCTAGCTGCAATCTCTGCCTCTTCTTATTAACAAAGATAAACGAATCTTACATTGCTCAACTTTCTCATCAAAACTGAGTACAGTATTCACCCCAGCCCTCTGTTATACCAAGCAGCAGCATTTCCACCACCAATAGCATCTCCTCTTAAAATATTTTGTCAGTAACTTGTAATTAACTGGTTACTACAATTACAACTGAAAATGTGTTGCTAGAAAAGCGCAGCAGGTCAGGCAGCATCAAAGGAGCAGGAGAATCGACGTTTCGGGCATGAGCCCTTCTTCACGAAGGTCCTGAAGAAGCAGTGAACCAAATTTTGAAATGATATAGGTGTCTTACACAACTTGCTGCAAGGATACAGACAGTAGAAACTGAGGTGATCATGAGTATGTGGAGGTGAATGTGGGAGACAAGCTGGAACTGTATTGGATTAGTCATGGTGAGAGGAAACAAATGTTGGATGCAGGGTTTCAGCAGCTGATGGACAGACGCTCAGGTGAGCCATTGGGAACTGAGCAAGTGACCACCATCTAATAGGACAGAGAAACTGATCCATCAGCCTGAAACTGACTGATCACGTGGCTGTCAGTGACTCCAACACAAGTGAATGAAAACATTGCTCAGAGCCTGTTTCTGTAACATTCAACACAACTAGGAAATGGAAAGTGAATAATTAGCTGAAAATAAGGCAACTGCTCTGTTAGAGTCTAAACCATTCAATGTTCAGTTATTGAACATTACTGACTCTCAGAATATTCTAACCTGCAGAATCACAGTAAAAGGGGAAAGTAAACAACATTCTTGGCAAAGTTTTAATGAACCAACTGCTTGTATAAAAACAGCTCAGCACAAAGGGGCTGAATCCTCCACAAACTGACAAACACAGGTACCATCAGATTTATAGATAGAGGTTGGAATTCTTTAGAAAAACACTTTCCTGCGTATGGTGTGTGGTAGAAACCATTCTCAGAGCGAACTGCCACTTATTTCATTTGAAAAGAGTCTCTGTTTCCCCTCAGAAAAGCAGGTGTGTCGCTCACTTACAGACTGACTTACAGACAAAGGAAACCTGATCAGGGACTCGCAGGTTAATTAAGCTATTAGTGACAGTCCATTGCACACAACAAGAGCTTAGACCACAACAGATTCTAGTGAAACCAACAATGCAATGTAAAAGGTGAATTAGTCTTATAATCATGCAGCCTCTCTCAATCAAATAATCCCAGTCAACTTCCAAACATTTTAAAACTATTAATACCAATGTATGCATATTTATTTACTTTCCTAATTTCCTCCAAAAAATATATCTGATTATTCTCTTCAAAATATATTTTAAACGGTCAATTCATAATCACAATTCATTTCCAATTATTCTTAGTGCAAAACAACTTGCAAACTAAAATAGTTTTCATGATAATAATGACACTGGAAACTTTGTTATGTAGTTTACCCATATTTCCAAATATTGTTTTTTGGTTCATTATTGCAGTGAAGCTAAAATTAAAGTCTATTTATTTTCTCTGATATCCTTCCATTACTTTATTCCCTAATAACAATGCCCATGGTGTAATGGGTGACAAACATTAAATAAAATTTAATTTTCATTGCAAGAACTGGTACAAATAATCACATATTATTCACTTCATTCATTGTCGTTGATTCTCAGTTATTTTCACTGTATGATCACGTTAAATTCACTTAAATAATCACAGTAGAATTTTCACCTCTATAGATATGTAAAGTGATTGTCAAATTACTAATATTTCAAGTCAAACCAAATTCACATTTTGTTCTGTTTTATTCCAGGAATGATGGAATGTGTTACATTATTATGGGAAACAGGAACAAGTGAAGGTGGTGGCTCTCAGACGTGAGGCCTTAAAGCTAAAGGGCCAGGTGGTAGTTACAGTGGGGGAGGTACCGAGTCTCCCTCTCCTCAGAAGGCAGTGAGGATGGTGACTCTAACTGGAACGGGTTAGATGACAAAGCGCCCATGTATGGACAGAGGGACAGCAATGGGTGGGATGACCCACCGCCCCGTAAAGTCCAGAAGGCCGTGTCTATGGCACCGCTGTGCATCAACGGTCAAACTTGGACAGACAGGAATGGGGCAAGAAAGGGAACTGACAGAAACCAAACTGAACCGTTTACCAGGCTGAACGACAGATGTTGGTGAATGAATACCCAGCCTGATAGAGAAATGGTAATAATGGGCCTTACTGGGAGAATATAGATAAATTAGTTGAGGTACAGTCTCACCGATGATGGTGTCAGGCCAAAATCTTATCGGCCAAGATGTCCCGACGTGTACAGCAGAACCTGCCTCTGCAATTAGAGGGTGAGGGTGTGTGCCGGTCCCCCCCCCACGCCCCCCCCCCCCGCCCAGTGCACAGTTGATCAGTGCCTCCTGGCATTTAGAGATATTACAGGGATACACTGTGGAGGGGACAGGCTGAATGGGCTAAAATAACCTTGGTGGCTCAGGGAGCCAAGGGTAATATCGAGGATCATACAGAGAGGAAGCCTGAGGTGTGTAAGGACCATGGGAGATTACCAAACCCCAACTTGTGATGATGAAATCGGTTTGATGTATTTTAAAGATGACATGGGACCCTATTTAACTGTAATTATATACATGGGACTCCCAGTGGGAGATAATTCTAAACACATTCTGAATTGGGCCATGGGAGCTGAGGCAAACCCAGAAACACAGGGGAATAACTGCAGTACAGGGAGGGTAACCCGACCCACAATGTTACAAGTGAAGCATGAAAGGGCACATAGCCAAGGAACGTAGGCAGAGAGAGGGAGATAGATGTTCACATTGTGTGTGTGCATGTGTTCACGTAGGCACATGAATATTCATTGACACTGTGTTTGGGAACCTGCAGAACTTAATATTAATACAGGAGCATATATAACAGTTACCGATACGGATTTGCCCCTCACCCCTCAATTACTAAAATGAGAGCAGTTGGAGAGGGAATCGAGGAAGCTGGATGAAATAAACCTGTCCCAGTGCAGATCATGGATATGGCAAAATATATTCAGATATGGGAGTGTGAAACTGAGGAAGGGACCATTCCGGAAGTTGCCATTTTAAAACAGTTTGGAACAACTATTGATGTAGAGACACAAACTCTAATATGGGAACAACCTGGACAGGCTCGGGACAGGAAGCAAAGGAGAGGCGACATCTCCAGAGTAGTTACCTTGCAGGGAGACTGGAACAGTCAGAGAATCTGGGGAATTATAGCTAGGACCCAAACAGCAGGGCGGATAACTCAAACAGGAATGTGGGTTGTTATCTATAGATCCTGTAAAGATCGAGGGCCCTCTCACTCCCCACACAAACCGCATCCCATTAAAGTTGGGGCTGAGGAGGCAATAATTGTGTTAGTAACAGATTGAGAGAAGCAGGGAATAGTCAGACCAACAGTATCCCAGACTAACTCACAGAAGCTGAACAGTTCATCCCACCTCACTATTGATTATACCTCCCTCAGTAAATCTGCCACTAAAGAGTATCCTACAGTAGTGAGCCACACCACTTTATTTAATGGATTAAAATTGCAACAGGATACAGTCTCAGCCCTTGATATTGTGAATGGGTTCCTGTGGACCTAGAATGGCAAAATAAGCTAGTATTTACTGTCTGAGGAAAGCAGTAGACCTGGATTCAGTTACCTCAGGGATCCCATAATATTCCAGTATATCCCACCGATACGTGGCTGATGGATTTCGTCGATTTAATCTTACCCACACCTCATTACCTCGGTTGGAGAGAAAGAACATATCCAGATATTACATAGATTATTGGGTCAGGTTAGGCAGACCGGGCTTAAAATTAACCCACACAGCATGGGAAGGTAGGGAGAGATGTACCTGTGACATCACATCAGGGAGATTAAATCAGGAAGGGAGGGGGACAATCCCAGTGGAACGAAAGAACATGAGTTCAAAACAATCCACCTGCACACCGTGAAGGGGGTAAGGCAAACTTTAGGATTGTTTAATTATTGGAGGACTTTTGTGGAGAATTACCCAGAAATGGCAGAACCATCACGAGCCCTGACAGAAACACGGACATTAGCCAGGGGTCAGGGAGTCAGCATATACACAGACAGACAGCATGCCGTTGGTATAGTTCATGACCAAGTGATGGCCTGGGATCGGTGAGGGTAAATCACCCTGTCTGGGGGCACATAGAGCATGAAGAAAAGGTCAGAGAGTTAGTGGAAGCAGCTAACGTTCCCAGTGAAGCAGCAATAATGAAGATTATAGCTCACAGGAAAGTAGAAACCTCACACCAATGGGGCAGTGAATATGTGGGTAAGGCAGGTGATTAGGCAATAGACAATAGGTGCAGGAGTAGGCCCTTCTGCCGTTCGAGACAGCATCACCATTCATTATGATGATGGCTGATCATCCTCAATCAGTATCCTGCTACTGCCTTATCCCCATAGCCCTTTATTCCACTATCCTTCATACCTCTACCCAACTCTTTCTTGAAAGTATCCAGAGACTTGGATTCCACAGCCTCCTGGGGCAGAGCATTCCATACACTCACCACTCTCTGGGTGAAGAAGTTTCTCCCCAACTCTGTTCTAAGTGGCCTACCCCTTATTTTTAAACTGTGTCCTCTGGTTCGGGACTCACCCATCAGCGGAAACATGCTTCCTGCCTCCAGAGTGTCAAATCCTTTAATAATCTTATATGTGAAATACTGACTGAAACAGTGCAGACATTTGAGGAGATGGCAATGGGCGTAGCTACAGAAGTGATAGAGGAAGGTTTAAAGATATTCCCAGAAACAGTCCCACAACAGGAGAAACAGGAATGGGAAAAGGGTGGGGCAGTAATAGGACACGACAGAGTCTGGATGATCCAGCAGTGCTACTACACTGTATAAGACAAACATTATTAAAAACATATCATGGGCTGGCCCATATTGGGGAGGATAAAATGCAATATCAGATGATCCACTACAATCCTTGCCTGGAACAGGGAGAAATACAGCAAGGTTTTGTCGAAGGTGTGTAGTCTGTACACAGTGTGAGCCAGGGAAAGCAATCAGGATAAAATGGAGGCAGCAGCAGGGACCCAGGGGCCCATGGGAATAATTACAAATGGATTTTACACACACACCCATCCCAATCCCAGGGAAGGAAGTCATGCTGGGTTTTAATAAATAGGTTTACTCAGTGGGTGGAAGCATTCCCCTGCAGATTCTGACCAAGGGACAAATGTTACAGGGAACATAGCTAAAGAGCTATGTACCCTGTTTGGTACTGAACAGAAATCCCATCCCCCATACCACCCACAGAGCTCTGGGACAGTAGAAAGAATGATGCAGGCACTGAAAGCTAGTCTGACTAAGGCTCTCTCAGAGACAGGACAGCGATGGGTTAGGGTACTCCCCACCAGCTTAATGAAACTGAGGACAACCCCAGCAAAGGGGACTGGGCTGTCCCCCTTTGAATTAGTGACTGGATGGACTATGCAGATGCCACAGGGTATGGTAGTGAGAGGGCCAGAGACATGTGGTAGTGGGAGGCTGGAGATGTGCAATGACAAGGATAGGGTTAAACCATTTGTGAAAGAACTGGCAAAGCAGCTGCATGAGCTGAGAGAATCCGAGACTGTGAAAGGGAACATGGAAATATCCGAGCTGACAGTCCAAACCCTGGAGTTCAGGTCAGGGGGAAAATATTACTGGAACATATGAAGGAAACACATCAAAATGCTGGACTTATCTGGGGGAGCCAGAGAGGGACCTCTCCCATCATGTATTGGTAAGGAGCTCTGAATAAACGTTGGTCATACTGCTCAACACAGAACTCAAGGCTCCTCTTTGATATTTCTCCCAGCAACAGTTGTGCAGGGGCATGTTGCTGGCTGGAGGTCTATGGCTAATGCTGTTCCACAAGGATCAGAACTGGGACATCCATTGTTTGTAATGTATATAAATGAAAAGTTTGGAAATGCAAACGATTTAATTAGCAAGTTTGTAGATGGCACAAACTGTTGAAGTTGTGAATCGTGAATAATGATGACAAAGGATATTGCAAGAAAGAGATGAGTCAGAAAGTTTTGTGGAGAAATTGCAGATATATTTTAACTCAGACAAGTGTGAGGTGATGTGTTTTGGAAGACACATAGCAAGAGGAATGTATACAATAAACGGAAGGGTCCTGAGCAGCACTGATATACAGAGGGATCTTCAGTTGCAAGCTGAAAAGTCCCTGAAAGTGGTGAAGGAGGTGAATGGCAGGCTTGACTTCTTTTGTCAGGGGAGTGAATATAAAACTATAATCAGGCCACCTTTGGGGTATTGTGTGCCGTTTTGATAACCACATTATAGGTAGAATGTGAAGGCTTTTGGGAAGGTGGAAACATGTTTGCCAGGATGTTGCCTGGATTGGGAGAGGTTGGAAAATCTTGGATTGTTGTCTTTGGAAAGTCAATGGCTGTGGGGTGACCCAACTGGCGCAGACAGAGTTTGTAAACCATGGTTTACTGCAGAAATTGCATCTCTTGTTAAGAAGAAGAAAGAGGCTTATGTGTTGATGAGGCAAAATGGTACAGATGAAGCAATAGAGAGTTATAGATCAGCGAGGAAGGATTTAAAGAGAGAGTTAAGAAAAGCAAAGTGAGGACACGAGCAGTCTTTAGCAAACAGAATAAAGGATAAGCCTGAAATTTTCTATAGGTATGTGAAGAATAAAACGATGATTAGGGTAGGAATAGGGCTAATCAAAGACACAAGTGGGAAGTTGAGTGTGGACCATGCAGAGATCGGAGAAGTGTTAAATGAACATTTCTCATCGGTGTTTACACAGGAAAAGGAGAATATTGTAGAGGACAAAAATGTGGTACGAGATATTAGACTAGAAAGAATTGAGGTTAGTTACGCACAGGTGTTATCAATTCTAGAAGGAGTGAAAGTAGACATGTACCCAGGCCAGATGGGGTTTATCCTTGGATTCTCTGGGAAGCTAAGGAGGAGATAGCAGAGCCTTTGGCTTTGATATTTGAGTCACCATTGTCTATGGGTTTAGTACCCGAGGACTGGAGGATTGCAAATGTTGTGCCCTTGTTCAAGAAGGGCAGCAGAGATGACCCAGGTAATTATAGACCAGTGAGCCTTACTTCCATTGTAGGAAAGGTTTTAGAAAGGATTATAAGAGAAAATAGTTATAATCATCTAACAAGCAACAATTTGATTTCAGATAGTCAACATGGTTTCGTCAAGGGTAGGTCGTGTCTCACAAACCTCATTGAGTTTTTTGAGAAGGTGACCAAGCATTTAGATGAGACTAGGGCAGTTGATGTGGTATACATGGACTTCAGTAAAGCCTTTGATAAAGTTCCACATGGTAGGTTGATGGAGAAAATGCATGAGGCATGGAGTTGAGGGTGATTTAGCAGTTTGGATTAGAAACTGGCTTTCTGAGAGAAGGCAGCGAGTGGTGGTTGATGGAAAATATTCAGTCTGGAGCCCAATTACTTGTGGTGTTCTACAAAGATCTGTTTTGGGACCACTGCTGTTTGTCATTTTTATAAGTGACTTAGATGCAGGCATATGCGGATGGATTAGTAAATTTGCAGATGACACTAAAGTCTGTGGAGTAGTAGACAGTTTGGAAGAATGTTACAGGTTGCAGCGGGATTTAGATAAACTGCAGAATTGGGCTGAGAGGTGCAAGTGGAGTTCAATGCAGCTAAATGTGAGGTGATGCACTTTGGGAAGAATAACAGGAAGGCAGAGTACTGGGTCAATGGAAAGATTCTTGGTAGTATGGATGTGCAGAGGGATGTCGGAATCCATGTACATAGATCCCTGAAAGTTACCACCCAGGTGGATAGTGCTGTTAAGGCGGCATACGGCGTGTTAGGTTTCATTGTAGAGGGATTGAGTTCTGGAACCGCAATATCATGCTGCAACTATACAAAACGCTGGTGTGGCCACAGTTTTAATATTGTGTCCAGTTCTGGTCGCCCCATTACAAAAAGGATGCGGAAGCATTGGAAAAGTAGTAGAGGAGATTTATCAGGATGGTGCCTGGTCTGGAGGGAAGGTCTTATGAGGAAAGGCTGAGAGAATTGGATCTGTTCTCATTGGAAAGAAGGCAGCTAAGGGGGGATTTGATAGAGACATACACGATGATCAGAGGATTAGATATGGTAGACAGTGAAAGTCTTTTTCTTAGGATGATGACGACAGCTTGTACGAGAGGGCACAACTACAAATTGAAGAGTGATAGATTTAAGACAGATGTCAGAAAAAATTCTTTACACAGAGAGAGTGGAAAGTGTGTGGAATGCTCTACCAGCTAAGGTAGTCAACTCAGCCACATTAGGGAGTTTTAAACAATCCTTACATAAGCTCATGGATGATTTTGGGATAGTGTCGGGGGACGAGTTGAGAAAATTCCACAGGTTGGCGCAACATTGAGGGCCGAAGGGCCTGTTGTGCACTGTATTGTTATATGTTCTATGTTCTATAATCTGAATCTTTTTCCAAGGTAGAAATGACAAATTCTAGAGGCCATAGATTTCAGGGGACGGGGGAAATTTAAAGAAACTAAAAACCGAGAGAACAGCAGATGCTGTAAATCAGAAACAAAAACAGAAGCATCTGGAAATGGTCAACAAATCTGAAAGCATCTGTAAAGAGAAATCAGAGTTAACGTTTCTGAGGAAGGACCCGAAACATTAACGGATTTTTATTTTCACAGATGCTGCAAGACCTGCTGAGCATTTCCAACAACGTGTGAAAGTTTAAAGGGAGGTATGTCAGGCAAGTTGGTAGATGACTAGAATGTACTCTCCTGGGAGGTGGTAAAAGCAGAAACAATCGCAATGCTTAAGAGGCATTTGGGCAGGCGCATACACTGGCAGGGTTTGGCAGGTATATGGATCATGACCAGGCATGTGGAATTAGTTTGGGATGGCATCATGGTCCGCACAGACATGTTGGGCCAATTATTCAGGTGCTGCACTGTTCTGTTTTCCAGGGGGGAGAATGTGTGGAGCGAGAGATAATATTTTGAGTGGAATATGTCTCTTCTTTAGAACACACAGTAAGTTTTGAGAGAAGCAACGTTGAAACGGAATATATATTTGAATGTCACAGACACAGAGAGCAGGACAGCAGGAATGGGGGACAATGTGTACCAATCATTAAAAGAGAGAAGTGTTTTGAGTGTTTTGAGTAAAACATGAAGTGTTTTGAGTAAAACAAATGGGATGTTGGGCTTCATTAATGGGGGAATGATAACAAACTCACGGAAAAGATGCTGACCCTTGACAAAGCTCTAGTTAGGTCACAGTCAATCATTGCATTCAATTCTGGTCAACAGATTCCTGTTCAGAATGAGGAAGTTAAAATACCATACAGGGACCAGTTCCATACCTTTTGCTTCTCTTTCAGGACACCGTGGGGGTCTCAAGGGTTAAACAATCCCTTGCCAAAGGCCTTATTTCATCAACTGAAGGTCTGTACTCTTAGACTAGAGACAAAACACCTCAAAAGTGGGGAGGCTGACAGCATCCCAAAATAGAACCTCTTGCAGCCACACATGTGGATTGCCCGGTAACCCCAGACAGAGGAATTTGCCCTTTCCAGACAAGACTGAGTACCCTGGGCAAAACCCTGTTAAACTGCCTCCCGCTCCAATTGTCTTACCTCCCCTCCATATGAGCGTAGGTAAGTGAATCCCCCATTTACTGAAGGAAGAACCCTTCTGCCTTAATCTCTTCCCATCAACACATAAAATTGAACATTACGATAATCAGTTAATGTAATCCATCACACGTTATCACAGGACATCGCCATTCATCAAGCTTTGTAAGGTCATAATTACCTACTTTAAACTATATAATGACAATCGCCCATGTGACTGATATGCCTTTGTCTAATTCCTATTAAATATACTGTCTCTGTGGGTAAGGCAGAGATTCTTGAAGAACAGCCTCTGCAAGTAGACACTCAGCTATTTTAGAGACGCTTTGAAACTCTCGCTGGCTGTCCAATAATAAAGCTACTGCTGTTGTGCAGAAAACTTGCATCGTCTGGATTTGTGGAACAAAATAGGCATCAACAATGAAGGATATGAGTGATCTTCAGAGTGTGGAGTACAGACTTACTGGAGTGGCTCACTGATGAAGAAAATGCAGTCACTGGATTGATCTGAAGAAATTGCGATTTTCTTTGAAGTGAAGAAGTTGGAAATATTTTTGACAGAGCTGTATAAGATTATAACAGACCTAGATATAGCAGACAAAAATATCTGCATTTGATAGTTGATGGCACAAGAGTTAAAAGGTCAGATGTAAGGTTTGAGACAGTGGGGAATGAGCAAGTGTTTCTGTTGACTGTATTGGCTGGAAATATGCAGAACATGTTGCCTATTATGGTGGTGCAAGTTGAGAAGATCAATGATTGAGAAAAACAATTAGATCAGTTCTGAGGGAAATAAACTTGCAGAGTTTGGGGTACGTAGAGGGAACGATAATATTGGATTCTGCTACAGAGATCCAGCTTGGATTTTATGGGCCTCGTTCTGTGCTGTAGTGCATTTTATTTGGACTTGCTTAACTTGCTGTGGTCACCGATTAAGTTGTCATTTAGGTAAATCTGCTCAGTGTTCCTACTCAGACCAATTCAGGCTGTCTCTCCACAGCAGGAGATAATGTTTACTGCTTTATACTGGGTTCTTGGGGGGATGGTGGAGGGGATGGTGGGTGGGGGCGGGCTAGCGGTGTGTGTAACAGTCTGTTACCATTTATCTGAAATGGCAAAACACCAGTGCAGCCAGACTAGGGACCGATTCTGGAAATGTAGGGAATGCCAGAAGAGAATTCTTTACCCATCACACCTGAAAACTGGCCAAACCAGTCAGACTGGGGAGAAGCTGTTCACCTGCTGTATGTGTGTATGTGTGGAGAGGGTGGGTGGGGTGGGAAGGGACTCACTCAGGCATCCAGCCTGCTGAGATACCAGTCAATTTACTGATAGCCACACTTGAAGGATTTATTTTCTCTTTTTCACGCCCAAGTATTGAACAATGGTTTTGGCAGCTCATAAAGTTGTGCACACAGAGATCTTAGCTTTAGAAATGTTCACAACATTGTAGAACATGCACAGATTCACACTGGGTACAGACTTTTATTTTCCTTTATTCATTCACAGGATGAAGGTGACGCTGGCCCGGCAGCATTTACTGCCCATCCCTAATTGCCCAGAGGGCAGGTTAAAATCAACCACATTGCTGTGGGTCTGATGTCACAATGTTGGCCAGACCAGGTAAGGATGGCAGCTTCTTTCCCGAAAGGGCATTAGTGAACCAGATGGGTTTTTCTGACAATCGATTAATGGTCATCATTAGACTCTAAATTCACAAGTGTTTTTTAATGAATTCAAATTCCCCCATCTGCTGCAGCAGTCTTTGAACCCAGGTCTCCAGAACACTATCTAGGGTGTTAGATTAACTGTCTCGCGACAATACCACTCGGCCAATACTTCCCCACATCACTGTCCATCTGCACAGAGTGAACTGCGATTTTCTGGTTCATCAGAACTCGGTAATCACACATACGTTTGCTCAATGATTGTAGGAGTTGGATGTTGATTGGCTATTGACATCCATCTCCGAACCATGTATTCTGGGGTTTGTTTCTGGTGATGATTGGAAGCACCATCAGTCTTGTTATCTTTTGGGGATAACAACAGTTTCAATTAGCTTTCTGTTAAATGCATGGCAATCAATTCTATCTCACAACTCTCAGGCAGATTAGTTTCTTTTGAAGGGCTCTCCATCTCCCCAACCACCTCCATCCTCACCCCCAACAGTACAATAATCTCATAGAGTCTCTTTATGACTATGAATGAGACAATCTGATCAGCTGCTTCTTTTCCTACTCCTATGTCAAGTTTGATCTTAAACTCCGCCCGCTTACTGCAGTTCTGATCCTGCATCATTGTACAGTGTTGCTCGTATTTCATGTCTTGGCCTATCAGTGTTCATGATACTGCATGTAGTATATGGGGCCAACAGTGTAAGAGCTTAGCTCTTTCCTTCCAACAACAGCAGTAGAATTGTGCTCCAACAAAACTTTCAGAGATCACGGGCAAGCATATCCCCCAAATTACCTCTTACTATCAAACCAGAGTATCAATCCTCATTCAACTGAGAGAATTCAGGAGGGTATGCCAGTAACAGCAGCATGAATACCTAAAAAAATGAGGTGTTAACATGATGAAGTTCCCAAAGAGGTCTACTTGTGTTCCAAACAGCATAAGCAGCAAGTGATAGACAGAGTAAAACAGTCTGAGAAACAACAGAACAGATCTAAGATCTGCAGTCCAACCAAATCCAGTTGTGAACGAAGTCAGAGCACAGCTGGAGTTCTGAGGACAGTTCTCTTCAAGATATTAACCAACAAGAATGTCAGACTGGATTAATTGTCATAAAACTCAAGTCCTTTTGATATTCATATATTTACAATCAGTGTTCAATTCAACAAATGTAGCTGAAGGTAAAGATAATCTTCAAGTGATTGTAACAGTGAAGACATCTGAATACTTGATCAGCAAATTAAAGCCTGTTGTGTTGAGATAGTAATAATTTAAAAGATATTTTTAAAAAGTAAGGTGACTTGAGTATAATGGAAGAAGTTGATTGGTGGGTAACTGATAATGTTGTTTTAATCTGAAGTTAATTTAGGATTAGTGAACAAATAAACACATGGTAGGGAATCCCAGCCCCATGGAGTGCACATCCAGTTCCATGTGGGAAATCTAAGACATTTCTTGTCTGAGCGACAACCACAAGAACACGGAGGTGACGTGGGAAATGTCTGGAACACTTGTTTGACTGTGGTTAAAGTACTGCACACACTTCTGATCCCCTTATTCCAGGGTTGATGTGATCACACCAGAGAGGGTACAGAGGAGACTGATCAGAATGTTTCCACAATTGGAAAATTTCTGCTCTGAGGAAAGGTTGGAAAGGCTGGGGATGATTTTCGAGGAGGATGAGCTGAGATTTAATTGAAGTGATAAAATGCTGAGGAATCCAGATCGAGTGGATAGGAAGGAGCTATTCATTAACTGAGAGGTCAGAAACTGGAGGATTTAGATTGAAACTAATTCCCAGAAAGAAGGAGGGGAGAATTCATTTCACTCGGAGATGGTTGGGAGCAGGAACGCATTGATGGGATGGAAGAGGCAGTAACCAGCATCACATTAGAATAAAAGGACATGGATGTAACTGAGATGCTGGAACATGCAAGGTTGTGGACTAAAGTCTTCAAATGGGATCATTGTGATTTATTTAACATTTCCCCAGAATATTAAACTCAAGTCCAATTTGAGAATTTATGAACATCATCCGACCTGAATTCCAAATGTCAGAATAAATTTATCAGAAAGTACAGCACAGATCGAGGCCACTTGGCCTATCCTGCAGGTATTGGTTGTAATAGAATGACCCAGGCCTTACAGCATTCTGTCCTCACCAATGAGAGCGACAATTTCAGACTGCATACTCTGCCACCTATGTTGTTATAACCTGTTTATTCAATGTATTTTTTTGACAGCTGCTCACCTTGTTTCCTGGTTTCTTTCCCAGCCCTAACTCCATTCCCCGTGGTCTTGAGGGGCTACCATTTCTGCTGTTTAATCTCTCCTGCCTTCTCCCGTGTGACACACTGTCTTTTTGTCCTTGTCTCACTTCCACCTTGCTCACAACTTGTTACATTTCTGATGGTTCCCAGACCTCTGTGACTTCACTGCGTCCCCTGGGTCCGTGGCACGAGTTTTGAATTCTCTTCCTCATGAGATAATCGGAAATATTTCTGGCTGCAGTTTCCCCCAGATTTTATTTTGAAAAGAAAAAGAGGATTTGCGTCAGAGTCAAGTACTTGTGAGCCTTCATCCACAATCCTGAGCACTTAGACATAATATGTGACCCTCCCACAGATGTTCGGGTTTGATGGATTGGCTGTGCTAACATGGCCTGTAGTGTGTAGGTTCGGTGGGTTGGGGTAGCTATGCTAAATGTGGGGTTATGGAGGTAGGGTGGGACAGCAGGTCATTGCAGACTCGATGGACCGAATAGTCTTTTTGTGCGCCTAAGGGACTCTGTAATTCTAACTAGTTGTGATTGTTGTCACATTTTCCTAAGTCCAGGTTCATTCAACTCAGGTACACATGCTGCCTTTTGTGTTTCTGTGGGTGCTCACTCAATCCTTTCCTTCTGATTTACATCAATTTCACACTGTATGTGAGGGTGGGAATGAATGTGTAAATTTAAATACTCCAACTGAAACCCCTCACAAGTCACGAACTGTTTCTGCGACTAGCATCACTCACAACAGGAAAATAAAGGTTCAGTCACAAATATGACAGAAACACAGTAGTTATAATCACCAGGAAAGGCTTAACAGCTTAAAACTCTTTTCTTAAGAAAAGAGGAGGCTGAGAGACAACCTGGTACAAGTAGGAAGCTTTGTGTCTGTGTTTTCAGAGGTTTGAGGTTGAAATCATTGGGTTGAAGCATGTTTCATTGCCCCAGGTCATCGAAGGTGCTATCTAAATGTGCATCTTTCTTTCTGCCTATCTGTCTGAGTCAACAATCACATGGATATGTCATTGTCTGAGTGTTTTCCCAAATCCCTGATTGAATTTGCCTCCCCCCACAATCTCAGGTGCCAGCTGCCTCTAGTCCACCCACATGGGCATGTTGAAGAGCATGGCAGGAGAATGGATTGAAACCGAGAGTTCAATGCCAGAATGAAATTGGAAGAAGGAAATAAATAGGATTTTTGGATCCCAGGGGATACAGACTCTAGGATTAGTCTTTGTGGGCATTCCCGCAGTAACACGAGACAGCATTCCATGATGAGAGTTAAATCCGGGTGGCAGTAGAGGGAACCACTGAACATGAGCAAGTTTAGTTCAAACACAGGAGGTTTGTTCAGTCAGTAACAGTGTGTTAGACATGAAGATGGATAACTTTCATTAGAACAGGAGGAAGCCATTCACCCCTTCAACCCTGCTTTGCCATTCAAGAGATCATAGCTGATTTGTGGCCTAAATTGCAATATTCAAAACTCTCCAAACTCATCAATAAACTCCTCTGCAACAGACAAGATCAATATACAAAAACAAAACATCTGCAAATGCTGGGAAATCAGGAACAAAAACAGAAATTGCTGGAAAAAATCAGCAGGTCTGGCAGCATCTGTGGAGAGTGAACCTTTGGGTCCAGTGATCAGTCAGGTGACCAGCTGCAGCTGACCATTCTGCCTTTTCTGTAACACTCTCTGGAAGAGGTTCCAGTGCAAGGGGAATGAGATTGTCAATAACAACTGAGAGAAACAGGAGGACGTGCTCAATCAGAATAAAACTTTGGTCTTTCACTTTTAATTCAACTATAAAAAATTATTCATTATCATTTCTGAAATAGGATAATAGGCCAGAAAACAACTCTTCATGTCATTGGGTCTGGGAGACTGTGTTAATTCTGACCTGGTCCAGCCTACATATGAATCCAGACATTGAATAACGTGGTTGACTCTGAACCATCTCTTGGGCAGTTAGAATGGATGACAAATGCTGCCCCAGCAAGTGATGCCATGATCCCATGAACAATAACAATCCAATCGCTGTGGTTACTTGTGAACTCGCCGGTGTTATTGGAAATGGATGAATGGGAAGGTTTATGGGGTAAAGGGAGAAGATTGGCATTCAGTGAGGTGATTCTTTGGAGAGCTGATAAGCCAATCAGCCTCCTTTCGTACAGTAACAATTCAGTAAATATTTCATTCTTAGCTATCTAAGGAAATATCAGAGCAGGGTTTGTAAAGAGGTCAGATTGAATGAGTGTTTCAGTGAACACAAGTGAGACACAGGTACAGAGAGGTTTTGGGATGGATTAAATTATATTTTATACATTTGCATAGTCATCAACATTACAGCAGTTAAAACTGGGGGTTATTTATGCAGCTGAAGCGGATGTTGTGTAAAGATACCGTAGTTAGTGCTTATTTTATTCCAGGCACACCAGCCTAGGAGCACATCCTTCTTGTATCTATCCTCTCGAGCTCTTGAAGATTTTTCTTCCTTTGAAGTGTTTCATGTTTAGATACTCCAGAGAAGACAGCTTCAAGCTCCTCAATATCTCCTGCCAGGGCATGTTACTGGCTGCTTCAAGGACTGGAACTGGCAATTGAGACTGAAAGGTTACTGTTAAAAATATCTTCAATGGTATTACCAGACGTGAGTGGTTTTAGGAAAATGATCTTGATTTACGGGCATTGAGTGTCAGAGCACTTCCTGTTGTGGGGCATCCTGTTTAGATTCAATCTATTGATAACTATTAGAACTGACTTGCACTGGTTCCGTCAAAGTGGTCAGAGCATTATGGCTGTCATCGAAGCTAGTAACAAACTTCCCATGGGTTAAAAATTGTAAATGATAGAGTAGGTACGAGGTCTGAGGGCACTGTTGGAGTATTGATGTTGTTGTTAATCACATTAACTCGGCTGGAGTTGACTGAATTTATATTGTCTCTTGCTGAATCTGAGGATGTCTCTCTAGGCAGTAAGTCTCCACAAACAGCAATCTGACAATGAGCAGGGATCATCTGTTTTGATTTAAATTGTGACTGTAGCACTGCTGCTTCACAGGACCAGGTACAAGGTTGGAGTCCAGCCTTGGTCAACAGCCTGTGTGGAGTTTGCACATTCCTCTATGATTGTGTGGGCCCCCTCCAGGTGCTCTGGTTTCCTACCACAGTTCAAAGATTTGTGGGTTTGGTGGATCAGTTGTGCGAAATTGTCCACAGTGTCCAGGTATGTGCAGACTTGGTGGATCAGCCATGGGAAATGCAGTGTTCCAAGGATGGAGTGCTCCAGGTGGGATGCTCTTTGGATGGTTGGTGGGGTTTGATGGGCCAATGCTCTCCTGCCACACTGTTGGGATTATATTCTATGATTGAGGATAAAGCAGGGTGTTCTTAGAGAAGGAGCATGTGGTATGTTTCAATGCTCTCGATGCCTTTAGATAGAGGTTGGCATCGCAGGGGATACAGTGCATTATGGGCGGCACGGTGGCACAGTGGTTAGCACTGCTGCCTCACAGCGCCAGAGACCCGGGTTCAATTCCCGCCTCAGGCGACTGACTGTGTGGAGTTTGCACGTTCTCCCCGTGTCTGCGTGGGTTTCCTCCGGGTGCTCCGGTTTCCTTCCACAGTCCAAAGATGTGCAGGGTCAGGTGAATTGGCCATACTAAATTGCCCGTAGTGTTAGGTAAGGGGTAAATGTAGGGGTATGGGTGGGTTTCGCTTCGGCGGGTCGGTGTGGACTTGTTGGGCCGAAGGGCCTGTTTCCACACTGTAATCTAATCTAATCTAATCTCCACTGCTGCCCCCTCACCCCTAACTCTACTTTGATTTATTCCCTTCCCATTCTGTCATTTGAAATGGTTTACTTTGCCCGTAATGGGCTTTGTTTGTAAATATTCAATTGGTTACACGGGTGGTTTACTGCAGGTGATTATATATTAACAAAACCCAAAATGGCATAATGATGAACGTGGGAATGTTGCTCAGCTGTGTGTGATAACACTTCTGGGTAGGAGAAATGGGGGGGAAAAGAACACTTCACAGCTCACAGAAGGAGAACTGAAAAGCAGTGAAATCAAACCAAAGGTTCAGACAGGGAGGGAATATTTCCCTGGAGTTTGAGTAACTGGAAAGAGATGGTGTCCGGGAATAGACAGGATTTTGTTTTACAAGGCATTTGAAATTTTTAAAAACTGTTATATTCAGATAGTTTCATTTCTTTTCTTTTAAGTTTTATTTATTGTGGAATAAATAGCTACAATATTTTAAAACCAACTTCACAAATGTTAAATAAAATCCATCAAACTGTCCGTCACTGAAAACTGATGTGGAGGTGCAATCTCCTGGAGAATCCCTGCCCACCTCTTCCTACCCGGGCTCCAAGGCTATATACATACCTGGGAGATAGCAGCAGGAGGCCATTCGGCCTTTCAATCCTGCTCCACCATTCAAGGGAAAAAAGCTAACCATGCAGCTCAATCTCCTGTTCCTGCTGTGCTCCAATCCCCTTTCATGACTTTACCTTGAAGAACGATATCTAAGCCCTCCTGTGGCTTCACCACCTTTTGTTTCAGTGGCGTTGTTGTGTTACTGTGTAGGTGTAGGCAGGGTTAATGTGATAGTGCTGCCTCCTGGAGGATGCACTCAGCGTCCTTCATCATCCTGCAGTAACATCAACTGGGTTTCAGCAACTAGAGATAGAAACCATTTCCAGGATATGGGCATCACTGGCTCAGCCAGCATTTATTCCCCATCTCTCGTTACCCTTGAGAAGATGGTAGTGAGCTGCTGTCTCGTATCATTCACAGTCCATTTGGCGCAGAGAGACCGACAATGCTGTGAGGGAGAGTGTTGCAGGATTTTGGCCGAGTGATTCTCTATCTTTGGTTCGTCAAATGTTGTTTAACTTTATCACAATCTGCAAATAATTTTGAGATTTCAGTCTGAAAATCTTCACCATCTAGCACCCTTTATAAAGGAATATGTACAGATTAGAAATTCAGAGCAGACAATTCTAGTTTCTCTGGAATATCTTTTTCCTCATTCTTCCCTCAAAGCTGTAACCCTCCAGCCCACTTACTCTCTCCCACCATTCTGACTCTACTACCCCCTAACGTACACCCTCCCCATTCTCATGGAGTTACTGATAAACAGATCCATGCCACCACTTCCCGTCCCTGGTTAGACGTTGCACCCTTTCTGGGTTCACTTCCTTTCCCTTCAGTTGGTGCAAGTCAATAATGTAACAGCAGAATGAAACGAAAGGAAACAGACAGGGAGGTGGCAGATCCTGGACAGTAGGGGAACCTTCAGTCTGGGAGAATGGGTCAGATTCTTGTTTGTTTCTCATTGGTAGATTCCAGTGTTATGACGAGTTAGGGATGGAACTTGGTCCCATGTGGGTGTGGTGACACTTTGACCCTCCAACAGATCAATACTACAAGCAAATACGTTCCTCCTCCAGCCAATCACAGTGTGAAACCCTTTCCACTAGTTACCCCAAAGCACATGCTCCAAAACTTACCCACATTCTGTACTTCCGAGGCAGGGACGTGTGGTCCCTGCCTCGGAATTTGGGAGTTGCAGTCCTCATGCAGCCACTGGATCCCTGTCTCTGGAACGTGAATGAAATGTGTGGGGTGGAAGATGTTGTGTATTGGATCCCCATTCAGACACACGGGATTTGTGGGCTGTCACTGGGATTTACTGAGAAAATCTGCTTAGACAACCTGATTTCTGATATAAGGAACATAGATTCAGCCAATTGGGGGTTAGGGAGGTTAATAAGGGGCAGCAGGATTTAAGCAGAGGTGGCTCAGTGGCTAGCACTGCTGCCTCACAGCATCAGAGACCTTAGGTGACTGTGGGGAGCTTATACATTCTCCCCATGTTTGCATGGTTTCGTGCAGTTCTCTAGTTTCCTCACACAGTCCAAAGATGTGCAGGTTAGGTGGATTGCCCATGCTAAATTGCTGATAGTGTCCATGCAAATGCCGGTCAGCCAATTAGCCATGGGAAATGCAATGTTACAGGGAATGAGTGGGTCTGAACGGGATGCACATCATAGGGTTGGTGTGGACTCGCTGGATGAATACCCTGTTTCTGCACTATAGGGACTCTATTCTATTCTCATGAGGAAGAATGAACTTATCTCGATGTGTTGTGAATCTGTGGAATTCCCTACTCAAAATGCGGTGGATGCCAGGACAATGAGCCAATGTAATGAAGAGATACAGATGTTGAATTTGCAATGGATTGAAGGGTGAGAAAGAGCTGGCAGGAAAATCCAGCTGAGACCGATGTGAGCTCAATGATCACCGTATTAAATGGTGGGGCTGGTTCTCCTGTGCCCAGTGCGTCTCTTCTTACGGTAATAACTGGAAAGCTGAATCCAAAACTCACCACTTTCACCAAAGGAGATTTTCGGAAAATGACATAGTCAGGTGGATTAGTGTTCCAAGCTTAGATAGTGAGGAAGTGTGTAGGAGATAATGATTTTGCAATTTTAAACTGAGGGGAGACAGTGATTTATGGTTTTAGATTGCGTCGTACATTCGCAGCGTCCAGTGGACGCTGTTGTGAATATCCATCCTGTACTTTATTACAAAGCCAAGGTCACTGACAATGAAAACCAAAACACCCAGGTAACATCGTCTCACCTCGTAATCTGATAAAAGACTTGTGATAAGTCTGGTTGAACTTAGAACACAGATGGAAAGCTTGAAGATTAGATCCACTCCCAAGATCCTGTGCTTTTTAAACAAAAGGAGACTACAATAGGATGAGGCAGAAGTTGGGTAATGTAGACTGGAAATATAGACTTTACGGTGGGAAAGTTGACAGACTGCGGGAATATCAAAGCAATTTTTCAAACTGCTCAGCAAAAGTATACATCAGAGAAAAGGAAGGACAGTAGGAAAAGGAATAATCTGCCATGGGTGGCTTAGGAAATAAGAGAGTCTATCAACTGAAATAGAAAGCATACAAATTGCCAAAGACCATGGAGAAACTAGGAGATTCGAAAATCTTTAAAGATCAACAGAAAGCGAGATGGGATTGGGGGAGAAAAGTGATGAGTAGCTATCCCCAGGGCCAGAATAGCAGTTTACCTGCTAGAGGGGAACCTATTGTGTGGGGAACATATGGCGTCTAATTGTTGAAGCACTGAACTGTTACCATAGAGATAATCCTTATCAAGTTAAAAATCACAGCACACTCCAAAAGCTTGTACTTCCAAATAGTCCTGTTGCACTATAACCTGGTGATGTGTGGTTTTTAAACTTTGTCCATCCCATCACCGGCTCCTCCACATCAGAATCCTGATAGATACCCCACTGAAACTGAAGTGCCTGTCAGATACTTGAGGGAGCCTCGGGGGCTTGGGGGAGGGGTGTGTGGTTTAACCACAAAGTGCTGAACTGAACTAGACTTTCTAACTGACCGTTGCCATGGAGATAATACTGAGAGACAGTCTCTATTCAAAACCACAAAGCACAAAGGTATAAGAATGGGAGCGGCACATCGGACAGATGGGGAGTTACCTGATGCTAAAAACAATGACTGCAGATGCTGGAAACCAGATTCTGGATTAGTGGTGCTGGAAGAGCACAGCAATTCAGGCAGCATCCGAGGACAGGCAAAATCGACGTTTCGGGCAAAAGCCCTTCGCCCGAAACGTCGATTTTGCCTGTCCTCGGATGCTGCCAGTTACCTGATGCTGCCTGGAGGTGTTCTGCATGTACACTATCCATGTATCTGCCATGTCTCATCAATAAAGACTCAAAGAAGACCTCTCAGAGTTCTGTGCCTAGTTATAGCTATCCAGCAGATTTCAGGGAAATGAGTACACAGCAGTCAGTCTTCACAGTGGTGGAGGATACGAAGAACATGCCAGTAATTGATAAGGAGACTGAGGAAGGTGAGGACCTAGATAACCATTATCTTGAAAGAGTTAGAGCTGGGCAAGGTATTGGAGCTAAAGGTAGACAAGTCTCATTGCCCTGATGGAATACATCCCAGGATACCAACATAGTTAGTGGGAGAAATAGCAAATGCACTTAAAGTTATAAAATCCTACAGCAGAGACAGGACCTTTGGCCCAAACTGGCCCATGCCGACCAGAATGTTAATCCACGCTAACCCCATTTCCCTGCACTTGGCCCATCTGCTTCTGACCCTTTCCTATCCATGTATTTGTCCAAATGTCTTTTACCTGTTGTGAGTGTTCCTGCCTGAACCACTTGCACTGGCAGCTCATTTCATATACATACCACCCTCTGTGTAATACAGTTGCGCCTCCCCAGCTTCCCTTTTATTCTTTCTCCTCTAACCTTAAACTGATCCAATCAAGCCGTCCAATCCTTCAGTTACTGGGAAAAGAGACTGAGTGCATTCACCTTATCCAGGCCTCTCATGGTATTATACACTTCGAAAAAAGAACCCCCTTTGTTTCCTCTGCTCTAAACATAAAATCCTCACTGGTCCAACCTCTCCCTATAACTCAGACCCCTGAGCCCTGGCAACATCCTTGTAAATTGTTCTGCACTTTTTACAGTTTAATTTCTGAAACCAACATTACATTCATCGTATTTCCAGTATTTCCCCACAGCGCTGGAACCGACGTGACAATGGCAATGGATTACAATCCATGATCGAGAATGAACTCCTTTACAACAATCCCATTTTCATAGTGTTTCCCATGGTGCAGGTATCCTTGTGTCTTTCTGGCTGCATGGTTAATTAAAGACTTCTCCTTCGACAAAGCAAAGTTGTGGCTTAATTGTTCCTGGGAAATGTGCCATGATTTTCCAGACTTTCAAAAGCAAATGGAATCTCTCTCCCCAGTCACCATGCTGACATGGACTTGGCTGTGTCTCAGTACTTTTGCAGTCACACTGACATTTGGAATATTCGCCCATGGACAGAATACTCCCCTTTCCTTCCAGATGAAAAGGCCAATGATATTCAGAGTGGCACGGATCAAGTAACTATCACATCTGAACATGAAGTTCAATTTGAATTTCTCATCCGCAAATCCACCCTTTCAGTACCTTACAACAGAGCACACAAGTTACCACTGTTAATACAGGATGGAAATTCATAAGACAATTGTAGTATTAAACTGTAGCTTCCTTGTTCCTCCAAAGCTTTAAGCCTCAGTCTCACAATTTCTCTCTTCTGTGAACTGAAATCCAAACCAATCCCCCACTCCTTTCCTCCACACCCAGTTCTCACACACTCTCTCTTCGAATTCAGTTTCCAAGCTCCTGATGAGAACCATCCTGCATACACTGCTTCCTGCAACTCTGGCCAAGACCCATCTTACTAAAATTAGCCAAATTAGAATTCTAATTGCAGACCCATCCTTGTCCCTTTCCATAACAACTCTGACTCTTCACAAAAGAGTTCTGATAATTTTCTGCAAAACGCTGCACTACTGATAGTCTGATCACATGTCAGGGTAGCAAGAAAGGGGCCATTTCACTGGGTCCTGCTCCCAGAGGGATGACGCTGCTAATGATAGATTAATTCCTCACACCCACAGCCTCCTTCCCAGGCACTGACCAAGACTGCACATACTCCCACAGTGGCCAGCACTGCGACCGTGCACTGGTCTCCCTCCTACAGCACGTGCTCCCGATCATACAGGAGTCCGGGTGATTGACAGCAGCTGCTGCCCAATATATCAGAATTCCTACAGTATGGAAACAGGCCCTTCGGCCAAACAAGTCCATACTGACCCTGCAAACAGTAACTTACACAGACCCATGCCCCCTAACTAATGTAAATAATACTATGGGCAATTTAGAATGGCCAATTCACCTGCCCTGCACATCTTTGGATTGTAGGAGGAAACCCGCTCAGACACGGGGAGCACACGCAAACTCGACACAGACAGTCGCTCGTGGCCGGAATCTAACCCGCGTATCTGATGCTGTGAGGCAGCAGTGCTAACCACTGAGCCGTCTCTATCGAGTGGAGGGGGCGTGGCTGGAGGACTGGGTCAATGGGATTGTGAACAGTGAATGAATGTGGATGACACTGGGGGATGGACAGGTCATTGAGGGACAGGAGCAGTGCAGCAGCAAGAGGGAATCCTGGACAAACTGAGCAATGGGAGAGTCTGACAGGAGAGAAACTACAGGAAGGTTCTGTTTGGAGGCTCAGGCAGGGACAGCTGGGAGACAGCATGGCCTGATGGCTTGGGCAGGTTTACTAATCAGCCTCTTCAAAGATGCTTTTACACAACTCTGAGCCTGATCCTCCTGGTCCAGAGGTAAGGACACTTACACTATTTCCTGGTGGGCAAGGAATACAGGGACTGCCTTTCAAAAGGAACTCACCTGTGTTGGTGACATTAACAGGACTCAATACAGACTCACTGACAAAATGCTGGTGTACTTGAACTTCATCCAGAATATTAACACCTATAACTGGGCAACGCAGACCCGAATGTACAGAGTTAAATACTGGATACTAATAACAGCTTTGTGCATGAGAAATCATATCTCATGAATTTGACTCAGTTTTTTTTGAAGTAGTAACAAAGAGGATTGCTGAGGTCAGAGCATGGACATGATCTACATGGATTCAGTAACGTGTTTGACAATGTTCCTCATGGGAGACTGTCAGTAAGGTTAGATCGCATGGAGTACAGAACTGGCCCGAAAGTAAAAGGCAGAGGGTGCTTTTCAGGCTGAAGGCCTGTGACCAGTGGAGTGTCACAAGGATCGGTGCTGGATCCACTACTTTTCGCCATTTATATCCATGATTTGGATGTGAACATAAGAGGTATTATTAGTAAGTTTGCAGATGACATCAAAATGGGAGGTGTAGCAGACAGTGAAAAAGATTACCTCAGAGTACAAGGGGATCTGGATCAGAAGGGTGAATGGGCGGAGGAGTTCAGTTAAGAAAAATGCAAGCTGCTGCATTTTGGAAAAGCAAACTTTAGCAGGACTTATACAGTTTATAGTAAGTTCCAGGGGAGTGCTGCTAAACAAAGAGTCCTTGGAGTGCAGGTTCATCGTTCCTTGACAGTAGAGTAGCAAGTAGATAGGATAGTGAAGGCAGCAGTTGGTCTGCTTGCCTTTATTGGTCAGAGCATTGAGTGTAGCGGTTGGGAGGTCATATTGGGGCTGTACAGGACATTGATTTGGCAACTTTTGTAATATTCCATTCAATCCTGGTCTCCTTCCTATCAGATGGATGTTCTCAAACTTGAAAGGGGTCAGAAAAGAATTACAAGGATGTTGCCAGGGTTGGATAGGCTGTTTTCGCTGGAGCGTCAGAGGCTGAACGGTGACCTGAAAGAGATTTTTAAAATCAGGCCGGGCATGGATAGGGTAAATAGACAAGATATTTTCCCTGCGGAGGGGGGAGTACAGAACTAGGGGGCTGAGAGGGGAGGGTAGGCAGAGAGGGGGTGGGCGGAGGGTAAGAGAGGGTGGATGGATTGAGAGGGTTGGGACAGAAATGGGTGGGGACAGAGAGGGGGGATAGAGAGGGGAGGCACAGAAATGGATGGGGACAGAAAACGGGATTAGAGAGGAGGGGAACAGACAGGGGGATCAGAGGGGGCGACCGACCGACAGTTGGGGGGGCGACCGACAAAGAGGGGGAACAGACTGAGGGGGGCAACCGATGGAGGGGTAAAGAGACGGGTGTGCGACCGACAGGGGGGCAACTGACAGAGGGGGGACAGACCGAGGGGGCAAAAGATGGGGGGACAGATCGACAGATTGTGGGACAGACCAACGGGGGAGGGACGACCGACGAGGTGGGGGAGCCGACAAAGGACTGACCGACAGGAGGGGGGGAATCAGACAGAGTGGGGGGAGGCAGGCGGGAACAAAGAGGGGGAAGATGGAGAGTTATTTTATAGATCTACAACTCAACCCTGTTCGTGTTTTCTCCTCCTCACCTTAATTTCCTCTGAAGGGCTCAGAACAACTGCATAGTTCCTGGAAAGTGGAGTTTCAGGGAGATCAGGTGCTGAATGTGGCATTTGGGACACTGACCTTTAATGGAATGTGCTGGTCAATAAATGGACTCTGGTTTGATTCCACTGTCTGTGTGGTATTTGCACATTCTCCCCGTGTGTCTGCGTGGGCTTCCTCTGGGTGCTCTTAATTTCCTCCCACAATTCCAAAGACATGCACTTTAGATGGATTAGCTTTGGGTAATGGTAGGTTACAGAGTTCCGATGGTTGGTATAGTCTCATGAGCTGAAAGGCCTGCTTCCACACTGTGGGGATTCTGTCACTGAGTATAGGGGTTAGGAGGTCACGTTGTGGCTGAGTAGGGCATTGGTGAGGCCAGTTTTAGGATACTGCATTCAATTGTGGTCTCCATGATTTCAGAAAGATGTTATCAGAATAGGACTCAACCTCTTAATGGCAAGTTCTTGGGAAGTGTTGACAAACAAACAGACCACGCAGTGTAGGTTGATTGTTCCTTGAAAGTGTGGTTGAAGGTAGACAGGTCGGTGAAGGTGGTGTGCTGTATGCTAGCTGTTATTGGGCAGTGCATTGAGGATAAGAGTTGGGAGATCATGTTTCGGTTGTACAGTTTATTGGCTCGGCCACTTTTGGAATCCCCAGACTGCTTTCAATTCCAGTCTCCCTGTTACAGGAAAAATGTTGGGAAACTTGCAAGAGTTCAGCAAAGTTTTACCTTGTGGTGCCAGTATTGGAACATTTGAACCATAGGAAGAGGCTGAATAGGCTGAGGCTATTTCCCTGTAGCACTGGACACTTTAGGTGGCTTTATCGAACTTTATAAAATTATGAGGAGCAATGATAGGGTGACTAGTCATGGTTTCTTTTTTCCCAGGGTAGGGGAGACCAAACAAATGTGAATCTTTTTTCCAATGTGGAAATGACAAATTCTAGAGGAGAGATGGCAAGTTTAAAGGATGTGAAAACCGAAACAACTGAAGATGCTGGAAACCAGGAAGAGAAACAGAAGTTTCTGGAAAAAAGCTTAGCAGGTCTAACAGCAGGTGTGAAAATAAATTAGAGTTAACGTATCTGAGGAAGGGTGACCAGACCAGAAATTTTAACTGATTTTCATTCACAGATGCTGCATGACCTGCTGAGCATTTCCAACAACATCTGTGCAAGTTTAAAGGAAGTTGTTTGGAGTATATACCTGAGAGTAACTTTATAAAGTGCGAGTCAGACCACATCTGGAGAAATGACAGAAGTTTTGGTCCCTTTATTTAAGGAACTACATCATTTCATCAGAGGCATTTCACAGAAAATTGACTGGGATGATCCCTGGTTTGCAGGGATTATTTTTTAAGAAAAGACTGAAGACGTTGGGACTCTACTCACTGGATTTGGGAGGAATGAGAGGGGATCTCATTGTAACATGCAGGATACTTAAGGAGTTTGACAGGGTAAATACTGAGTGGATTAGATTAGATTAGATTACTTCCAGTGTGGAAACAGGCCCTTCGGCCCAACAAGTCCACACTGCCCCGCCGAAGCGCAACCCACCCATACCCCTACATTTACCCCTTACCTAACACTACGGGCAATTTGAGCATGGCCAACTCACCTGACCTGCACATCTTTGCACTGTGGAAGGAAACCAGAGCACCCGGAGGAAACTCACGCAGACACGGGGAGAACGTGCAAACTCCACACAGTCAGTCGCCTGAGGCGGGAATTGAACCCGGGTCTCTGGCGCTGTGAGGCAGCAGCGCTAACCACTGTGTGCCGCCGTGTGAAGTTTCCCATGTGAGGGGTTTCATTAGCAATGGAGCTGGAATGAGGTGGAGATCAGCAACATTATAAGAGATTGGAATTCCTGGTGTTTGTGATTGTGTAGGTGTCTGATCAGAAGGTCACCTTGGGGTCAGATATGAGAGTAATATTGTGAAGAGTGCGGTTCTGCCTCAGACAGTTCCCAGGGAGAGGGAGGGGCTCAGCAGTAAGGGAAAGTAATTTGTAATAGCAACTGAAGGCAATGGGTTTAATCATTGCAACGGTCCGTTGTAGGAAATTGCAGCCAATCACGTAGTGGGAGTGTGATGAGCAGTTTGATCACTGAGTAATGGAGAGGGATGATGGGGAGGGAGAGCTGGGCATTGTCAGTGTACATGTGAAACCTAACACTGTGCTTTTGGACGATGTCACCTCTTCGCAGTGTGTAGGTGAGAAACAGGACGGACCAAGACGAGATCTTTGAGGGACACCAAATATAAGGAATTCAGAAAGGAAAGGGAGAGTTGGGATGGAGCAGGTTTTCCAACAACGGTGGGGTCAAATATTAGTTTGTAGCAGAATGGGAGAGAAAGACATAACCAGAAAAAAACAGACAGGTAGAGCAAGGAACAATATGTGATTTGGTGAGGGGGAGTGATGAGGAGGAGGAGCAGCCCAACTCCAAAAGCACTATTTCTACATTAGTGACATCACCCAACTCCACCCTAGTCTCAGCTCATTGACCGAAATACTCGTCCATCCTTGTGTTATCTCCAGACTTCATTATCCAAACACTCCTGGCCAGCCTCCCACATTCAACTTTAATGTAATCTCAAGAGTATCTAAAACCCTCCTGCCCAAGTGCTCACTTGTACCAAAACTTGTTGATCCATCAAAAGGCTCCTATTAACAAGCAACAATTTAAAATTCTCACCCTTGATGTAATTCCTGGCTGTGAACATCCCTGTCTCCCTGCATCACACAACCTGTGAGACCCCGACAACTCATTTTCTTTCAGACTCCCAACGATGTGTTTATTCATTGCTTCAACTGTCTGGCTGTTTCTACTGTTGCCAAGGCAACGCGGTCTGGAATTCCCACCCTAACCCCCTCAGACCTGCTTTCCTCCTTTAAGGTATTCCTGAAAACCTGCTTATTTGGCAATTCTTTTGATCACCTGACCTATTATCCCCATCTGTGGCCTTATGTCAGAAGTTCTCAATAGTATTTCTGTGGAATTATAAACATGTTAAAAAAACTGTTGTTGATTTGCACATACATTGTCAACTCTTCACTGTCGCTGAGTGAATAATCTATAACAGCTCTTACCCAACCACATTGTGGGAGCACCTTCACCACACGAATTGCAGCTGTACAACGAAGTCAAACATCACCTTCTCCACAGGCAATGGGGCTTTGGCACTGATCACTTGTATCTGTGGAGGGAAAAACACACAGTTGATATTTCAGGGAGTGCAAAATGCATTATAGGGAGGGAAAATGGTGCAGAATTTGGATTTTGAAATTTGTGTTTTACAATGTGCACTAAGTTCTATAAAACCTCTTATCCCATACCATGAAAATTTCCTACTCTTCCTGGTCTATGTCCTTCCTTTCCCCTACCCTTCACCTTCACACATTTCCAATGCCTTGGTCACAACAACACTGTGCTGTCAGTGAAGTTTATCATGTGGTTGAGTATTGTCCCGCCCCTCATTCACTCCGATTGGTTGAAGGACCAACTAGCACCTCTCGCCCCCGTTCCCCCACTCTTATTGGTCCTGCGCTGACATCAATAATTCGAGGCCCATTGTGGGCTTGAGCATGCTCAGTGCTTCCTGCTTTTGCTGCTGTTCATCAGGTATGAGAGAGAGAGGGCTCATCCCTATTTCTCCTGATGTCAGACAATAACAACAACTACCTGCATTGTATGGAGCCTATCACATTGACAAATCTCCTAAAATGCATCACGAATGATGGAAACGTTTATTAAAGAGAACGATTTTTAGATACATCTTTCAGGCGGACAGAGGGGGTTCGGGAGGATAGTCCAAAGGTTTGTGTCCTTGGCAGCTTCAATCGTGGAGTGATATAGGTGGGCAACAGCTTACAATGGAGACAGTGGCTAACCATAGGTTAACAACGTCATGTTGTAGCCCCCTACCGCACACACCAGGCCTTGTTCTCACAGCCTGCCATTACACTTTCCCTATGGTTAGCCACTAACGGTCTCCATTAACAGCTAGTCACCCTCCCCCAGCCAGATGGTTATCCTTTATCCAACTGTTCCTCTCACTCTATCCCCACCTATCCTTTACTCCTTTTATCCTCCCCCCACACTATCTTCTGAACATAAACTTACTTTTATTCTCAGTAACATCTGTTCTGTGGAAGGGACACCGGATCTTAAACTTTAACTCTGATTTCTCTTCACAGATGCTGCCAGACCTGCTGAGCATTTCCAGAACCTCCCGGTTGTTGTTTCTGATTTACATCTTCTGCAGTTCTTTTGGTTTTAATTTACCGGGAGTTTGTAATTCAGGTCCAACAGCCTCTATCCCAGTCTCTGCTGTCTCTCCCAACCCCAAACAGTGACACTGCACTTGCACAGCTCATGGACAGGTGTTGTCTTGCTGGCCACACCCCTCATTCAATCCCATTGGCTGCAGGACCACACAGACTCTCCTCCCATTGGTCTGGAGCTGCCGTCAATCAGCCGGGCCCCATTGTGATGAGAGTGGAGGGCTAATCCCTCTCTCTGCCCTGGGATGAGCTTCATCATTCACAGTGAATGGGGCAGTATCACAGAGCACAGGGCCTGGGGGCTATTCAGCCCATTGGGGCTGTACTCTCTCCCTCTGGAGATGCTGCAAGTCTGTCCCAAGTCCCCTCCCATGTGCCCACAGCCCCCCAAATCTTTCCTTAAAAAGTAAATTCCAAGTCTGTTTCAGAATACCTGCTGAATCTGTGTCGTTCAGACTGTTCCAGATGCTCATAACTTTGAGTAAAATAGTGTTCACATTTTCACCTTGTATTATTTGCCAATTACTTGAAAGTAGTTACTAAAAATTGTGACCGTGTTAACAATTCCTCTCTCTCTCTGCAAATTCAAGACCTTGGAACCAAATCTGCACCAGATCGAAATCACTGCTTCACCTTCTCAGCTCCAAGGATAATTATCTGTGCTTCAGCTAGCTCCCCACACAATAGAGGAATACATCTTAATTTATTGAGATCAAAGAGACAGACCTTCGGTCCAATTCGTCCGTGCCAACAAGGAATCCTAAACTAATGGATTCCCATTTACCATCTGTTGTCCTGCATCCATCAAAACCCTTCCTATTCATGTACCCAATTGGAAGCCTTTTAAATGTTGTGATTTTATCAGCCTCCACTACTTCATCTGGTAGCTTCTCCCATACACACACCACACTCAGCTTGAAAACGTTGCCACTTACATCCCTTTTAAATCTTTGCCCTCTCAACTTAAACCCATGTGCTCTAGTATTGGACCCACCTAACCTGAGGAAATAGGACTCCGGCTGCTCACCTTATTCACACCCCTCGTGATTTTATAAATCTCCATAAAGTCACCTCTCAGGCTTTGACTCTCCAGAGAAAATAGCCCCAGCCTATTCAGCCTCTCCCTGTAGCCCAAATCCTCCAATCCTGGCAACGTTTTTGTAAATCTCGTCCAAACCTTTTCAAGTTTCACAACATCCTTCCCAGAATAGGGAAATTCAAACTGAAATCAGAATTCCAGATGTGGCTTAATCAACGTCCTGTCCAGCCACAGTCTGACGTCCCAGCTTCTATATTCAATGCATTGACCAAAAACGGAGTGTGTTAATGGAGTCCCATTTGCCAGCGGTTCACCCTTATCCCTCTAAAACCTTCCTCTTCATATACACAATCAAATGCCTTTTAAATGCTGCAATTGTACTAGCCTCCACCCCTTCCTCTGGCAGCTCATTCCCTACTTGCAATGCCCTCAACATGAATAAGATGCCCCTTAGATCCCTTTTAAATCTTTTCACTCTCACCTTAAGCCTGTACCCTCCAGTTCTGGACCCAACGAACTTGGGAAAAAGTCCCTGACTGCTCACCTTATCCATGCCCTTCATGATTTTATAAGATCACCTCTCAGCCTCCAACTCTCCAGGGAAAATAGTCCCAGTCTATTCAGCCTTTTCCAATAGCTCAAACCGTCCAACCCTGGCAAAATCCTTGCAAATATTTTCTGAACAATTTCAAGTTTCTCAACATTATTCCAAGAACGGGGAGATTGGAACTGAAAACAGAATTCCAGACGGCCTTTAATCAGTGCCCTGTCTTGCCACAATATGACGTCACAACAGCTGCATTCAATGCATTGACCAATAACAGGGCGGGGGGGGGGGGGGGGGGGGGGGGTACCAAATGCTACATTCACTACCCTGCCTACCTGTGACTCTACTTTCAAGGAACTATAAACCTGCACTCCAAGGTCTCTTTGTTCAGCAATGATCCTCAGGACTTTACCATTAAGTTATAAGTCCTGCCCTGATTTGCCTTTCCAAAATACTACAGCTCACATTTATCTAAATTGAACTCCGTCTGCCATTCCTCGTCCCATTGGCCCATCTGATCAAGATTCTGTTGTATTCTGAACTAACCTTCTTCACTGTCCACGACACCTCCAATTTTGGTGTCTTCTGTAAACCTACTGACCATACCTCATATAGTCACATCCAAGTCATTTATTTAAGGGCTCAATATCTATCCTTGCAGCACATTGCTCCTCACAGGCTTCCAGTCCACAAAACAACCCTCCATCATTATCCTCTGTCTCCTACCTTCAAGGCAGTTTTGTAATGGCTTGCTCTCCCTGCATGCCATGTTATCTAACCCTGCTAACCAGTCTGCTTTGTGGAACCTTGTTGAATGTCCATATGAACAACGTTCACCGCCTGGCTTCATCAATTTTCTTTGTCACTTCAAAACATTCAGTCAAGTTAGTGAGACACAATTGTGCACGTACAAAGCCACATTGACTCTCCCTGTCATTCCTTACCTTTCGAAAATAGATGGATATCCTGTCCCTCAGAATCCCTTCCAACAACTTGCCTGCCATTGACTTCAGGCTCACTGTTCTCTTGTTCCATGGCCTCTCCTAACCAGTTTTTTTAAAATAATGGCACCTCACCTGTCGCTATCAACGATACAAATACCTCAGGAGAGGCCCAACAATCACTTCACTAGATTTCCAGAAAGTTCCAGAATACACCTGATCATATTCCAGGGCTTTATCCACCTAGATGCGATTTAAGACATCTAGTGCCACCTCCTCTGTAACATGGATACTTTTCAAGTTATCACTGTTTATTTCTCCAAACTCTCGAGCTTCCATATACTTCTCCAGTAAAAATGAAGTGAAATATTTGCATATCTTTCGCACCCCCTGTGGTTCCATCGACAGCCTTGTTGACCTTTAAGGGGTCCTATTCTCTGGGCCAGTTTATCTTTTGTCTGTGATATATTTGTTTAATCTCTTTGAATTCTATTCCAGGACATCTGAGAAAGACCTACTTCACGGACCGTAATTTTCCTCTGACTGGATCAACAATGCCCTCCAACACATACCCTCCACTTCCCGCACCTCCGCCTTTACCCCACCCCTCCAACCACAATGAAGAATATAACCCTGCGGTCTTCACCTTCCACCCCACTAATCTCCAGATACAGCACATTAACCTCTGTTATTTCTGCTACCTAAAGTCAGACCCCACCACCAGAGACATATTTCCCTCCCCACCTCTATCTGCGTTCCACAGAGACCATTCCCACTGTGCCTTCCTTGTTCGGTCCACTCCCTCCCACCAACCCACGCTCCACACCCTTGACCCTCCCTTGCCGCCACGGGAGATGTAAAACGTGCGGCCACACCTCCCTCTGACATCTGTCCAAGTTCCCAAAAGGATCTTTTCACATCAGGCAGAGATTTGCCTGCACATCCCAAAACCTCATATACTGCATCTAGACACTATGGGAAGAAGGGCTTCTGCCCGAAACGTTGATTCTCCTGTTCCTTGGATGCTGCCTGACCTGCTGCGCTTTTCCAGCAACACATTTTCAGCTCTGGGGAGAATGTGCCAACTCCAACAAAGACAGTTGCCCAAGGCTGGAATCAAACCCAGGTCCCTGGTGCTGAGGAAGCATTGCTAACCTCTGAGCCACAATACTCTGGGATCTTTGGTGCTGATGCGCTGCCCCACTGATACCTCAGTCACCCACCCTGCCTCATTTCCTAAGAGGCAGTGATGGCGGAGTGAAATTATCGCTAGACAGTTAATCCAGAGACCCAAATAAGGTTCTGGGGACCCGGGTTTGAATCCCATCACGGCAGATTTTGGAACGTGAATTCAATAAATATCTGGAAAAAATAATCTAGTGACGACAAGGATTCCACTGTCAATTGTTGGAAAACCCATCTGGTTCAGTAATGACCTTTAGGGAAGGAAAATGCCATCCTTACCTGGTCTGGTCTGCATAGGACTCCAGACCTATAGCAACGTGGTTGACTCTTAACTGCCCTCTGGGTAAACGCAGCAATAAATGCTGGCTGAGCCAGTGACAGCCTTATCCTGTGAATGAATAAAGAAAACAGATCAGGTTTTGTTCCTTCTCTAGTAGGTACATCCTACAAACTGATTCTGAAATGTTCTCGTACACACTGAACAAATACATTTCCATCCAAGCCCTTAACACTACAGCACTCCGAGGCTTTGTTGGTAAAGTTAAAACCCCTTATCATGCATCCATAATATTCTTACAGATAACTGAAGTCTCCTGGTAAAATTGTGTCTCAATTCCCCGCTGACTATTGGGAGAGAGTCTATAATACAATCCCATTAAGATGGTCATCCCTTTCTTATTTCTCAGTACCAACCAAATAACTTGCCTGGATGTACTCCCAGGAATATCCTCCCAAAGCCCAGCCATAATGTTATCCTAAATCAAAAACACCTCTCCCCCTGCTCTGTTGCCCCCTTTCTATCCTTGCTATAGCATCTATACCCTGGAACATTAAGCTGCCAGTCCTATCCATCCCTGAGTGAAGCCTCTGTAATTGCTGTAATATCCCAGTGCCATGTTCAAAACCATACCCTGAGCCTACCTCCCTGACTTGTAAGGCTTCTTGCACTGAAATAAATGCAGTGCAACTGGTCCGTCGCACCTCATTCTGTGACTTGCTCTTGCCTACCTTGACAGTCTGACTGGTGAACAGTACTAGCCTCAGACTCACCTCTTTTCTCACTATCTCTTTAGGATTACCCCGACTCCCTCACAGGTTTAATGCCTCCCGAGTGGCACTAGCAAATCTCCCTGCTCGTCAGGACCCCATGCTTTCCCCTTCCTATACCATTGGTACCAATGTACAATGACCTCCCACTGGTTATTTTCCCTTTTGAAAATACTCTGCTCCCTCAGAGACATCCTCGGCACTGGCACCAGGGCAGCACCACCCCATTCTGATGTCTCACTGTCAGCTGCAGAAACGGCAGACTGTGCCCCTGACTAGAGAGTCCCCTATCACCATCGATCTTGTGGAACTGGATATACCTCATATTATGTTAAAAGCCAGTCTCAGTACCAGTAACTTGATTGTCAGTGCTACATTCCCCTGAAAGTCTATGACCACCTACATTTTCCAAAACAGTATACTTGTCTGAGATGGGGATAGCCACAGGAGGCTCCTGCAGTACCGACCTACCCCTCCTAGCTTTCCCGGCGGTAACCCACCTACCTGACTGTATCTGCAGTATCCTGCATTCCTGAGACTGCCATCTATCACACCCCCCAGCTCCTGTCAATTCCTCACTGCCTTTAATCACTCCGCCACCAATCCATGCGATCCAAAAGGATTTGCAATCACACTTGCTACAGACATAATCATCAGGATCATTGAAACTCTCCCTAATCTCCCACATCCGACAGGAAAAGCACGCCACTCTACAACAGGCCATCTCTCCTCCTTAACAATCTACAGACCAAAAGAAAGACACAGTCTTTCTGCTCGAAAAATACTGCTCGAGAATAATTTATTGCTTACGTTTGATATCTTAAACATTTAATCAAGAGACCATAAGACATTAAAAAGAAATCCTCACCTTACTCACTATTGTAGAATGAATAAAATAAAACCGACTAAGATTGATATTTGAAGAGACTGAAACTCATTGTGCTGATCCCTGGCTCGGAGTACTTCCAAGGGTGAGGTCTCTCTGAGGGCAGCTGTGAAATGTCTCTGTTTCTCTTCTCCGCCCACTCCATTTCCAGAGAGGTTTACAACTTCACAGCAAGTCAGCTCAGAGAGGTCACTGCTTGGTTTTATTCACTGGGGGTTGCCTTTGCTGCCCAGACCAGTATTTATTGGCCACCTTTACTTGTCTTGTAGAAAGTGGTGGTTAACCGCCTCCCTGAAATGCTGCAGTCCATGTACACCACAGTGATGTTTGGACAACAATCCCCCTCTGGCCCCACAACCCTCCCTATCTCTGTAATCACCCTCCGGCTTCAGAAATTACGTGTCCGTAGCAGAAGATTTTTATTTGGATTCATTTTTGTTTAATAAGCCCCCCCCAAAAAAGTGAAATATTTCCCCCCAAACAAATTTCTGTTGATTGACCTTTTGGAGAGGCTGACACATGGACGTTGTAGTATTTTATCTCACATTTCCATCATTCTACGTGTACACTTTCTTTTAAACATTGCTAAAATGGGAGGCAATGGCTTAATGGTATTCCTGCCAGATGGGTAACATGTGCAATATTCCAAGTGTGAGGGTTAGAATCCCAACATACTGATGGTGGCATCGGAATTCAATACAATCTAGAATGAAAAGGCGAATGATGACCATGAAACTATTGTCGATTTTTAGAAACCCATCCTGTAGGGAAGGAAACGGTCATCCTCACCTGATCTGGCCAACATGTGACTCCAGACCCACGGCAATGTGGTTAACTCTCAACTGCCCTCAGGAAAAATACTTTAAAAACTGTTAACAAATACTCTGCAGGTATCTCTCAAAACTGGCTGTTCCCATTCGGATCAAATGAATTTCTGAATAACCTAGAGTGAAACTGAGTTTCAGCTTCACCTTCTCCCTGTCTCACATCAGTCTGTTTACACCCAACTCCAAAACACACTCATTGAGCCAAGCAGAACTCTCAGTGCAGCCCTGTCATTTTCATTGTCTGCTCACACTTACACTTCCCTCGGCCTCCTGTACTGTTCCAATGCATCTCAAAGGGGGCTCAGGAACAGCACCTCATCTTTCAATTCAGCCCTTTGTAACCCCAGAGTCAGCATGGACCTCAGCAGTTTCTGGATGAACAGACAGTTGTCAGAATCTGGAACATTCCACCTGAAAAGGTGCTGGAATTTGAGTCCAAAAGGATTTTTAATAAGAAGTTTGCAGGAATTGAAAATATGAAGTTTACATGTTAACATCATGAAGTAGGTGAGTGGATCTAAATTTGTGAGTTCTTTCAAAGAGACGAGGTGTAATTTGGATAAATCTGTGCTCCCTCTCAGGGCAGTATCTCCTTCCTCAGCTGCAGGGCCCAGAACAGAGCACACACCCAAAGGGTGATCCAACCACGAATTTGTACATCTTTCTGCTTAACAAAAATATTGGAGATATCTTCCCACAAACAGAACAGACAAACCTTTCTCCTTCCACAGTTAAATGCCAATGATATTCAGATCCTGATGACTCCATTGACTGTAAAAACTTGCTTTTGAGATCCCAGCCTCAATTATTCTGATTTAATATCCTATGAAATGAATTCACAAAACAAAACTCACAGTCAGTGCAGGAAGAATATAAAGACATACTTTTTTCTTGGTATGTGCTTGATGTGTAAATGCCTCTCTTCAAGTTGCACGTCTCCCCTCACCCATCCTAGGAAGGGGACATGCACCTGCGCCTCACTGTACCTTACCCCCAATAAAAATGGCGGCCACATCCCAGGACCTTTCACCGCCTGAGGGCCGCAGCCATTTTCCCATCTGCTGCAAACGCGGGATTAAGAGTTTCTAATTCAGACTTACGAACCACACAGAGTGTAATTAAAACTTCCCAGTCTAAAGTGACTCATTATCTCCCTGTCTCTGAGGCCACTCTCCCCTTCCCTGTTTGCATCTCCCACATTCACCAACGGCCGAGTCACGTGCCACTGCATCGGCCGAGTTATTGGTGACGTGTCATCCCACTGGCCACGCCCCTCATTCACTCCCATTGTTTGGATGACCAGCTGGTTCCACTTGGTCCACCAGTCCCACCACCTTTTCCTATTGGTTTGAAGCTGCCATCAATCAGCTGGACCCCATTGTGAGGTCAGTGGTGGTATCCTCCCACTGTCTGAATCAAACCTGAAAGGTGTATGGGTGGTGTCAATCAGGAACAGCAAGCAGAAGGTGCTGGGAAAGCTTAGCAGGTCTGGCAGCATCTGGGAACAGAAATGTATCCAGTGCCCCTTCCTCAGAACCGATGGGAGCTGGGAAAATTAGAATCTTGACAGCATGAAAACAGGTATTCGGCCCAAAATGTCCACAGCGTCCCTCCGAAGGGTATCCCACCCAGACCCATTCCCCTGCCCTACTACTGTATATTTCTCCTAACTAATGCACCTAACCTACACATCCCTGAATATTATGGGAAATTGAGCTTGGCCAATTCAACTAACCTACAGATCTTTGTATTGCAGGAGATAGGAGTTAAAGTGTAAATAACAGGGAGGGACAGAACCCAAAGAGAGACTGGAACATTTGGAAAGAAAAAGGAGTGGATTACGATCTGGCTGGGGGGGTGCATAGCTGTCAATGGAGGGGACAGGAACCTGTGTCTGGCAGCATCTCAGTGGAGGTGGCCGAAATGACAACTGATGATCTGTGTTCTGCTGCAAAAACAGACCCCGAGCTTCCAGCTGCCTGCCACTTTAAACACACGAGCCTGTCCCTGGCCAACATCTCTATCTCATTACAGTGGAGTAATGGAGAGGGATGATGGGGAGGGAGAGCTGGGCATCGTCAGTGTACATATGAAACCCAACATGGTACTTTTGCACAAAATCACCTCCTGGCAGTATGTAGGTGAGATACAGGAGGGGCCAAGGATAGATCCACGAGGGACACCAAATGCAAGGAATTCAGAAAGGAAAGGGAGAGTGGAAATGGAGCAGGATTTTCCAACAACCGTGAGGTCAAATGTCAGTTTTTCACAGAATGGGAGAGAAGGACCATAACCAGAAAAGATAGAACAAGGAACAATGTCTGTGAATCGGTGAGGGGGACTGATGAGGAGGTGGAGGAGAAAAGAGAGTTGGAAAGTCTATGGTTTAGTGAGATTATGGTAAAGGGTCAAGATGAGATCTGATAAGGCTTGACATGAGATAAGATTGGAGAAAGATGTAGGTTTGGACAAAAACTGGGAACACCCCGTGAGACAGTTTGACTCAGTGGGCTAGTGGGAGGGAGGGAAGCAGCAGATCGGATTATCTCAGTCTCAGTGACAGAGAAACTCCATGTGCTCCAAACTCTTGTTGTTGGAGAGAAGGATGGAGGAGACAGGAGGATGGACAGTGTTTACAAAGAAACAAAACCTGGGTAAGTGATCTTTAAAGTGAGTGAACAAACCTAATGTATTTAAATTTTATCCAAAATATTAAAACAAACGACTGAAGTCCTGGTTCGAATCCCATCTTGGCAGATGGTGGAATCTGAATTCAAGAAAAAATAACTGGAATTAGGAATCTCCTGATCTCCATGGAATCATTGTCAATGGTGAAAAACATCCTGCCAACCTGACAGTGACCCAGCAAGCTACTCACTGAAATGATGACTGCAAAGTTTCAACAAAGTCATGAAACTGGATGGAACACTCGGCATTTAAGAAGGCACCATTTAATACAACCACAGAATCAGCCCTCTCGATGGTGCAATGTCCTCCAGACTAACATATGGTTTTTGGTGCCAAAATGTGCAGAGCTGTCTCACAGACCAATCAAGGAACAGTCTGACATAGTCATACTCAACCCTTACAGACAATGACCAGACACCACCATCACCATCCCAAGATATTGAAATTGTGGTGATGGAAAAGCGCAACAGGTCAGGCAGCATCCGAGGAGAAGGAGAATCGATGTTTCGAGCCTAAGCCGTTCATCAGCCTGACCTGCTGGGTTTTTCCAGCACCAGACTCTTGACTCTGATCTCCAGCATCTGCAGTCTTCACTTTCTCCTGAAATCTCTGGATATGTCCTGCCCCACCAGCAGGACAGACCAGGCAGAGGTCGTGGCACAGACAGAGAGGATTTGCCCTTGGAGCACTCAGCATTGACTCCGGACACCAGGAAATCTCATGGCTCCTGCTGATTACCACGTACTGTCCTCCCTTGGATGATGGATCAGTTCTCCTTCATGTTGAACAACATTTGGAGGAAGCACTGAGGAAGTAAAATGGTGTCAAACGTACTCTGGGTACAGGATTTCAATGTCCACAATCGAGACTACCTCTGCAACAGAATTACTGACTGAGCTGGTCAGGTCCTAAAGGACATAGCTGTTCATCTAAGTCTGCAGCGGGTGGTGAGGGAACCAACAATAGAGAAAAACATACTTGAACTCATTGTTATGAATTGACCAGCTACAGATACATCTGTGCATGACAGTATCAGTAAGAGTGACCATCACACATTCCTTTTGGAGACACAAGTCTTGGCTTAAAGTTGAGAAAAACCTCCATTGTGTTGAGTGACACTATCACCGTTCTAAATGGGATAGACTTTGAAGAGATGTAGGATCTCAAACTGGGTATCTCTGAGGCACTGTGGGACATCAACAGTAGCAGGACTGTACTCCAGCACAATCTGAAATCTCATGGGTTTGTACGTCCCGCACTCACCCATCACAATGGACAGTAAAGGAGGGCATACCATGAGCAGCACCAGGCAGACCTAAAAATGAAGTGCCAACCTGGTGAAGCTACCAAACAGGACCATCTGCATTTCAAACAGCATCAGCAGCAAGCAACAGAGCTAAACGATCCCACAACCAATGGAACAGATCGGAGCTCTGCAGTTCTGCCACACCCAGTTGTGAACGATGATGGACAATTAAACAACTCACTGGAGGAAGCATCACAGAAATCCCCACCTTTACTGATGAAGGGGCCTCACACATCCATGCACCAGATAAGATGACAGCATTTGCAGCAATCTGCAGCCAGAAGTGCAAAGTGAGATGATCCATCACAGCCTTCTCCAGTGGTATCCAACATCACAGATGTGAGTTTTAAGCCAGTTTGATTCAGTTTGAATAACATCAAGAAATGCTTAAGTCGTGCAAAGGCTACGGGCCCTGTCAATATTCTGGCAATAATACTGATGGCTTGTGCTCCAGAACTTGGCACTAACCAAGCCAAGTACCACTCCAGCACTGGCATCTACCGACAATGTAGAACATTGCCCAGGCATGTTCAACACAGGGCAATCGAACCCAGCCAATTTCCCTCTATCAGTCCACACTCGATCAACAGTAAAGTGATGGAAGATGTCATCAACAGGGCTACCAAGCAGCAGTTGCTCAGCAACAGCCAGCTGAGCGACACTCATTTTAGGCTCCACCATGGCAACTCGGGTCCCAATTGTGGTACCGCCCTGATTCACAACCTGACGACCAACTGAATTCCAGAGGTAAGGTGAGGGTGACAGCCCAGTCCCACTCCAAGATCACTATTTCTAGCTGATTCTACCCTTCTCTCAGCTCATATACTCTCATCCACCTTGTGTTATCTCCAGAATTCATTATCCAAACACACTCCTGGCCAGCTTCCCACATTCAACCTCCCTGTAATCTCAAGAAAAACTAAATCTCTGCTGCCCAAGTACTCCCTTGTACCAAAACATGTTGATCCATCAAAAGGCTCCTATTCATAATCAACAACATAGAGCCACAGAGATATACAGCATGGAAACAGACCCTTCAATCCAACCCGTCCATGCCGACCAGATATTCCAACCCAATGTAGTCTCACCTGCCAGCATCTGGCCCACATTCCTCAATTTAAAATTCTCATTCTTGATTGGATTCCTGGTTGTAATCATCCCTAGCTCGCCGCATCACACATCCTTGAAGACCTCGACAACCCATTGTGTTCGAAACACCCAATGATCTGTTCATTCATTATTTCACCTGTGTGGCTGCTTTTACAGTTGCCAAAGCAACATTTTCTGACATTCGCAGCCAAAACCTCACAGGTCTGCTTTCCTCCTTTAAGACATTCCTCAAAGACTGCTTATTTGGCAATGCTTTTGGTCACCTGACCTAATATCATCAGACTCTGACCTTATGTCTAAAGTTCCCAATAATATTTTTGTGAAATTATAAGCAGGATGATAAAACTACAAACTGTTCTTGATTTGGACATTACCTTCAAATCATCACTGTTGCTGTAATGAATACTCTGTAATGTCTCTTACCCAACCACATTGTAGGAGCACCTTCACCACACAAACTGCAGCTGTACAAGAAAGTCAAACATCACCCTCTCCACAGGCAACAGGGATTTGGCATTAATCACTGGAAGGAGAAACACAGTCGATGTTTCAGGGAGTGCAAAACGGATTACAGGGAATGAAAATGGTGCAGAATTTGATAGTTAGAAATGGAAGGAAAATGCACTTGCTTATTGGAAAAAATAATTCTTGACTGTCAAAGATTTTCCAGAAAAAAATTAATAAGCAGCAGATGGTCAGGGGCTGGGCGGCAGTGAAAAATAAACTTACAAAAATGACTGTAAATGTAATAGTAAAATACTAAACAGACTAAAATTACACCCATTGTTCGATACTAAGCAAGCTAGATATTGACAAAGTGGTCATGAGGGAGCCCAGAGATGAAGCAGAGCAGTATAAGCTGTTATGATCCCACATAGAGATGTATAGCACTGACACAGACCCTTCGGTTTAACTCATCCATGCCAACCAGGTATCCGAACCTAATCTATTCCCATTTGCCAGCACTTGGCCCATATCCCTGTAAACGCTTCCTAATCATATCATGTGTCTATTTAGATGCCTTTAACATGTTTTAATTGTACTAGCCTCCACCACTTCCTCTGGCAGCTCATTCCAACCACTGCATGAAAGAGTTGTCCTTTAGGCCCCTTTGAATTTTTGCCCCGTTCACCCTAAAGCAATGCCCTCTACATCTGGACACTCCTACTCCAGGGAAACCACCTTGTTCATTTACTCTATTCATGCCCCTCATGATTGTATAAATCTCCATAACATCACCACTCAGCCTATGGCACTCCAGGGAAAACAGCCCCAGCCTTTTATGCCTCATCCTGCAGCTCAAATCCTCCAACCCTAACAACATCCTTGTAAGTCTTTTATGAAACCTTTCAAGTTTCACAGCACCCTTCTCATAGGAGGCAGGCCAGAATTGCACACAATATTCCAAAAGTGCTAACGAATGTCCTGTACAGCAACATGACCTCCCACATCCTATACTTAATGCTCTCACCAATAAAGGAAAATACACTGAACACCTTCTTCATCATCCTATCTACCTGCAATTTGACTTGCAAGGACTATGAACCTGCAGCCCAAGGTCTCTTTGTTCCGCAAGCGTCTCCAGGGCCTTGCCATTCAGTGTGTGAGAGGTAATTTCGGTTTAAACTTTAAGATGTGCCTGGACCACAGACTGATCTATAATAAAAGACAAAACCTTTGTTTCTTTTCTAACAACCATTTTATATACTCAAAAGTAGAGTAGTTTAAATTGTGCAGAATGCTGACAATTTGTGAGCGATAGTAAAAGCAAGCAGGCTCTTGATTAATGAAGCCATTCACACAGCAGAGAAGGATGAGTCCTTGGCTGATAAGACTCCAGGATGGGAGTACGACTTGAGACATCTGTTTCAAGATTAAAGCTTTTGACTGATAAGACTACAGGGTGAGAAAAACAACAAACTTTGGAGACTCTGGAGCCTTTTGTTGCAGACTTTGTGATAAAAATAATGATGTTTTTAAGAATGTGAACCTCATGGCTTGTTGGAGCCAAGGAGAGGAGGGACTTGTCCTATAAATAATGGAGACTTTGTAAGCCTCAGCGCGCATTTTCTTTAAGGGTGCCCGACTCTGCAGACTTGACTTGTTAATAAAACTTTGTTTTCCTGAATTTGTCTAGAGCGATTATTGAGAAGCGATTTTCGTTTCTAACAACTTGGGGGCTCGTCATCCGGGATCAACACTCCGGCCGCAAGGGGAGTTGAGGAAGGATATCGGAGAAGGTGCACCCTGCTGAGTTCAGCAGTCCCTGATTCCTTGCTTGTCGCCCCGCGCGGCTTGAGCGAGTGATATCCGGGAGGCTCAGGAAAACAAAGGAGGGGTGTACCCGAGGCAGTGGGGACGGTTAACGATCGAGTAATTTCGGTGCACCGAACCCAGGTAAGACAAAACTTGCGGGGACCGTGTTTCCGGAGGACTGGGTACCTACGGGGTGCCTGTGGATTTTTTTTTTTTCAGAGACGTGGGACTCAGGAATCTGGAGACCGGGGCTCGTCTGTGAGGGATTTTGCAGAGACCGTGTTTGAGGAGGAACGTGTACCTACGGGGTGCCTGTGATTTGTGTCACAGAGACGTAGGACACAGGAATCCAAAGACCGGGGGTGCCTGCAAAGGAACCTGGGCGATCACGGGACTGAAGGTCCGGGAATTGGCTACATTGTGATAGATTATCACGGGAAAAATACGAAGTCCTCGGAAATGGGAAATAAGGGATCTAAGGTGATTAAGGGAAAGGTAGGCTTAAACAGGGACAATGACACATACCCCGGGGTACCTGACGATAGTCCGTTAGGGAGAATGCTAAATAATTGGGATCAGGCTGGAAGAAAGGGAAAATCTAAAAGGAAGATGGTAAAATACTGTCAAAAGTGGTCCCAGAAACCTATTCAGGGCGACTCAGTGTGGTGGCCTAGATTCGGTACTGACGAAGACTGGGTCCGGCAAGCCCTCAATTTATATGTCAATTCAAAACCTGATGTTAATCTGGAAGAAAGTGATTATGCCCTTTGTTGGCTGCCGGTTACGATATCTTGTCAAATGCAGGTAACTAATAAAGACTCGAAAGGGCAGAAAGAATGGGACCCTTTAGATCACTTACCGCCGCCCTACGTGACCCCGTCTGCCCCACAGAATGTTCCTTCGGGTGACGACGATTCAGGGGAAGGGGAAGAAGATGGGGAGGAATCACAAACTACCTCAGGGGTACAGACCAGATCTCAAGCTGGAAAGGGTCACAGACAAGACCCTGTCTCGATTGCAAGAATGAATCCACTCCGGGAAGTGCCCATGGGGGGCGAGGAAGGAAGGACGGGATATGTGAACGTTCCCTTGACGAGTACTGAAGTACGGAATTTCAGGAGGGAGATGAAGGGTCTACTAGAGGACCCCATGGGACTTGCTGAACAATTGGATCAGTTCCTGGGTCCGAATACTTACACGTGGGAAGAGATGTGTTCCATCATGAAAACATTGTTCTCTAGCCAGGAGCGTCAGATGATACGACAAGCTGCGCTCTTGGTCTGGGAGAGAGAGGGAGGAGAAGGAGGGCAGCAGAAGTTTCCCCTCACCGACCCCGAGGGGATAAGAACACGGAGGGAGGACGGCGCAACATGAGAGACATGCGGGAATATTGGATAAAAGGAATAAGACACGCAGCCCCGAAGGGGCACAATTTTACCAAGGCCTTTGGTAATCATCAAAATCCGGAGGAAACCCCTACGGACTTCCTAGACAGGATTAGGAAGAATGTGCAGCAGTTTGCTGGGGTGGACCCTGAGACGGACGTGGGGCAACAACTCATACGGGTAGAGTTTGTATCAAAGGCCTGGCCGGACATACGAAAGAAGTTAGAGAAAATGGATGATTGGGATAGTAAATCTTTAAGTGAATTACTACGAGAGGCGCAAAAGGTGTTTGTGAGAAGGGACGATGAGAAGCAAAGGAAGGCGACAAAGATAATGATGCAAACGGTGCAACAAATGACAGCTGGAAGAAAGGAAAAGGGAGAGCCGTGGCAGAAACAGGAAAGGGGAGAGTCGTGGCAAGAGCAGAGGAAAAGAGAACCATGGCCGGAACAAAGGAAGAGTGGAGGAACGCGAGACCGCGACAGGGAAACGAAGAGGACACTCAGATGTTACTATTGTAATGAAGAGGGACATTTTAAACGGGAGTGCTCCCGCTACAAGCGGGAGGTGAGGTCGTACGCCCTGATGGAGGAAGATTAGGGAGGTCGGGGGTTCCTACCCTTGGGGCAAAAGGACTATCGACAGGAACCCCTGGTAAACTTGAAACTAGGGCCCCAAGGATCGGAGATCACATTTATGGTGGACTCGGGAGCCGAAAGATCAAGTATAATCCAAATACCCCCCGGCACCCGAGCAGGAGGAAAAGTTATGGGGGTATCTGGAATTGGAGGACAGAAATTACAAGTCCCAGTGGTAGAGGACGTGGAAATTGGATATGAAAACAGAACTACTAAACGAGACCTCCTTCTACTGCCATCGGCGGGATTTAATTTGTTAGGAAGAGACTTGCAGGTCAAACTAGGGATCGGAACGGTACCAAGTAACGGGGAAATGGTGGTAAGGTTGTTCGCCCTCACCGAAGAAGATGATCAACAAATAGACCCGGAAGTTTGGTACCGAGAGGGGAACAGAGGGGGTCTAAACATCAAACCTCTCCAAATCACCATGTTACCAGGAAGAGGCCCGGTAAGAAGGAAACAATACCCGATTGCTATGGAAGGACGGGAGGGGTTACAACCTGTGATAGAAAGATTAATCACAGATGGACTACTGGAGGAATGCATGTCCCCTTTCAATACTCCAATACTCCCTGTGAGAAAGCCGGACGGGACATATAGGCTGGTGCAAGACCTGCGGGGGTTGAATGATGTAGTCCAGGCTAGATACCCGGTGGTACCTAATCCCTACACGTTAATGAGTAAAATTCCCCCTGAACATGAATGGTTCAGCGTAATAGATCTGAAGGATGCTTTTTGGAGTTGCCCCCTTGACGAAGAAAGTCGGAACCTTTTTGCCTTTGAATGGGAGAATCCCTTCACAGGACGAAAGCGACAGTTAAGATGGACGGTCTTGCCGCAGGGATTCACGGAGTCACCCAATTTGTTTGGACAAATACTGCAGCAGATCTTAGAAGGATTTCAGTGTAACGCGGAGAATCAATTGCTCCAATATGTCGATGATCTCTTACTCTCAGGACCAAGAGAAGAGGAGGTACGAGCAGACACCGTTGCCCTGTTGAACTTCCTGGGGAAACAGGGTCTACGCGTCTCCAGGACAAAACTCCAGTTTGTGGAGCGAGAAGTAAGATATCTGGGCCATCAAGTCAGTAAGGGGCACCGCCGTATCACGCCAGAACGAATATCAGGAATTACGGGTATGCCAATACCCAGGACGAAGAAGGAAGTCAAACAATTCCTGGGACTAGTAGGATATTGCCGGATATGGATTGAAAGTTACACCACTTTAGTAAAATTTTTGTACGACAAACTGGGACAAGAAGAAGAAAAGGTGGACTGGTCAGATGAGGAGGAGCAGCGATTTAATATTATTAAAAATAAACTGATTCGAGCTCCGGTATTGGCTTTACCCACCCTGAAGGAACCGTTCCAGTTATATGTTAATAGCGCCGGCGGAATTGCCCAGGGTGTGCTCACTCAGCTGCGGGCAGGGAAACGTCAGCCGGTTGCATTTTTGTCAAAAATGTTAGACCCTGTGTCATGTGGATGGCCGACCTGTATACAGGCAGTGGCAGCTACGGCAATGTTAGTAGAAGAGGCCCGAAAACTTACCTTTGGAGGAAGGATCACAGTATACTCCCCACATTCGGTTAGTGCCATACTGGCTCAGAAGGCTCACCGCTGGTTAACAGACTCTCGCATCCTAAAGTATGAGACGATTTTGATGACCGGGAACGATCTCAATTTTGCAAAAGATCTCAGTTGCAACCCAGCCCAGTTTCTGTACGGACGTCCTGCAGACGGGGAACAGGAGCATGATTGTGTGGAATTTGTGGACTTGCAGACCAAAAGCCGAGAGGACCTGCAAGAAGCCCCGCTGGGTGAGGGACAGGAACTGTATATCGACGGGTCCTCCCGGTGCATCAGTGGAGTACGATACAGTGGCTATGCTGTTATAGATGGTGCAACGAAACGGACGATTGAGTCTGGACGACTGCCCGGGAAGTGGTCAGCCCAATCCTGTGAGTTGTACGCCCTCCAGAGGGCCCTGAAGCTGTTGGAAGGGAAAGTGGGGACCATATATACTGACTCAAAGTATGCATACGGAGTCGTTCATACTTTCGGGAAAATCTGGAAAGAGCGAGGATTGATAACTTCCCGGGGAAAGGAATTAGCTCACGAACAAATGATCAGCCTAACGTTGGAAGCCCTGGCGTTACCTACGGAACTTGCAGTAGTCCATGTACCCGGTCACCAGAAGGGGTCGACACCGGAAGCGGTGGGAAACCGGCTGGCAGACGAGGAAGCCAAGCGGGCAGCGGTCGAAAAATCCGTCCAATTGTTAACGTTAATACCGTTGAGGGAGGGCCTCGCTAAACAACCCGTCTTCACCCAGGGGGAGATTGATAAAATGGATCAATTGGGTGCCCGGCTAGATACTAACGGGAAGTGGACGGTTCCTGATGGGAGACAAGTACTGAACAAACAGATCACCCGGGGTATTCTGCACCGATTACACCATCAGACCCACTGGGGGGTGCAAGCCATGTGTGATACAATCCTGAGAGACTATGTATGCAAGGGGATATACACATTAGCCCAACAAGAGGTAGTCGGATGCCCCACTTGCCGGCGTATTAATCAGAAAGCCATGCGTTCTATGCCAGCTGGTGGTCAGCCCCTTGCGATTAGGCCATTTCAGAGGATCCAAGTTGACTTTACAGAATTACCCCCAGTACAGAGATGGAAATATCTGCTAGTAATAGTAGACCATTTCACTCACTGGGTAGAGGCTTTCCCAACTGCCAAAGACGATGCACCAACCGTGGCCCGACTGTTGTTAGAGAAAATAATCCCGAGATATGGCATAATGGAATCTATTGACTCCGATTGCGGGACGCATTTTATTTCTAAGCTACACCATTTGATCTGTAATGCCCTGGGTATCCAATGGAAATTCCACACACCCTGGCATCCTCAGAGTTCGGGTCGAGTTGAGAGAATGAATGGCACGCTCAAGACCCAATTGACTAAGCTGATGTTAGAAACTAAGTTACCCTGGCCAAAGTGCCTGCCCATTGCCCTAATGAGGATACGTACGGCACCTCGCCGAGATGTCGGGGTTTCCCCCTATGAAATGCTCTTCGGATTACCGTATTGGAGTAAGGTTGATGGATGTCCCACTCTACAAGGGGGGGATGTATTTATCCGAACCTATTTACTGGCCTTATCCCGTTCTTTTGCAGAACTCCGAAGGAAAGGTCTCCTGGCTCAGACTCCACCGCTCGACTTCCTCCTGCATAAGGTGGAGCCCGGAGATTGGATACTTGTTAAGACCTGGAAGGCCGAAAAGCTCCAGCCGCGGTGGGAAGGACCGTTCCTGGTTCTGTTAACAACTGAGGCAGCTGTTCGAACGAAAGAAAAAGGGTGGGTCCACGCATCAAGGATAAAGGGGCCCGTTCCGCCTGAAGAAGAAAGCACCTGGACATGCGAGCAAGGGGACAAGCCGTTGTCGGTAAAACTGAAAAGACAGCAATAATGAACTCTACTTGGGACTGTATTGGTGGGGATATTGATCAGTTTACTCCTGTATGTGGGGGAGGGTGAGGGGAGATGTGACAAATGTCGAACTACAGTAAGACTTGGGATTCGAATCTATTCGGGATCATTTGTGTCCCATTCCTATGTGGACGATAGGTGTTACGATGTGAGTGCACGCCATGAATGTTGGGAGGATGGGAGACCCTATTATCAGGTATATAATAAAGGATACGGTGGCAAAATCCATGGATGCCCTATAAATGACCGCTGGGTGTGTATTAGCAAAACTGGGAGGTGGGACCTATCCTCCGTGTTGCTCAGGGAGCAGGTTGACAGAGTCAAGGAGACCAAGATACAGATCCCTGATCGGGGGTTGGGGAAAGAGCAAGGCCGACAGGGAACGGTCGTGCTCCCTAAAGTGCCATCTGTATACGAAGAGGTAGAAGGACAGATTGAACTCCCTGATGTTACACAAAACCTGTTTATTGATCTCACCTCTAGAATAGCCACTGTTTTAAATGTTAGCAATTGCTGGGTCTGTGGGGGGCCGCATATGTCGGAACAATGGCCGTGGACTGGTCAAAGCTTAGACATAGGGGAATTGCTGCAAACCACTTGGACTCGTGACAACGACAGAAAAAGCCAGGGATGGAGACTGACAAACAGCCCTGAGGGCCAGTTCTGTATTGAAGGCAAGGGGACCGTGAAGGTAGGGATTAGCCCCTGTCAGAATATATTGGATGCAACCACGCGAGTATGGTGGCCTGAGAATATTGCTTGGTACATTGCAAACCGAGATCATCAAAATTGCATTCGGTTACGTACTGATTCCTCCTCTTACGAGCTCAGTGCTGACCCTTCCGATGGCATGAAAAGAGTGTGGAGCGGTGGTTGTCAGGGGAATCAATGCTGGAATAATCCTGTCCAGACTCTGCCACGGGGTCAACAATCCGAATACTGGAATTGCAGTGGTCCTGGTCCTTATGAGGGCGTCCCTGGGGTAAAGGAGTTGTGGGATGACGTTGTGAGGCAGGGAGGGCCTGCTCCAGATGGCCTATTTTGGATATGCGGTAATCAGGCATACTCCAAACTGCCCATGGGATGGGCTGGGGTATGCTTCCTGGGTCTAATACGACCTGCGTTCTTCCTATTACCCCGGGAGGAAGGCGATGATTTGGGAGTTAAACTCTTTGACTCCCTGCGTAAGTCGCCAAGGGATATCCAAATCGGTGATTGGGGGGATGAGTGGCCACCGGCCCGGATTATTGAATACTATGGGCCGGCTACTTGGGCACAGGACGGATCATGGGGATATCGTACTCCAATCTATATGCTAAATCGAATTATCAGGCTCCAAGCAGTCGTAGAGGTCATTACTAACCGGATTGCCCTGGCCCTAGAGCTGTTGGCTCAGCAGCAGGATCAGATGAGGGCTGCTATATATCAAAACCGACTTGCCTTGGATTATCTGTTGGCCTCGGAGGGGGGTGTGTGCGGGAAATTTAACCTGACAAACTGCTGTCTAGAAATTGACGATAATGGTAAAGCGGTTTTGAAAATTTCCGATGAAATTCGGAGATTGGCCCATGTGCCAGTACAATCCTGGCGTCCTCTTAGTGGCATCGGATGGTGGGATGGTCACCTAGGTGGTAGCTGGTGGCGCACGGCGTTGCTGGTGGTTGGGGGCGGCATGATTCTTCTTCTCGTATTACCCTGCCTAACTCCCTGTATTCAGTTTTTAATTCAGAAAAATAATTCCCGACTCCAGGCAGTGGTGGTTCCACAACATGGGACACGGGAACTTAAAGTGATGATGCTGCGAAAGACCAAGGATTTCCCGGGCCCTTGAGGGAAGGGGGGGCGGGGGGGGGGGGCTTATCTTGGTCAGGCACATCTTAAAGAAAGAAAAGGGTGGAATTGTGAGAGGTAATTTCGGTTTAAACTTTAAGATGTGCCTGGACCACAGACTGATCTATAATAAAAGACAAAACCTTTGTTTCTTTTCTAACAACCATTTTATATACTCAAAAGTAGAGTAGTTTAAATTGTGCAGAATGCTGACAATTTGTGAGCGATAGTAAAAGCAAGCAGGCTCTTGATTAATGAAGCCATTCACACAGCAGAGAAGGATGAGTCCTTGGCTGATAAGACTCCAGGATGGGAGTACGACTTGAGACATCTGTTTCAAGATTAAAGCTTTTGACTGATAAGACTACAGGGTGAGAAAAACAACAAACTTTGGAGACTCTGGAGCCTTTTGTTGCAGACTTTGTGATAAAAATAATGATGTTTTTAAGAATGTGAACCTCATGGCTTGTTGGAGCCAAGGAGAGGAGGGACTTGTCCTATAAATAATGGAGACTTTGTAAGCCTCAGCGCGCCTTTTCTTTAAGGGTGCCCGACTCTGCAGACTTGACTTGTTAATAAAACTTTGTTTTCCTGAATTTGTCTAGAGCGATTATTGAGAAGCGATTTTCGTTTCTAACAAGTGTACAAGTCCTGGGATGAAAAACGTGTTGCTGGAAAAGCACAGCAGGTCAGGCAGCATCCAGAGATCAGGAGAATTGACATTTCGGACACTCATGTCCGAAATGTCGATTCTCCTGATCTTTGGATGCTGCCTGACCTGCTGTGCTTTTCCAGCAACACGTTCTTCAGCTCTGATCTCCAGCATCTGCAGTCTTCGCTTTCCCCTAGTGCATAAGTCCTGCCCTGACTTGCTTTTCCAAAATGCAGCATCTCACATTTATCTAAATCAATCCGTATCTGATCAATATCTCACTGTAACCTGAGATAACCTTCTTCACTATGCACAATACCTCCAATTTTGAATGACCTGCAAACACAGTTACGATAGCAAGACATTTAAATGAATGACGAAACAAATCCAGAAACAAACATCCATTTCTCTGAGTTTGAATGTGCTCTGTGTCAATCCTGCCCAAAGACTCTGTACCAGAGAAAGGCTGCACATGCGCCTCGCTGCACCTTGCCCCCTACAAAGATGGCGACCGCGCACGTGTCGAGTGAATCGTTGCTCCGAATAAAGATGGCGGCACTCACTCAGGCCTGCAGCCGCGCTGAGGCAATTCCCCATTTACTACAAACACGGGACCGGGACGTTCAAATTTGTGTTTTCCGACGTGCACAACATGTTTGGAATACCTCTCCGCTCATAGCAACACAGTTTTTCTCCCGTCTCCCTCTGTTTATTTATTTTTTTCCTTACCGTATCTTTTCGCTCCATAACTTCCCGAGCATTCATCACAGCGACTCTCCGCCACGCGCGAGGGTGATCACGTGGTTTAGTCTAGTTCCGCCCATCGTTCACTTTGATTGGTTGGAGGACCAACCTTCCCCCAGGTCCTCCAGCTCCGCCCATCGTCCTTTCATTCGTCCGGTGCTGACATCAATTACCCGGGGTCCCTTTGTTGGCTAGAGCATGCGCGGTGTGTCCTGATCTGTTGGGTCATGTGATGAGAGTGTTTATTGAGAGGAAGGATTCCCTTTGTGTGAGCTCTGCAGTAGATTTCCTTTATTCATGGAGGGCATTGACTTCCTCGTCATGACTGTATAGCTGTGATTGATGAATCAATGCCATCTGAAACAGTATATAAACACCACATTTTCACAACATCTGAGATCTTCAGCACATTGTATCACGCTCTTCTTTGGAAACAAAAAAAACATGAAATGGAGCCTCAAGGAATCGGAGCATTCATCCCCTCCAGCTTGTTCCCCCCATTCTATCAGATCATGGCTGGGCCAACCCAGACCTCAGCACCTCTTTTATGCTTGATCTGCATAGCCCTCAACTGCTCAATATTTCAAAAATCTATCTGCCCTCTTTTAAAATAATTTGAGATAGAATCATAAATTCTCTACTGTGTGGAAACAAGTCCTTTGGCCCAACAAGCCACACTGACCCTCTGAAGAGTAACCCAACCAGATCCATTCCCCTACCACATTTAACTTTCACAATTATTTGGGCTAGAAAATTCTGGCCATTCACTGAGATAAAAAAATTCTTTACATGTTTTACAAAATGAATTTTCCATTATGTAATGTCCCCTGGTTTGAGACTTCATTGGTGCTAGAAGATCTAGTCAACATCTACCCTGTCAAGCTCCTCAGAATCTTGTTTCCATAAGATCACCCCTTATATTATGTGGGTGGCACAGTGGTTCGCAATGATGTATCACAGTGCCAGAGACCTGGGTTTAATTCCTGCCTCAGGTGACTCTCTGTGTGGAGTTTGCACGTTGTCTACGTGGGTGCTCCAGTATCCTCCCACAATCCAAAAAAATGCAGGTTAGGTGAATTGGCAATGCTAAGTTGCCTGTAGTGTGAGGTGAAGGGGTAAATGTAGGGGAATGGGTCTGGGTGGGTTGTGCTTCGGTGGATCGGTGTGGACTTGTTGGGCCAAAGGGCCTGTTTCCACACTGTATGTAATCTGTTTGTCGAGATTCAATTGAATAATGACCTAACCTGTTTAGCTATTCTTGATAGGTCAACCTTTTCGTCCTCGAAGCAGCTAGCTGAATGTTTTTTGAATGGTCTCCAATACTGGTTTATCCCTTATTAAATATGGGAGCTAACATTGTATACAGTACTCCAAGTGAGGCCTCAGCAACAGCCAGTGTGGTTAACCAATCCTCACTCCATGCAAATACATTGCCTCTGACACAGTGAGGTCCTGTATTATGCAATTAAATTTTCTGAAGTACCTTATCATTTGCATTTTCAAATTCCAAATACAGAACATCATTGGATTGCCCTTTATCAGCCCTGCTTGTTATCTCCTCAATGCACTGTCACAAACTTGTCATAGTGTCTCTTTCACAAAACCAGTCTACCATGTTTAATGATAAGCTTTTCCAAATGTCCTGCTATTTATTACTTTAATATTCGACTCTGCCGTATTACAAAAGCAGATACTAAACTAACTAGTCTACAGTTTCTTGATTTCTGTCTCACTTCCCTTCTTGAACAGGTTCATCAATCCACTGGATGCTTCCTGTATCCCCTGATTCTGGAATATTCCAATCGATGCCTTGAATATCTCTGCAGTCAGTTGCCTTAAAAATGTTTGATCCAGGCCATTAGGTCCTGTCTGCCTTTAGTCCTATTACTTGGTCAATACTTTGTCCCTTGTGACAAAGACTGTTATAACATTTTTCTACCCATGATTAACTTGCTTATTTGCTACCTTTGGGATGATAACAGTATCCTCCTTCATGAAGATCAATATAAAATATAGTTTTAAATTATCTGCTGTTACCTTGTACCCATTATCAATTCCACAGTCAGAACCTCCAAGGGTTCGATGCTGACTTTAGATATTCAATTTTTATATACCTGTACAACTCTTGCCATTCATTTTTGCTTCTTGCCAATTTAGTTACATGATCAGTTTTCCTCTTTTTAGTCATCCGCGGCTATGTCATTCTTTTCCTTATGGGTACTGCCCTTGACTGCCTTTATTACCCACGGGCGGTTCACCTTTCTCTTCGAGTTCTCCTTTTTGATTCAAATTAACTTTTGCTAAGAATTATGTAAAACAAAACTCATCATATTACAGTGACTGAGCATGTGATTTTTTTAAACGTAGGATGCCTTAATGTTCTCATTGGGTTTTGCTGTTTCAAAGAAGAGCTGAGATCATCTGCAAAGGAGGTGGCAGCTGATTCACTGTTAATTTCCAAACTTAATTTGAATATTTGCAAAAAGAAATTATTTGCATTACTGTGAGAGCAGGGATCTAGCCAAATAGCTATTTTAAAAAGGTGGCACAGTTGTGATGGGTTGAATATGGGCCTCTGATTTCAAAAGCACAATGTGATCCAACTGGTCTTCTATTCTGTGCTGTACTAATTCTTTCTGATTGAGATGACTGGGTTGGCATGTGCGCAGGTTGTAGCAGGATCTCTGACTGCCACAAACCGATCTGGGGGGACAGCTCCTGGGTCAGTGACAGTGCTGTTGGACTAATAGAGGCAGCAACATTCAGACTTCATGAAGCAACTGCGAACCAGGGCTGCGAACCCACAATCCAAAGAACTGCAGGTTAGGTGAATTGGTCATGCTAAATTGCCATAGTGTCCAGCGATGCACAGTTTCGGTGCATTAATCAGGGGTAAACGTTGAGGAATAGGTTTGTTTGGGATACTCTTTGGAGGGTTGGTGTGGATTTGTTGGGCTGAAGGGCCTGTTTCCACAACGTAGGGATTCCATGCTCTGAGTAATTTGGGGGATCTAACAGAATCGTGGTATTCAGAGGGTTCTCTGTTAGTTAAAATTGTATTGCGCACTCAGCTTATGTTACCTTCTGAAGCTATTTGAGGTAGACTGCTCTGTGCAATTTCACAGAACAGATGCCCTCGAACCAATCATGGAACAGCTATTTTAGACCTGATAATGTGATTGATTAATGAGCTCAAAGTAAAAGACCCTTTTGGTAAGATGCAATGCAGCATGATAGAATTTAGCTTGAGGGTGAGGAATTTGGTTCTTCAACTAGTATCTAAACTTAAAGGCAGTTACAAGGGTATAAGGTAGTAGTTCGCTAAACTGGAATGGGACTATAGTTAGAATGTTAAAGCAGAAGAATATATTGGATTAATCACCTACTTGAGCAGGTGATTAATCCAAGGATTCTAGCTCAGCCCTAAATTTGAAGTTCAAGTTCTAAACCTGTCAGTGAGCAATGGAAAATAACAAAGAACAATGTCAATCATTTATTGTCTCTCCAGACTCTGCTTCTATTGCCACTGAGTACTCCCTTAAGTTCGACGAGTCAATGACAAAAGATTGAAGAGAAATCCTTCCATTCCCTTCTGCCATCAGAGAGCCATAACCGCTTTAATATGGGGAGGAAACGCAGCCAGCAGGATGACTCAGATGAGGACATAGTGCTGGACCAATGGCCTCTCCAATGGATTAGGGTGAGTGGTGGTACCAATTACTGGGATCTCAGTGCTTGGAATAGTTGGTCCTCTCCATGTTCGAGGTATCTTGCCAGGAGATTCAGATGGAGAGGACGAGGACCATATGGTGTAACGGGTGTGAGCCAACAGTTGGGCAGGGTCTGAGTTTTTGAAAAGAAATTGAGTACTACTCAGTAATAATGTGCCCAGAGTTTATAAATCTTGAAGAAGGATAAATATTTCACATTGTTAATCTTTGTGATCGAGTTCCCATGCAGTGAAGACAAAGATTCATATTTACTGGGATTCCTTGCTCACCCAATCAGGTACACACAAGCTAAATCTGACTGCTAAGAATGTTCCTGAATTTACACTTTTCTACTGTCCATTAAAGGTGATAATAAGATAGAAAAAAAAGGGGGTGTTTGCAGAGGAATTTGATTTGTACAAGAGACATTTGTGCAGATAATAAGAGGTATTCTAATTGGAAGGATATGGTTAGTGATATCCTGCAAGGATCGAGGTTGGAGCCCTAATTATTCGCTATTCATAACGAAAGGAAAGCCACAATCAAAATTTGGGGCCACTCTACAGATTACAGCGATTTCGAGTGTAGGTAGATGAAGCATAGCAGTAGAAAGCAATCTTGATAGATTCAGTAAATGAAAATAACGACAGATGGGTTTGTGTCGGCAAGTGAGAGGTTGGATCAAAATAAAATGTTTCTTGATTGTGAAAATAGAGAGAGAGAGAGAGTGGAGTCCAAACAAACTTGGTGGGATTGATCCAGCTGTATAGTTCATGAATATGTCACAAACTTGTTCAGAAAAGTGATCAACAGGCCAGTGGAATGTTGACATTGATCTCTACAGAAGACTAGAAACCAAAGGCTGAGACGTCGTGCATCAGCAAATCAGAACCTAGTTAGACCAAGCTGTCAGGGCTGGGCACCATGGCTTAAGGAGAGTATCACTCTGAGTGAAAGTGCAGTGTAGATTTACTGAAGTGATACTTGGATTCCAAGGCTTAACTTAAGAAGAAAGATTAAATAGATAAAGTGTAAGAGTCAGAACATCGAGGTGTGATAACGGGGAACACTTTTATACACAGAAATGGATAAAGTTTGATAAAGTTCCACAAACAGCGATTGATTGGAAATCATTTGCGAGTTTTAAATCTGAGGTTGGTAGATTTTGAATGAAAATACTGAAGGATTATGAGACAAAGACAGGGATTTGTCATGATGATGAAGATTACCATGATTTGGGTGGATGGTGGAATAGGCTCAAGAAGCTAAATAGCCTCCTCGTGTTCTGATGATGATGTAACCGTGGTACCCTTATTCTCTGCAAGTGCAACTCCTGTTGTGTTTCTGGTTATTTGTCAGAACCTGGCAGCAAATTATTGACTGGAGTCCTGGCCAGAAAATTATCAGTATGAAGGACTTCGCCGGTCTTAATGTGTTTCACAGATGATGAAATGACACAGCCAACATTTACTAATCCTGATAAATATTGGGATAGTTTGATGGGATCACTTGTGATGCAGCATGATTAGCATGTCTGAAGATACTCCAACTATTTTTTAAGTGTTGCTGTTGTCTGCACTCAGTCCGGTGTTTTCGTGGATTACTGAGCAAGTTTTACTTGAGTCAGGGGAAGCAGCTCACTTCACTCTGTACTGTTTGTCTTCCTGTCTTTAACTGTCCAGTATTATTTGAGCATGCCCTTCTCGGGGAGACAAGCCAGTTTCTCTCCATTCACCGTGGAGATGGTGTAACATGCATGGAGGAGGAGGAGCTGCGTGCACAGCACCAGGTGTCACTCCTTAGGCTGCGAGGACAAGCCTTGAAGGAAAATCCCAAAACAGAGCTGGCCTGGTTGGAGCCCCAGAAAAAGGGAGGCGCTTACCTATGCAGCGATGTGAAGCTGAATAGCCTTTCAAAAATGTGATGTTAGAATGTGCAGCTCCTTCCAGTAATCCTTTCCAGAGAAGGGAGGAAAACCGGAGTCTTTTCTCATTGCAGTAACCCTGTTGTCCAGAATCTAGGTATTCACACCATCATTCCCCATAACACTGTCGTGGATTTAGTAGAATGAAGTCAATTTTGATTTTTTGTTTCAGATTTTTAAATTCGTTCTTTGAATTTAGATGTTTCCGGTAATGCTGGTATTTGTTACCTTTCCCTCATTCTCGAAATGGTCACGGTGGTGAGCTGCCTTGAGCCACTGAAGTCTGCTGGGTAAACATGAACATATCAAGCCTCGCGTGCTGTTAGGTTTGGAGCTCAGGGTTCTGTAGCAGACTGATGACGGGTCAGGCTTTTCAACATTTTGTTTTTTCACTGGATGTCAGCACTGCTGGCAAGGCCAGTGTTGTTGTCCCTTCTTCATTGCACTCTTGCCCTCTCTCCTGCACCTTCTCCCTCCCCCTCTCTCTCGCCCCCTCTATTTCGCCCTCTCTATTCCGCTCTCTCCCCCTCTCTATTCCGCGCTCTCCCCCTCTCTCACACGCCCCCCTCTCTTCCCCTCTCTCTCACGCCCGCCTCTCTCGCCCCCTCTCTCTCTCCCCACTTTCCCCCCCTCTCGCCCCTCTCCCCCTTGTCTCTCCCCCTCTCTCTACCCCATCTTTCTACTCCCTCTCTCTCCTCCTCTCATTACCCCTATCATTCCCCCTCTCACTCCCCCTTCTGTCTCCCCCACTCTCTCACCCCTCAATCCCCGTGTTATTCTCTCCCTCTCTCCCCCTCTCTCGACCCCATCCCTCTACAGCCTCTCACTCCCCCCTCTCACTTCTCCCTCTCACTCCCCCCTTTCTCCACATCTCTCTCCCCCTTTTTCTCTCCCCTCACTCCCCGTGTCATTCTCTCCCTCTCTCCCCACTCTCTCCCCTCTCTCATTCTTCCCCACCCTGCTCTCTTGCGCCCTCTCTCCCCTATCATTCTCACCCCTCTCCCCATATCTCGCTCCCCTCTTTTCGCCCGCCTCTCTGTCCCTCTCTCCCCCAGCCTCCCCTCCCCTTCTCTCTGCCCCCTTTGTCTCCCTTTCTCTCGTCCCCTCTCGCTCTCCCACTCTCCCTTCCACTCTCTCTCCCCCCTCTCTCTATCCCTCTGTCTGTTTCCCCCCTCTCTGCATCCCCCTCTCTCTCCCCCATCTCTCTACCGTCTTTCCCTTCCCCCCCACACTTCCTCCTCTCACTCCTCCTCTCACTCCCCATCTCTCTCCCCATCTCTCTCACCCCTCACTCCCCGTGTTATTCTCTCCCTCTCTCGACCCCATCCCTCTACCGCCTCTCACTCCCCCCTTTCACTCCCCCCTCTCTCTACCTCTCTTTCTCACCCCTCACTCCCTGTGTCAATCTCTCCCCATCTCTCTCTCCCTCTCATTCTCCCCCTCCCTCCTCTCTCGCCCCCTCTTTCCCCTATCATTCTCACCCCTTTCCCCTATCTCGCTCCCCTGTTTCGCCCCCCCTCTGCCCCATCTCTCCCCCAGCCTCCCCTCCCCTTCTCTCTGCCCCCTGTGTCTCCCCTTCTCTCGTCCCCTCTTGCTCTCCCCCTCTCCCTTCCACTCTCTCTCTCCCTCTCTGTATTTAACCCTGTGTTGTCAATTGATCTCACAGCTTCCGATATACTGTTTTCAAGGCTCCATCCGTTGCCACATCTTATATTTGCTAGTATCCTTTTCAGACTGTCCTTCAGCCACTCAGTGACATCCCAGACTCTGCAACCAGGGAGGCAGCGTGCTACCTGGTGTCGCATCTACACTGTCATAGACATCTGCCTGATGCCCGAACAATGCAATCCCCTTATCACTATTGCTCTCCCACTTCTTTTGTTTTCCTTCATTAAATTCAGAGAAGGTTCATTTAAACTCGGAAGCAACAAATGTAACTTTTCGGTTTGAAAATGGAGGGAGGCAGAAAACAGGGCCACTGCTGAAATTCTGCCCAAGCAACAATGTTAAACCTTTTCATCGTTCTGTGTTTCCTAACATTGATACATTTCCTGTACTATAGTATTGAAGTATTTCAGGGGGTGCGTGCTGCCTTGTTACGGAAATAAGAATAAACGACCTAGTTCTCCAAAAATAACTAGTTGCTTTCATTCAGAAAGTGGTTGCTGGTTCCTCTCGTGGCGGCCAGAGGGGATCACTCTCCCTCACCTCACGGCCCTGGCACGAGTCACCTGTTACCTCCTCTCACTTCCTCGTTGTCAGACTTTCCACGCTGGTTGTGGCCATCCTTTTTGTGACGATTTTTTGTGACGTCACTGCGCAGCCGCTTGCGCCTTTGCGTCATTCAGGGCATTGTGAGAATGTCAGAAATAATAGAATGTACAGGGACAGGAGCAAAGTGTCCCAGAGAGAAAAAAAAATCTGCTGCTTGTACAGTGACACTGGGAGGCCAGCAGAGGGCGGTATTATATCAGTTTAAAAAATGAGGGACTGACAGTGACAGAGAGGGTCAGATACATTTCTTCATCAAATGTTAATTAATTCATTGAGTGATCAACTCACGTTAACACGTCTGGTAATATTGGATCGACACCCTCACTCCCAGGCCCCCCCCCCTCCCCTGTCTTGGGTAGTTCTTGTGCAGGTCGTCCTCTTCCTAACAACATTTGCAGCTCTTGGACTGGTTGTGCTCCTTATTCTGATACCCTCCTCTTTGCAGTTCCTGCTGAGGTTCATTTTACAGTCTGCTACCATGCACCCAGAAAAACGTAAAGTCTCACACACTCTCATTACTAGGAAGAAAGTTTGAACCATAAGCATTCATATTACCTATGTGGTATTTCAATAATCCCATGCATTGCTGAAATCATCTGGACGATGGGCTGATAGCCGAGAAATGGGATTTGTGTGTGTGGATCTTCATTGTCTGCCAGGACCATTCATTTACATGTTTCCCTGTGAGCTATGAGGAACAAATGAACACAAGAAATAGGAACATGAATCTGGAATTCGGCTCCTCGACTCTGCTCCGATTTTTAATACAATCATGACCGATCTCATCTATGAAGTGCTTTAAGAGGTTAGGAATAGCAAACATTAACTCCCACATTGCTCAGGTCCTCGATAATTCGCCACGATCGTACTAGATCTATGCAGACCCCATCTCTCTGGCACTTCTCTTTGGAACATCTGGATAACATGGACACCTACATCAGACTTCTGTATATTGGCTTTAGCTCTGCCTTGAAGACCCTCATGCCAACAAGAGTCATCGACATTTCTGAGTCCTAGGACTTTCCTCACATCGAGAACTGGATCTTTAACTTTCTGACCTGCACATCACAATGAATGAGGATAGCTAGAAACTCCTCCTCTTCAATAATACGCAATACTGATGCCCTTCAAGGCTGTGTACTCAGCCCCCTTCAATATTTCTTACCCTCTTTTGAGTGTACTGCCAAATTCAGCTCTCACTCCATTTACAGATTTACTAATGACACCACGATAGTGGGTAGGTCTCAAAACCGACCTAGATTACACCTCCTCCCACCCTGCCCCCTGTAAAAACGCCATCCCATATTCTCAATTCCTTCACCTCCACCGCATCTGCTCCCAGGCAGACCAATTCCAATACCGAACAACCCAGATGGCCTCCTTCAAAGAACGCAATTTCCCCTCAGACGTGATTGACGATACTCTCCACTGCATCTCCTCCACTTCCTGCTCCTCCGCCCTTGAACCCCGCCCCTCCAATCGCCACCAGGACAGAACCCCACTGGTCCTCACCTACTACCCCACCAACCTCCAGATATCGTATCATCCTTCGTTATTTCTGCCACCTCCAAACAGACCCCACCACCAAGGATATGTTTCCCGCCCCTCCCCTACAAGCGTTCTCGAAACACCACTCCCTCCGCGACTCCCTCGTCAATTTCACACCACCCACCAACCCAACCTCCACTCCCAGCACCTTCCCCTGCATCCGCAAGAAATGGAAAACTTGCGCCCACACCTCCCCCTCACTTCCGTCCAAGGTCCAAATGGATCCTCCCATATTCGTCATGAATTCATCTGCACCTCCACGCACAATATTTACTGCATCCACTGCACCCGATGTGGCCTCCTCTATATTGGGGAGACAGGCCGCTTCCTGGCGGAACATTTCAGAGAACACCTCTGGGACACCCGCACCAAACAACCCAGCCGCCCTGTGGCTGAACACTTTAACTCCCCCTCCCACTCCGCCAAGGACATGCAGGTCCTTGGCCTTCTCCATCGCCAGTCCATGGCAACAGACGCCTGGATGAAGAGCACCTCATCTTCCACCGAATAACCCTTCAACCACAAGAGATGAATGCAGATATCTCCAGCTTCCTCATTTCCCCTCCCCCACCTAATCTCAGTGCCAATCCTCAGACTCAGCACCGCCTTCTTGACCTGCAATCTTCTTCCTGACCTCTCCTATCACCCTCACCTTAACCTCCTTCAAACTACGCATTCCCAACGCCCCTCCCCCAAGTCCCTCCTCCGTACCTTTTATCTTAGCCTGCTTGGCATACCCTCCTCATTCATGAAGAAGGGCTTATGCCCGAAAGGTCGATTCTACTGTTCCTTGGATGCTGCCTAACCTGCTGCGCTTTTCCAGCAACACATTTTTCAGCCCTGATCTCCAGCATCTGCAGTCCTCACTTTCTCCTACAGGAAATAGAGCTTACTGACATAGTGTAAAGACAACAATCTTTCCCTCAATTTCAGCATTGGGAACTGGCCATTGACTTCAGGTATTGGACTGAAGGACACACACTGCTCTCTGTCATTGGTGCTGAGTTGGAGGTGATGGACAGCTTCAAGTTCCCAGTAATAAATATTACAAATAATCAGTCTATCCATGTGAACTCTACAGCCAAGTAAGCACATCAATGCATCTGCCTCCTCAGACGGGGAAGAAAATTTAGCATTCTGGCAATGACTCTGACCATTTTAACATTGCACCGCAGAAAACATTCTATCCAGACACTTCGCATGGTAACTGCTCTGGCTGTACTGCAAGAAATTGCAGAGTTGCGTGTACCTAACCCAATCCATCACGCAAATCACATTTCCTTCTATTGACTCGGACTTGGATTCCTACTGCTTCAGGAATGCAGCCAACACAATCAAAGGCCCCTCCCCCCACCGCAATGCTCTTTCCCAACGTCTTCCAACGGACAGAAGATGCAAATGTTTGAAAATACGCACCAATGGATTCAGGAACAATTTCTTCCGTGCTGTTATCAAACTTATGAATGGACCTGTCATATATAGAGTTGATCCTTCTCTGCACCTGTTAAAAAGCTGTGAAACTAAATTAAACTGATGCCCTTATGTAAGGTATGATGTGTACTGAAAATAATGCAACACAATTGCCTCACAGCGCTGGAACCGACGTGACAATGTCAATGGATTAGAATCCATGATCGAGAATGAACTCCTTTACAACAATCCCGTTTTCATAGTGTTTCCCATGGTGCAGGTATCCTTGTGTCTTTCTGGTTGCATTATTAATTAAAGACTTCTCCTTCTACAAAGCAAAGTTTTGGCTTAATATTCCTGGGAAATGTGCCATGATTTTCCAGACTTTCAAAAACAAATGAAACCTCTCTCCCCAGTCACCACGCTGACATGGACTTGGCTGTGTCTCAGTACTTTTGCAGTCACACTGAGATTTGGAATATTCGCCCACGGACAGAAAGCACACCTTTCCTTCCAGATGAAAAGGCCAATGATATTCAGAGCGGCACGGATCAAGTAACCATCACATCTGAACATGAAGTTCAATTTGAATTTCTCATCCGCAAATCCACCCTTTCAGTACCTTACAATAGAGCACACAAGTTACCACTGTTAATACAGGATGGAAATTCATAAGGCAATTGTAGTATTAAACTGTAGCTTCCTTGTTCCTCCGAAGCATTAAGCCTCAGTCTCAGAATTTCTCTCTTCTGTGAACTGAAATCCAAACCAATCCCCCCACTCCTTTCCTCCACACCCAGTTCACTCACACATTCTCTTCGAATTCAGTTTCCAAGCTCCTGATGAGAACCATCCTGCATACACTGCTTCCTGCACACTCTGGCCAAGACCCATCTTATTAAAATGAGCCAAATTAGAATTCTAATTGCAGGCCCATCCTTGTCCCTTTCCATAACAACTCTGAATCTTCACAAAAGAGTTCTGATAATTTTCTGCAAAACGCTGCACCACTGATAGTCTGATCACATGTCAGGGTAGCAAGAATGGGGCCATTCCCCTGGGTCCTGCTCCCAGAGGGATGAAGCTGCTAATGATAGATTAATTCCGCACACCCACACCTCCTTCCCAGGCACTGACCTAGACTGCACATACTCCCACAGTTGCCAGCACTGCGACCGTGCACTGGTCTCCCTCCTACAGCACGTGCTCCCGATCATACAGGAGTCCGGGTGATTGACAGCAGCTGCTGCCCAATATATCAGAATCCCTACAGTATGGAAACAGGCCCTTCGGCCAAACAAGTCCATACTGTCCCTGCAAACAGAAACTTACACAGACCCATGCCCCTAACTAATGTAACTAATACTATGGGCAATTTAGAATGGCCAATTCATCTGCCCTGCATATCTTTGGATTGTGGGAGGAAACCCGCTCAGCACATGCAAACTCCACACAGACAGTCGCTCGTGGCCGGAATCTAACCCGGGTACCTGATGCTGTGAGGCAACAGTGCTAAACACTGAGCCGTCTCTATCGAGTGGTGGGGCCGTGGCTGGAGGACTGGGTCAATGGGATTATGAACAGTGAATGAATGTGGAGGACACTGAGGGATGGACAGGTCAGTGAGGGACAGGATCAGTGCAGCAGCAAGAGGGGATCCTAGACAAACTGAGCAATGGGAGAGTCTGACAGGAGAGAAACTACAGGAAGGTGCTGTTTAGAGGCTCAGGCAGGGTGACATTAACAGGACTCAATATCGACTCACTGACAAAATGCTGGTGTACCTGAACTTCATTCAGAATATTAACACCTATAACTGGGCAACGCAGACCCCAATGTACAGAGTTAAATCCTGGATACTAATAACAGCTTTGTGCATGGGAAATCATATCTCATGAATTTGACTCAGTTTGTTTGAAGAAGTAACAAAAAGGATTGCTGAGGTCAGAGCATGGACATGATCGACATGGACTTCAGGAAGGTGTTTGACAAGGTTCCTCATGGGAGACTGGTCAGCAAGGTTAGATCGCATGGAGTACAGAACTGGCCCGAAAGTGAAAGGCAGAGGGTGCTTTTCAGGCTGAAGGCCTGTGACCAGTGGAGTGTCACAAGGATCGGAGCTGGATCCACTACTTTTCGCCATTTATATCCATGATTTGGATATGAACATCAGAGGTATTGTTCGTAAGTTTGCAGATGACACCAAAATGGGAGGTGTAGCAGACAGTGAAAAAGATTGCCTCAGAGTACAAGGGGATCTGGATCAGAAGGGTGAATGGGCTGAGGAGTTCAGTTCAGAAAAATGCAAGCTGCTGCATTTTGGAAAAGCAAACTTTAGCAGGACTTATACAGTTTATAGTAAGTTCCAGGGGAGTGCTGTTAAACAAAGAGTCCTTGGAGTGCAGGTTCATAGTTCCTTGACAGTAGAGTCGCAAGTAGATAGGATAGTGAAGGCAGCAGTTGGTCTGCTTGCCTTTATTGGTCAGAGCATTGAGTGTAGCGGTTGGGAGGTCATATTGTGGCTGTACAGGACATTGATTCGGCAACTTTTGTAATATTCCATGCAATTCTGGTCTCCTTCCGATCAGATGGATGTTCTCAAACTTGAAAGGGGTCAGAAAAGAATTACAAGGATGTTGCCAGGGTTGGATAGGCTATTTTCGCTGGAGCGTCAGAGGCTGAATGGTGACCTGAAAGAGATTTTTAAAATCAGGCCGGGCATGGATAGGGTAAATAGACAAGATATTTTCCCTGCGGAGGGGAGAGTACAGAACTAGGGGGCTGAGAGGGGAGGGTAGGCAGAGAGGGGGTGGGCGGAGGGTAGGAGAGAGTGGATGGATCGAGAGGGTTGGGACAGAAATGGGTGGGGACAGAGAGGGGGGATAGAGAGGGGAGGCACAGAAATGGATGGGGACAGAAAGCGGGATTAGAGAGGAAGGGAACAGACAGGGGGAAAGAGGAGGCGACCGACCGACGGTTGGGGGGGCGACCAAAAAAGAGGGGGAACAGACTGAGGGGGGCAACCGATGGAGGGGGGAAAGAGACGGGTGTGCGACCGACAGGGGGGCGACTGACAGAGGGGGGACAGACCGAGGGGGCAAAAGATGGGGGGACAGACCGACAGATTTTGGGACAGACCAACTGGGGAGGGACGACCAACGAGGTGGGGGAGCCGACAAAGGACTGACCGACAGAGGGGGGGGGGGAACCAGACAGAGTGGGGGGAGACGCGGGGAACAGAGAGGGGGAAGATGGAGAGTTATTTTATAGATCTACAACTAAACCCTGTTCGTGTTTTCTCCTCCTCACCTTAATTTCCTCTGAAGGGCTCAGAACAACTGCATAGTTCCTGGAAAGTGGAGTTTCAGGGAGATCAGGTGCTGAATGTGGCATTTGGGACAGTGACCTTTCATGGAATGTGCTGGTCAATACATGGACTCTGGTTTGATTCCCCTGTCTGTGTGGTATTTGCACATTCTCCTCGTGTGTCTGCGTGGATTTCCTTTGGGTGCTCTTAATTTCCTCCCACAATTCCAAAGACATGCAGTTTAGATGTATTAGCTTTGGATAATGGTAGGTTACGGAGTTAGGGTGGAATACTGTTCCGATGCTTGGTATGGTCTCATGGGCAGAAAGGCCTGCTTCCACACTGTGGGGATTCTGTCACTGAGTATAGGGGTTAGGAGGTCACGTTGTGGCTGAGTAGGGCATTGGTGAGGCCAGTTTTAGAATACTGCATTCAATTGTGGTCTCCATGATTTCAGAAAGATGTTATCAGAATAGGACTCAACCGCTTAATGGCAAGTTCTTGGGACGTGTTGACAAACAAACAGACCATGCAGTGTAGGTTGATTGTTCCTTGAAAGTGTGGTTGAAGGTAGACAGGTCAGTGAAGGTGGTGTGCTGTATGCTAGCTGTTATTGGGCAGTGCATTGAGGATAGGAGTTGGGAGATCATGTTTCGGTTGTATAGTTTATTGGTTAGGCCACTTTTGGAATCCCCAGACTGCTTTCAATTCCAGTCTCCCTGTTACAGGAAAGATGTTGGGAAACTTGCAAGAGTTCAGAAAAGTTTTACCTTGTGGTGCCAGTATTGGAACATTTGAACCACAGGGAGAGGCTGAATAGGCTGAGGCTATTTCCCTGCAGCATTGGACATTTTCGGTGGCTTTATCGAACTTTATAAAATTATGAGGAGCAATGATAGGGTGACTAGTCATGGTTTCTTTTTCCCAGGGTAGGGGAGACCAAACAAATGTGAATCTTTTTTCCAATGTGGAAATGACAAATTCTAGAGGAGAGATGGCAATTTTAAAGGATGTGAAAACCGAAACAATTGAAGATGCTGGAAACCAGGAAGAGAAACAGAAGTTTCTGGAAAAGTTTAGCATGTCTAACAGCAGGTGCGAAAATAAATTAGAATTAACGTATCTGAGGAAGGGGGACCAGACCAGAAACTTGAACTGATTTTCCTTCACAGATGCTGTATGACCTGCTGAGCATTTCCAACAACATCTGTGCAAGTTTAAAGGAAGTTGTTTGGAGTATATACCTGAGAGTAACTTTATAAAGTGCGAGTCAGACCACATCTGGAGTAATGACAGAAGTTTTGGTCCATTTATTTAAGGAAATACGTCATTTCATCAGAGGCATTTCACAGAAAATTTACTGGGATGATCCCTGGTTTGCAGGGATTATTTTTAAAGAAAAGACTGAAAACGTTGGGACTCTACTCACTGGATTTGGGAAGAATGAGCGGGGATCTCATTGTAACATGTAGGATGCTTAAGGAGTTTGACAGGGTAAATACTGAGTGGATGTTTCCCATCATGAGGGAGTCTGGAACCAGATTCTGAGTCAGTCACGGAATCACGGGTTCTGTTTTGGATTCATCAAGTTTAAGGCAACACCGACATGAATCAGGGGTTTCATTAGCTATGGAGCTGGAATGAGGTGGAGATCAGCAACATTTTAAGAGGTTGGAATTCCTGGTGTTTGTGATTGTGTAGATGTCTGATCAGAAGGTCACCTTGGGATCAGATAGGAGAGCAATATTGTGAAGAGTGCGGTTCTGCCTCAGACAGTTCCCAGGGAGAGGGAGGGGCTCAGCAGTAAGGGAAAGTAATTTGTAATAGCAACTGAAGGCAATGGGTTTAATCATTGCAACGGTCCGTTGCAGGAAATTGCAGCCAATTGCGTAGTGGGAGCATGATGAGCAGTTTGATAACTGAGTAATGGAGAGGGATGATGGGGAGGGAGAGCTGGGCATTGTCAGTGTACAAGTGAAACCTAACACGGTGCTTTTAGACGATGTCACCTCCTGGCAGTATGGAGGTGAGAAACAGGACGGACCAAGGCGAGATCCTTGAGTGACACCAAATATAAGGAATTCAAAAAGGAAAGGGAGAGTCGGGATGGAGCAGGTTTTCCAACAACGGTGGGGTCAAATATTAGTTTGTAGCAGAATGGGAGAGAAGGACATAACCAGAAAAGACAGACAGGCAGAACAAGGAACAATATGTGATTTGGTGAGGAGGAGTGATGAGGAGGAGGAGCAGCCCAACTCCAAAAGCACTATTTCTACATTAGTGACATCACCCAATTCCAACCTAGTCTCAGCTCATTGACCGAAATACTCGTCCATCCCTGTGTTATCTCCAGACTTCGTTATCCAAACACTCCTGGCCAGCCTCCCATATTCAACTTACATGTAATCTCAAGAGTATCTAAAACCCTCCTGCCCAAGTGCTCACTTGTACCAAAACTTGTTGATCCATCAAAAGGCTCCTACTAACAAGCAGCAATTTAAAATTCTCACCCTTGATGTAATTCCTGGCTGTGAACATCCCTGTCTCCCTGCACCACACAACCTGTGAGACCCCGACAACTAATTTTCTTTCAGACTCCCAACGATGAGTTTATTCATTGCTTCAACTGTCTGGCTGTTTCTACTGTTGCCAAGGCAACACGGTCTGGAATTCCCACCCTAACGCCCTCAGACCTGCTTTCCTCCTTTAAGGTATTCCTGAAAACCTGCTTATTTGGCAATTCTTTTGATCACCTGACCTAATATCCCCATCTGTGGCCTTATGTCAGAAGTTCTCAATAGTATTTCTGTGGATTTATAAACATGATAAAAAAAAACAAACTGTTGTTGATTTGCACATACATTGTCAACTCTTCAATGTTACTGAGTGAATAATCTATAACAGCTCTTACACAACCACATTGTGGGAGCACTTCACCACACGAATTGCAGCTGTACAACGAAGTCAAACATCACCTTCTCCACAGGCAATGGGGCTTTGGCACTGATCAATGGTATCTGTGGAGGGAGAAACATACAGTTGATATTTCAGGGAGTGCAAAATGCATTATAGGGAGGGAAAATGGTGCAGAATTTGGATTTTGAATTTTGTGTTTTACAATGTGCACTAAGTTCTATAAAACCTCTCATCCCATACCATGAAAATTTCCTCCACTTCCTGGTCAATATGTCTTTCCTTTCCCCTACCATTCACCTTCACACATTGCCAATGCCTTGGCCACAACAACACTGTGCTGTCAGTGAAGTTTATCATGTGGTTGGGTATAGTCCCGCCCCTCATTCACTCCGATTGGTTGAAGGCCCAACTAGCACCTCTCGCCCCCGTTCCCCCACTCTTCTTGCTCCTGCGCTGACATCAATAATCCGAGGCCCGTTGTGGGCTGGAGCATGCTCAGTGCTTCCTGCTTTTGCTGCTGTTCATTAGGTATGAGAGAGAGGGCTCATCCCTGTTTCTCCTGATGTCAGACAATAACAACAACTACCTGCATTGTATGGAGCCTTTCACATTGACAAATCTCCTAAAATGCTTCACGAATGATGGAAACGATGATTAAAGAGAATGATTTTTAGATACATCTTTAAGACAGACAGAGGGGGTTCGGGAGGATATTCCAAAGGTTTGTGTCCTCGGCAGCTCCAATCGTGGAGTGATATAGGTGGGCAACAGCTTACAATGGAGACAGTTAGTGGCTAACCATAGGTTAACAACCTCATGTTGTAGCCCCCTACCTCACACACCAGTCCTTGTTCTCACAGCCTGCCTTTACACACTACCTATGGTTAGCCACTAACTGTCTCCTTCAACAGCTTGTCACCCTCCCCCAGCCAGATCGTTATCCTTTATTCAACTGTTCCTCTCACTCTATCCCCACCTATGCTTTACGCCTTTTATCCTCCCCCCGCACATAAACTGACTCTTTTTTTCTCAGTAACATCTGTTCTGTGGAAGGGACACCGGATCTTAAACTTTAACTCTCATTTCTCTTCACAGATACTGCCAGACCTGCTGAGCTTTTCCAGAACCTCCTGGTTGTTGTTTCTGATTTACAGCATCCGCAGTTCTTTTGGTTTAAATTTACCGGGAGTTTGTAATTCAGGTCCAACAGCATCTGTCCTAGTCTCTGCTGTCTCTCCCAACCCCAAACCGTGACACTGCACCTGCACAGCTCATGGACATGTGTTGTATTGCTGGCCACACCCCTCATTTAATCCCAATGGCTGCAGGACCACACAGACTCTCGTTCCATTGGTCTGGAGCTGCCGTCAATCAGCCGGACACCATTGTGATGAGAGTGGAGGGCTAATCCCTCTCTCTGCCCTGGGATGAGCTTCATCATTCACAGCGAATGGGGCAATATCACAGAGCACAGGGGCTGGGGGCTATTCAGCCCATTGCGGCTGTACTCTCTCCCTCTGGAGATGCTGCAAGTTCTGTCCCAGGTCCCCTCCCATGTGCCCACAGCCCCCCAATTTTTCCTTAAAAAGTAAAATTCCAAGTCTGTTTCAGAATACCTGCTGAATCTGTGTCGTTCAGACTGTTCCAGATGCTCAGAACTTTCTGAGTAAAATAGTGTTCACATTTTCACCTTGTATTATTTGCCAATTACTTGAAAGTAGTTACTAAAGATTGTGAAAGTGTTAACAATTCCTCTCTCTCTCTCTGCAAATTCAAGACCTTGGAACCAAATCTGCACCAGGCCAAAAATCACTGCTTCACCTTCTCAGCTCCAAGGATAATTATCTGTGCTTCAGCTAGCTCTCCACAAAAGAGAGGAATGCATCTTAATTTATTAAGATCAAAGAAACAGACCTTCAGTCTAATTCGTCCGTGCCAACGAGGAATCCTAAACTAATGGATTCCCATTTACCAGCTATTGGCCTGCATCCATCAAAACCCTTCCCTTTCATGTACCCAATTGGAAGCCTTTTAAATGTTGTGATTTTATCAGCCTCCACTACTTCATCTGCTCGCCCCTCCAATACACACACCACACTCAGCTTGAAAACGTTGCCATTTAGATCCCTTTTAAATGTTTGCCCTCTCAACTTAAACCCGGGTGCTCTAGTTTTGGACCCACCTAACCTGAGGAAATAGGACTCCGGCTGCTCACCTTATTCACACCCCTCGGGATTTTATAAATCTCCATGAATTCACCTCTCAGTCTTTGACCCAACAGATAAAATAGCCCCAGCCTATTCAGCCTCTCCCTGTCGCCCAAATCCTCCAATCCTGGCAACGTTTTTGTAAATCTTGTCCAAACCATTTCAAGTTTCACAACACCCTTCCCAGACAGAGTAATTCAAACTGAAAACAGAATTCCAGAAGTGGCTTAATCAACGTCCTGTCCAGCCACAATATGACGTCCCAGCTTCTGTATTCAATGCATTGACCAATAACCGAGAGCATTAATGGAGTCCCATTTGCCAGCGGTTCACCCTTATCCCTCTAAATCTTTCCACTTCATGTACCAAATCAGATGCCTTTTAAATGCTGCAATTGTACTAGCCTCCACCCCTTCCTCTGGCAGTTCATTCCATACATGCAATGCCCTCAACATGAACAAGATGCCCCTTAGATCCCTTTTAAATCTTTTCCCTCTCACCTTAAGCCTGTACCCTCTAGTTCTGGACCCACCGAACTTGGGAAAAAGTCCCTGACTGCTCACCTTATCCATGCCCTTCATGATTTTATAAGATCACCGCTAAGCCTCCAACCCTCCAGGGAAAATACTCCCAGCCTATTCAGCCTTTCCCAATAGTTCAAACCGTCCAATCCTGGCAAAGTCCTTGTAAATATTTTCTGAACCCTTTCAAGTTTCTCAACATTATTCCAAGAACAGGGAGATTGGAGCTGAAAACAGAATTTCAGAAGAGCAGTAATCAGTGCCCTGTACATCCACAATATGACGTTACGACAGCTGCATTCAATGCATTGACCAATAACAGGTTGCGTACCAAATACTGCATTCACGACCCCTGCCTACCTGTGACTCTACTTTCAAGGAAATATGAACCTGCACTCCAAGGTGTCTTTGTTCAGCAACGTTCCCCAGGACTTTACCATTAAGTGTATAAGTCCTGCCCTGATTTGCCTTTTTTAAATACAACAGCTCACATTTATCTAAATTGAACTCCATCTGCCATTCCTTGCTCTAATGGCCCCCTGCAAACTCATTTACAATACCAATTCATTAAAATGCATGACGAAACAAATCCAGAAATAAACATCCATTTCTCTGAGTTTCAATGTGCTCTGTGTCAATCTTTCCCAATGACTCTGTACAAGAGAAAGGCTGCACATGCGCCTGGCTGCACCTTACACCCTACAAAGCTGGTGGCTCCACACGTGTCCAGTGAATTTTTGCCCCAAATAAAGATGGTGGCGCGCACCCATGCCTGCAGCCACACTGAGGCAATTCCCCGTTTACTGAAAACACGAGACTGGGATGTTCAAATTTGTCTTTTCCGATGTGCACATTTTGTTTGTAAAACCTCTCCGCTCATACAGAATCTCTCTCACCTCCTGCGGTTCCACAGACAGCCTTGATGATTTTTGCGGGTACCTATTCTCTGCCTGGTTACTCGTTTGTCCTTAGTGTATTTGTACAATCACTTTGGATTCTCCTTAAACCTATTTCCTAAAGCTATCTCATGTACCCTTTTTGCCCTCATGGTTTACCTTGAGTGTACTCCTACTGCCCCTATACTCCTCTAGGGATTCACACTAAAACAGCTCTCTGTACCTGCCATATGCCTCCTGCATTTTCTTGACCAGGCCCTCAATTTCTTTCGATAGGCAGCATTCTCTACACCTACCAGCCTTGGCCTTAACAGGAACATATTGTGTGTGTACTGTTGTTGTCGCAGGCCTATGGAAGCAATGGAAGATGAGGACAGAGAAGCAATCATTCCCAGTAAAGAGGTAATGTTGGGAAAGATAACAGCCTAAAGGTGGATGGGTCTCCTGGCCCTGTTGGATTGCATCCCAGGGAGTAAAGGAGATGGCGGGGGTGGTGGTTTGGGGGAGGGATGTGGTGAATAACAAATAGACTCGTGATAATTCACTAAAATTTGTTGGATTCTGGGATGGTTTTGACAGACTGGAAGCTGGAAATGCGGTGCCACTATTTTTCAAAAATGACTCATTAGCTTAACTTCTGTAGTGGAGAAAATGCTTGAATCTCTCAAGGAAGTCGTGGTGAGATATCTGGGTAGAAATTGTCTCATATAGCAAACACAGCATGGATTCATGAAAGGCGGTCACGTTTAAGTATTTACTGGAATTATTTGAGGATACAACGAGCGCGTTGGACAAGGAGACTCAGTGGATGTGGTGTTCCTGGATTTCCAGAAGGTATTCGATAAGTTGCCACACAAAAGGCTGCTGAATAAGGTAAAGATGCACAGCATTATGGGTAATGTATTATCATTAATACAGGATCGGTTAACCAACAAAAAATAAAGAATGGGGATAAACGGGTGTTTGGATTAATGTTGGCACTACAACTGTTTGCAATTTACACAAATGTTTTGGAGTTGAGGACCAAGAGTACGGTGTCAGAGTTCACATCTGATACAAAGATGAGGTAGAGCAATGTCTGCAGAGGCCACTGTCAGTCTGCACAGGGATACAGATAGGTTAAGTGAGTGGGTAAGGGTCTGGCAGATGGAGCTCAATGTTGGGATATGTGAGGTCATCCATTTTGGTTGGACTAACAGCAAACTGGATGATGAAATGGTGAAAACATGCAGCAGGCTGCTGTGCAGAGGGAGCTGGGTGTCCTTATGCATGAATCACAGGAAGTTGGTTTGCAGGTGCAGCAGGTAATTATGGCAGTGAAGGGAATATTGTCCTTCATTGCTAGAGGGATGGTTATGCTGCAGCTGTACAGGGTGCTGGTGAGGCCACACCTGGAGTACTGTGTACAGGTTTGCTCCCCTTACTTTAGCAAGGATGTACTGGCACTTGAGGGAGTACAGAGGAGGTTCCCTAGTTTGAGTTGGGAGTAGAGAGGATTGGTGTATGTGGAGAGATGGAGAAAACTTTTTCTATAGTCATTGTAATTTAGAAGAATGGGAGGTTGGAGAGGAAAAAATAAAATGATGAAGGGAGTAGATAAGATAGAAGCAGGGAGGCTATTTCCACGGGGGGCGGGTCAAACTACAGAGCATTATCTCAAAATAAGGGGGAGCAGATTTCGGACGGAGTTCAGGAGGAGCTTCTTCAGCTAAAGGGTTGTGAATCTGTGGAATTCCCCGCCGAGTGCAGCATTTGACGTTATCAACTTGAATGCCTTTAAGGCAAAATGTAGATTTGTGAACAGGAAAATAATTAAGGGTTATGGTGAGAGAGCAGGAATGTGGAGCGAGGCCATGAAAAGCTCAGGCCTGATCTTATTCAATAGCAGAGCAGGCTTGAGTGGCCAGATGAAAGTTCTTGCCTTGTGCCATCAAAATTGGCCTTTGTCCAATTCAGAACCTTAACGTTTAGATCTGGTATATTATTTTCTGTAACTATTTTAAAAATAGTAGAAAGATCAGAGAATTCCAAACAGTGTGGAAGCAGGTCATTCAGCCCATCATATTAATACTGACCCTTACAGCCTCCAAACCCCCGTGACATTGCATTTCCGAGGGCCACCAAACCTACACATCCCTGAACATTATGGACAATTTAGCCTCCATAATCCACCCAAACTGCACATCCCTCAACACTGTGGGCAATTCAGCCTGGATAATCCAACCTACCCTACACATGTTTGGACTGTGGGAGGAAACCAGAGGACCCAGACGAGATCCATGCAGAAAACCCCAATAAGGTGATCATCCCTTTCTTATTTCCCAGTTCCACCTAAATAACTTCACTGGGCGTACTCCGAGGAATATCCTCCCTAAGCAAAAACATAATGGTATCCCGAATCAAAAATGCCACTCCCCCTCCTGTCTTGTCCCCCTTTCCATTCTTCCTGTAGCATCTATACCATGGAACATTAAGCTACCAGGCTATCCATCCCTGAGTGATGCCTCTCTAATTGCTATAATATCCCAGTGGAGAAAGTGAGGGCTGCAGATGCTGGAGATCAGAGCTGAAAATGTGTTGCTGGAAAAGCGCAGCAGGTCAGGCAGCATCCAAGGAACAGGAGAAGGGCTTATGTCCGAAACGTCGATTCTCCTGTGCCTTGGATGCGGCCTGACCTGCTGCGCTTTTCCAGCAACATATTTTCAGCTATAATATCCCAGTGCCATGTTCAAAACATACCCTGAGCTCATCTGCCTTCCCTGTCAGGCCTCTTGCATTGAAGTAAATGCAGTGCAACTGCTCAGTCCGAATTAATTCTGCCCATCATGTTAATACTGACCCTTGCCTGCCTTGACTATTTGACTTCTGAACTGTACCAGCCTCAGACACACCTCTTTTCTCACTATCTTCTTGGGTATACACCCACTCTCTCACTGGTTTAATGCCTCACGAGTATCACTAGCATGTCTCCCTGCCTAGATATTAGACACCTTCCAATTCAGGTACAATCCATCCTTCTTATGCAGGTCAACTCTACTCCAGAGGAGATCACAATGATCCAAAAAATGCGAATCCTTTTCCCCTGCACCAGCTCCTTAGCCACTCATTGAGCACCTCCTCCTCTGTAATATGGACATTTTTCAAGATGTCACCATTTATTTCCCCACATTCTATATCTCCCATGTATTCTTCATAGTAAACATGATGCAAATACTTGTCTCAGTATCTCGCCCATCGTCTGCAGCTCCACACAATGGCTGCCTTGCTGATCTTTGAGGGTCACCTCTCAGTCTTTGACTCTCCAGGGAAATTACACCCAGCATATTCAGCCTCATCCTGTAGCCCACATGCTCCAACCCTAGCAAAGTCTTTGTAAATCTTGTCTGAACTCTTTCAAGATTCACAACATCCTTTCCAGAACAGGGAATTTCGAACATAAAACACAATTCCTGAAATGGCTTAATCAATGTCCTGTCCAGCCACAATTTGACGCCCCAGCTTCTGTACTCAATGCATTGACCAATAAATATAAGCATACCAAACACCACCTTCACTAGTCTGCCTACCTTTGACTCTACTTTCAAGGAACAATGAACCTGCACTCCATGGTCTCTATGTTCAGCAACATTCCCAAGGACTTTACCATTAAGTGTATAAGGCCTGCCCTGATTTGCCTTTCCAAAATCCAACAGCTTACATTTGTCTAAATTGAACCCAGTCTGCCATTCCTCGCCCCAATGGCCCATCTTATCAATATCCTGTTGCATTCTGAACGAACCTCCTTCATTGTCCACGACACCTCCAATTTTGGTGTCTTCTGTAAACCTACTGACCATATCTCATATATTCACATCCAAGTCAATTATTTAAGGACCCAATATCCATTCCTGCAGCACACTGCTGCTCACAGGCATCCAGTCCACAAAGCAACCCTCTTTCACCACCCTCTGCCTCCTACCTTCAAGCCAGTTTTGGATCCAAATGGCAAGCTCTCCCAACATTTCATGTTATCTAACCTTGCTAACCAGTCTGCTTTGTGGAACATCGTTCAGTGTCAATATAGACAATGTCCACAGTCTACCTTAAAAAAAAACTCAATCAAGTTAGAGAGAGAGAATTTCCCACACACACAAAGCCATGCTGACTATCCCTAATCATTCCTCGTCTTTCCAAATACATGTAAATCCTGTCCCTCAGAATCCCTTCGAACAACTTGCCTGCCACTGACTTCAGGCTCACTGTTCTCTTGTTCCCTGGCCTTTCCTTACCACCTTTTTAAATAATAGCACATGTCTTCCAGCACCTCACCTGTCACCAATGACAATATAAATATCTCAGGGAGGGGAACAGCCATCATTTTCTTAGCTTTCCACAAATGTCTGGGATACACCTTAACAGGTGCCAGGGATTTATCCACCTTGCTACGATTTAAGACATTCCGTACTACCTCCTCTGTAATATGGCCAGGAGCCGGGCAGCAGTGGACAATTCATTTACAGAACTGATAGCCAGACGACTGCAACCACTAGGACTCATAACAGCACACAAACCAACAGCCACACTCAGACAACAACTCACCAAAACGAAGGACCCGATACCCAACATGAGCAAAAGCAATGTAGTGTACAAAATCCCATGCAAGGACTGCACAAAACACTACAAAGGACAAACAGGAAGACACCTAACGATCCGCATCCATGAACACCAACTAGCCACGAAACGACATGACCAGTTATGCTTAGTAGCCACACACGCAGATGACAAGCAACCTGAATTCGACTGGGACAACACTACTATTATAGGACAAGCCAAACAGAGAACAGCCAGAGAATTCCTAGAGGCATGGCACTCAACCACAGATTCAATCAATAAGCACATTGATCTGGACCCAATATACCGACCACTGCAACGGACAGCTGGAACTGACAACCAGAAGCGGCAGATTCAAACCACTACAAATGCCGGATGAAAGATCACAGAAGCGCTTCACAGGAGGCTCCAAAGGACTAAGGATGTCACCTAGACAGGGGACGAAACGTCTGCAACACAAATTCCCAACTCGCCCAACAGAACCACAACAACGAGCACCCGAGCTACAAATCTACTCACAAACTTTTCACAGCCCTCCGCACACATTGTCCTGCTCTTCATCTTAGTGTCATATGCAAACTTTGACACCCTACATGTGGTCCCCAACTCCAAATCATCTGTATCAATTCTAAATAATCGCAGTCCCAACACTGATCCGTGAGGTACACTACTAGTCACTGATTGCCAGCCAGAATAATACGCATTTATCCCCACACTCTGCTTCTTGTTAGTCAACTAATCTCCTATCCATGCTAATACTCTACCCCGAATGTCATGCACCCTTAAATTATGCAACAGCCTCTTGCACAGCACCTTGTTGAAGGTCTTTTGGAAATCCAGGTACACCATATCCACTGGGTTCCCGTTGTCCACCTTGCTCGAAATGTTTTCATAGAATTCCAAAAGATTTGTCAAGCATGACCTGCACTTCATGAACCCTGTGTATGTCCAATGGGGCAATTTCTATCGAGTCCCTGCTATTTCTTCCTTGATAATAGACCCAAGCATCTTTCCCAGTACAGAGAAAAAGCTAACTGGGGTATAATTCCCCATTTTTTGTCCACCTCCTTTTTGAAATAGTGGTGTCACTTTTGCTGCTTTCCAATCTGCTGGGACTGCCACAATGTCCAGTGAATTTTGGAAAATTGCTGTCAGTGCATTGGCCATTTCTCCTGGCATCTCTTTTAGTACCCTGGTATATTTCTGTCAGGGCCAGGAGAATTTTCTATTACTAGCTCAATTACCTCCAACAGTCGAAAACCAGCTGTTCCGTAATCATGATAGTTTCCAAATTCTCACCTACCTTTGTCTCTTTGTTAATTCCTGGCAAGATATTAGTATCCTCCACTGTGATATCCAATAACGAAATTCTCCTTCTCTTTTTCCAAAGGCCCAACATTTACTTTAGCCACTCTTTTCTCATTATGTATGTTTATATAAACCTTTGCTCTCTGTCCTTATAGTCTGTGCTAGTTTATTTTTCTCATGTTCTATTTTACATTTCTTTGTAGCTCTTCTGTGGCTTTCTGTTGACCTTTAAAGTTTTCCCAGTTCTAGGTTCATGCTGGTTTTGGCCACTTTCTATGCCTTTCAATTTGATCACTTTGCTTAGATACCCATTGCAGAGAACGCCTTTTCTGACAGTCCTTCCCTTTCACTGTAATATACCCTTGCTGAGGACTTTGTAAATTGTCTTTGAAAATCTTTTGCTGCTCATCAACTGTCCCACCATAAAATCTTGGTTTCCAGTATACGTTATACAGGTTCTCCCTCATTCTATTGTAGTTCCCCATGTCCATGCACAGGACCCAGGTATTAGATTTTATCTTCACACTCTCCATATATATTAAATTCAACCATACAGTGATCACTTCTTCCGAGAGGATCCCTAACTCTGAGATCACTAATTATTGTACAGGGCCAGATCTTGGATAGTTTGCTCCCTTGTAGATCCATTTCATACTGTTCAAGTAAAATATCCCAGATACACTTAATGAACTCCTCAAAACTACCCTGACTGAGCTGGTTTGACCAATCTACATGTAGATTAAAATCATCCATGATAATAACCATACAATCTTTACAGGCATTAGTCATTTCTTTGTTTATTGACCATCCCAATGTGATGTTATTATTTGATGGCCTACACACTGCGCCTATGAGTGACTTTCTTGTTAGAATTTTGAATGCATCATTCCTGTTTCTCCTAATGTACGGCAAAAACAACAACTACTTGTATTGTATGGAATCTTTCACAATGGCAAATCTCCGAAGATCATGGATGATCAAAACATTGATTAAGGAGAATGATTTAAAAAAAATCTTAAAGGAGGATAGAGAAGGTTCGGGAGGCCATTTTTACCGACTTCTGCCTTTGACAGCTCCAATTGTGGAGTGATGCAGGTGGGGTGGGTTGGAAAGGGAACATGCAAAGGGGAAACGGAGGAGCGCTGGCAGTGTATAAGGTCTTAAGGACAGAGGAGGTTCCAGACTGAGTCTGGCTGTCATAGAGAGTATGGCTGCCTCATGGAGTTTGAAGCACTGCAATGGGTCCATGCAAGTCATGTTAGTCAAGGATAGTATAACGGTGGCTGAGAGGACTTTTGATTATGATTCTATTACTGAGGTAGTGTGGGCTGAGGTTAGAAACAGGAGAGGAGAGGTCACACTGCTTGGAGTTTCTTTATAGGCCTCCACAGAGTTCCTGGGAAGTGGAAGAGAGGATTAGCAAAATTATTCTGGGTACGAGCAAAAGTACCAGGGTGGTCATTATGGGGGACTTTAGCTTCCCCAACATTGACTGGGAATGCTATAACTCTAGTACGTTGGATGGATCAGTTTTTGTCCAGTGTGTACAGGAGGGTTTCCTGACACAGTATGTCGAAGGCCAACAAGAGGGGAGGCCACTTTGGATCTGCTGCTTGGTAATGAACCAGACCAGGAGTTGGATTTAGTTTTAGGTGAGCACTTTGGAGAGAATGACCATAATTCAGATACGTTTAGTTGAGCAATGGAAAGGGACAGGTACATGCCAAAGGGCAAATTTATCAATGGGGCAAGGACAATTATAATGTGATTAGGCAGGAATTAGGATGCATAGAATAGGGTAGCAAAATGCAGGGGATGCAGACAATGAAAATGTGGAGCTGGTTTAAGGACGAGATATTGCATGTCCTTGATAGGTATGTCCCTGTCAGGCAGGGAGGAAGTGATAAGGTAAGGGAACCGTGGTTTGCTGCAGACATTGCATCGCTTGTTAAGAAGAAGAAGGAGGCTTATATGTTCATGAGGCAAGATGGTTCAGATGAGGAGATGGAGAGTTACAGATCAGATAGGAAGGATTTAAAGAGAGAGTTAAGAAGAGCAAAGAGAGGACACGAGCAGTCTTTAGCAAATAGAATAAAGGAGAACCCTAACGTTTTCTATAGGTATGTGAGGAATAAAATGATGATTAGGGTTGGAATAAGTCCAATCAAAGACAGAAGTGGGAAGTTGAGTGTGTACCCTGTGGAGATCGGAGAGGTGCTAACGAACATTTCTCATCGGGTTTCACTCAGGGAAAGGAGAATATTGTAGAGGATAAGAATGTGGTACGAGTTATTAGACTAGAAAGGATCGAGATTAGTTAGAAACAGGTATTATCAATTCTAGAAAGAGTGAAAGTAGACAAGTCCCCTGGGCCGGATGGGATTTATCCGAGGATTCTCTGGTAAGCCAAGGAGGAGATAGCAGAGCATTTGGCTTTCATATTTGAATCGTCATTGTCTACAGGTTTGGTACCAGAGGACTGGAGAATTCCAAATGGTGTGCCTTTGTTCAAGAAGGGCAGTAGAGATGACCCAGGTAATTTTTACACCAGTGAGCCTGGCTTCTGTTGTAGGAAAGGTTTTGGAAAGGATTATAAGAGATAAGATTTATTATCATCTTGGAAACAACAATTTGATTTCAGATAATCAACCTGATTTCGTCAAGGGCAGGTCTTGTCTCGCAAACCTCATTGAGTTTTTTGAGACCAAGGATGTAAATTCGGGTAGGGCAGTTGACGTGGTATACATGGACTTCAGGAAATCCTTTGATAAGGTTCCACGTGGTAAACTGTTGGAGAAAATGCAGAGGCATGGAAATGAGGGTGATTTAGCAGTTTGGATTAGAAACTGGCTTTCCAAAGGAAGGCAGAGAGTGGTGGTTGATGGAAAATATTCAACTGGAGTCCAGTTACTAGTGGTTTGCCACAAAAATCTGTTTTGGGACCACTGCTGTTTGTCATTTTTAGAAATGACTTAGACGGAGGCATAGGTGGATGGATTAGTAAATTTGCTGATGACACGCAAGTCGGTGGAGTAGTGGATAGTATGGAAGAGGGGTACAGGTAACTCCATACAAAACCCTGCTTCTTCTCACCTAATTTTACCCCCAAAACCGAGGAAGTTCCAGAATAGCACCTCTGTATCCCACCACAACACTTTGCCCCACAATCGTGGTATCTGGCTATGCACTGGGTGGAGTGGAATAGTCTGTTCTGGAACCCATTGGGGCCCTGAAACAGTTGGTAAAGACTAAAATCATCCGAGCATTGAGAACCCCACCACATTGTATGCATTTTCTATTGTTTTTACTTTTTCCAGACTGCCCTTGTTTTTCCGAATGACCATGTTCAAAGTTGTTATGAGACACACCTGCACTCGCTGTGAATTGAACCCAGCCTCCCGATCCAAGATTCGGGATATTTTCACCGCATCACAAGACATCGACTCTAACTTCCCTTGTCCCTGAATGTTTCTGGTGCTTAGCTGCTGAGTCATGCCCGAATCAACTTTGCAAATGCGAGGAAGGGGCGGAAGTAGAGGACATAGCAGCAGCTTGGTCCTCCAACCAGAGTGAGTGAGGAGCGGGGCCAAAGCATTCTCGGGAGTGAACGCTTCAGGATTGGTCAGAAAACAAACTGTTTTGCAGGATTGATCGTTGGTCAGCCAGAAAGACAAAGTCAGGGAGGTCGGGAGTCTTCAATAAATCCTGCTGCCAGGTAAGATCCTTCCAGTGCACAGAGCAGAAAGTAATAAGAGGGATCCAAACATCAGCGAACAAGACATGACATAGAGAAAGTGCTGGAGGGGGAGCACAGTACAGACACACCCCAGGTTCAAACACCAAGCCTGCTGCAAGTTTTGTTGTAATGAGACAGCATCAGGAGTTCCCAGTTATCAGTCCAGGCCTGTACTTTCTTAGGGAGCATCAGAACAACTGAGTGGAAAGCAGGCCTCCCACGAGAGGGTGGTAATGCTTTCTGGGATTTTTCTGTTCCCTATTCCCTCTCCAACACTGTATCTATGGCTTGTATTGACGACCAATGTCTTCAATCATTCTAACTCTTATAACAGTTCCCATCTCTGTCATCTCCTCCCCTCTCACCAATTATTTCACATATTTGAAACCTCCAGTCCAGATGACCATCCATATTGCTGTAGCTTGCTTCAGTCTCTACAACATGCCTTGTCTCTATAGTCTCCTCCTCCAATAACTGGAGACATCGAGTCTGTTTCTGTGCGGCATGACTCTTCGGCCGATGTTTCCTAAATGGAATGAGTCACGTTTGCCTGTGTTTGGCTCATATCCCTTCAAACCTTCTCCTCTCCACGTACCTGCCCGAGTGTCTTTTCCATGATGTAAATGTACTTGTTTTTACCATTTCCTCTGACGGCCCGTTCCGTCTATGCACCATCCTCTGTGGATAATGTTGCCCCTCATCTCCCTCTTTAAATCCTTGCTCTCTCACCTCACGTTTATGCCTCTAGCTTTGGACTCACCTACCCTTGGCAATTCACCTTACTTAGACCCTACATGGTTTCATACACCTTTATAAGGTCACCCCGTGGCCTCCTCTGCCCAGGAGAAATATTGACGACAGTGTTACCAATATCTCCAACTCATGTACTCAATGCTCTGACCAATGAAGACAAGTGTGCCAATTGCTGCTTTCAACACCCTGTCGCCCTGTGATGCAGTCCAAGGAACAAAGTAACTGCACCCCTTGGTCTCTCTCTTTTCTACAACACTGTCCAGGGCCCAACCATTACCCGTGTTAGTCCTCCCTGGTTTGTCTTAACTAAATCCAACACCTGAATTAAACTCCATCTTTCATTCCTTTGCCCAGTTGATTACCATTCCCTTCGATAACTATATTCCATGCCCACTTTTCCACTAATCTATTATCTATAAACATATTAACAGGGATTCCTATATTTTCACTCAAATTGTTTATGTAAGTGGTGCACAATTCTGACAGAACACTGCTGGTCAGAGGCCTCCAGTCTGAACAACAACCCTCTCCCACCACCCTCTGTCTCCCACTGTCATTCCATTTTGTATCCAGTTGGCTAGCTCTCCCTGATTCCTTGTGATCTACTCTTACTAACCAATGTCTCATGCGACACCCTGAACAAGGGTTTGCGGAAGCCAGAAACAACGTCTGTTGCTCTGCCTTTGTCTATCTTTTTGGTCACATATTGAGAAAACTCCAGTCAAGTTGTGGGACATGCTATCCCACGCACAAAGCCATGCTGGCTGTCCGTAAACAGGCCTTATCTTTCCAAATGCATGTAAGTCCTACCTCTCAGAATGACCTCCAACAACTGACCCACCATAATGTCTCGCACATCAGTCTGTAGTTCCCTGGCTTTCTCTTGCAGCCTTTCTTAATTAACGACACATTATAATCAGAGTCAGAGTCATACCGCACTGTTCAGTTAACGCTAACCATACTGTAAAACGGATCTCATCCCACCTTCCTGTTCCTGTATCATATTCCTTCAAACCTTTCCTATTCCTGTACTAATCCAAATGTCGTTTGAACATTGTAATTGTCCCCATGTTCACCCCTTCCTTGGGAAGTTCATTTCACACACAACCCTCTGTGTAACAATGTGCCCCTCATGTCTTTTTTTAATATGTCTCTCCTCTAAACTTAAAAATGTAGTGTCTTGTCTTGAAACTCCGCTGTCCATGGGAAAAGACAACTCCCATTAACTCTATCTATCCTCCTCATGATTTTATAAACTTTTTTGAGGTCATCTGTCAACATTCAGGTTTCAGTGAAAAATACCAACCTATTCAGCCTTTCTTTATACTGAAGCCTTTCGTACCCAGCCACATCCCAGTAAATCTCCTCCCAACCCTTTCCAGCTTAATAATATCCTTCCTATAACTGGGCGACCAGAACTGGACACAGTATTCCAGAAGAGGACACGCCAATGGCCTGTATAATATCAATCTGTCTTCCCAACTCCTATATCCAAAGGATTGAGCGATGAAAGCAAGTGAGGCAAACACCTATTTTTAAACTATCCTGTCTCTCTAGGTTGCAAACTTCAAAGAACTATGCAGCTGAACCCTGAGTTCCATCTGTTCTACAACACGAGCGAAGGTCTTGCCATTAATTGTATAAGTCCTGCCCGTGTTTGTTGTCCCAAATGCATTACCTCGCATTTATTCAGATTGAACTCCATCGACAGTTTTTCAACCATTCACACATTTCATCAGGATACCTTTGTAATCTCAGAAAACCTTCTTCACTGTCCACAATGCCACCCTTCAGTCTATCAGCCTGTCACATGCAGCTCTCTATGGTACAAATATCTCTGCTAGGGTGGGTCTACAATTTGTTCACCTGTTTCCCACAATGTCCTGAGATACATTTGATCAGGTCCTGGGGATTTATCTACCTTTGTGTTTAAACCCTCCAGCACCTCCTTTTCTATAATGTGGACTCATTTCAAGACATTGAGTCATAGAGATGTACAGCACGGAAACAGGCTCTTTGGACCAACTCTTGCATGACGTTCTAGTCACATTTGCCACAATTTTGCCAATATCCTCTAAACCTTTGCTGTTCATACACCCATCCACATGCCTTTTAAATGTATTTCTATCAGCCTCCACTATTTGCTCTGGCAGCTTTTTCCATCCACTCTGCGGGAGCCAGTTGTCCTTTAGATCCCTTTGAAAAGTTTCCCTCGCCTGGGGAAATGACCTTGTCTATTGACCCTTTCGATGACCATCATGATTTTAAACACCTTTTATCGGTTAACTCCTCTGCCTCCCATGTTCAACTGAAAACAGCCCCAGCCGAGTCAGGCTTCTCCCTGAAGCGCAAGCCCTCCAGCCCTGGCAACATCTTTGGTCATTTCTTCTAAACCCTTTCATGTTCCACGACATCCTTCCGATGGCATTGAGGCCAGAATTGCACACAGTATTCCAATAGTAATCAGGACAAACACTGTTTAGTTCCCTGAGCGCCCCATTCGTTATCCACAGTAAGTTCCAAAGTGAAATATTTGTTTCGGATCTTGTAGTTTCACACATCGTTGGGTTCATTGATCATTAAGGATACCGGTTTTGTCCCTAGCTCTTCTTTTGCTCTTAATACACTTGTAGAGTCTCTTTGGATTCTCCTTAACTTTCTCTGCCAAATCTATCTCATGTCCCCTTTTTACATTTCTGATTTCCATCCTAAGTGTTCCATCCCGATGCTCCCGAAGGGATTCCCTTGAGTCTTCCAGTTATATCTGACATATGACCCCTTTTTTTCTTGACCACAGTCTCGAAACTCAGCCAGTGTTTCCTAATTCAGTCAGCATTGAGCTGCACACTAACAGGAACACGCTGGCGCTGAACCCTCCTGTTATCTCGGTTTTAAAATATTCTTACTTGCCAGACTTCCCTTTATCTGCAAATAGCCTCCCCAGATCTACTTTAAAAAGTCATGTCTAATACTATCTTGCTCCATTGAATAACTTTAACTTGTGGACAAGACCTGTCCTTTTCCATCGCTATTTTCAAACTAACACAATTGTGGTAACTTTCCAAAGTGGTCCCCCACTAATACCTCAGTCCCGTTCCCTACTTTGTTTCCCAAGGGGAGGTCAGGTTTAGCCACATCCTCCAGTTGGGACACTTACATATTGACTGGGAGTTTTCGGAACACACTTAACAAATTCCTTCCATCCAAATGCTTAACTTAGTAGCAATCCCAGTCCAGGTTTGGTACGGTTAAGATCCCCTATCATTACAACCCTATTATTCTAAGAGATATCTGAAATCTCCTGACATATTTGCTCCTTCATCTCCCATTGCCTATTGCTGTAGTACGACCTTAGAAAACTAACGACTAGTTTTATTTCTCAGTTCCACTAATATCGCTTAACTGGGCGATCCTGCATGAATACTCCCTCTAGGTACTGCTGTGATGTTTCCCCCAATCAAAACCACCAGCTCTCCTCCTGTTTTGCCTCCTGTTCTATCCTTCCTGTAGCATCTGTCTCCGGAACATTGAGCTGCTGGTCCTGTTGCTCCCTCATCTGTGTTTCTGTAATATCTATGGTATCCCAGTCCCATGTTCCCATCCATGATCTGGGTTCATCTGCCTTATCTGTCTGGCACTTTGCATTGAAATAACTGCAGGTTAATCCACCAGTTTTCCCTAATTGTCTGCTATGTTCTTGCCTGCCTTGTCTTCTTATATTGCTCTCTTGAACATTTGTAACAACCTCAAATTTCTTTCTGGCTTTACGACTCTTTGGGGTCACACAGCCCTGCCAGACGAGTTTAAATCCTCTCGAGCAGCTCCAGCAATGCTTCCCACCAGGATGTGGGTTCCCCCTCCTGCTCCCAGTTCAGGTGTATTCCCCACCCTGTCTACCTGTGCTGACACCTTCAGACATCCAGGGACTTGCCCACCAAGGTCCCTGTATTCCTCAGTACTCCAGGAGGACCTACCATTCATGATGTATATCATTCGTTTATTAGACTTGCCACAGTGCATTACCTCACAGTGATCAGAAGTAAACTCTGTCTGACATTACTCTGCTCAGTTTATCATCTGATCGATATCAGACTGCAGCCTGAGTGAATCCCCCTCACTAAGGACAACACCCTCACCTTCCATGTTATCTGCAAACCTAGAAATGTTACCTTCTGCTTTCACATCCTAGTGATTAATGTCCATAATGAACAGCGATGGTTCCTGCACAGATCCCTGTGGTACACCCGCTGGACAAAGGCTTTCAATCACAAAACCAACCCTCAATCAATTGTGGAGCCAAATTACCAATGTACCTTGGATCCCATGGGATCTTCCCTTTTGGACCAGCCTTCCGTGTGGGACCTTGTCAAAGACCTTAATGAACTCCGTATAAACCACATCATCTGCACGGCCCTCATCAATATCAGAGGACAGTCGTCTAGCAAATCCATACAGACAATCCATAATGAAATTGCGGGGATATCCGTTTTTGGTGAACACATTGTATAGGTATTCTTCCTCCTCTTTTTGCAGTTCTGGTATATAGCAGTGTGTTGTGGCCCTTTTGAACAGTGTCTTGATGCAACTTCTTTTGTGTGTGTTGGGGTGGTTGCTTTCGTAGTTCAGGACTTGGTCTGTGTGTGTGGCTCTCCTGTTTACCTTTGTGGTGAATTGTCCGTTCGGTGTTCTCTGTACCATCACGTCTAGGAATGGGAGTTGGTTGTCCTTTTCTTCCTCTCTAGTGAATCGGATTCTTGTGAGTGTGGCGTTGATGATCCGGTGTGTGTTCTCTATTTCCGTGTTTTTAATGATTACAAAGGTGTCATCCACATATCTGACCCAGAGTTTGGGTTGAATTTGCGGTAAGACTGTTTGTTCTAATCTTTGCATTACCGCTTCTGCTATGACTCCACAGATGGTTGAGCCCATGGGGGTGCCGTTGATTTGTTCATATATTTGGTTGTTGAATGTGAAGTGTGTTGTGAGGCACAGGTCCGGTAGTTTGAGTATGCCGTCTTTGTTGATAGGTTCAATGTCCTGTTGTCTGTTCTGTATGTCCAGCAGGTTGGCTATTGTTTCTCTGGCTCGGGTTTTGTCGATAGAGGTGAACAGTGCCGTGACATCGAATGAGACCATAGTTTCTTCCTTGTCTATGTTTGTATTTCTGATGATGTCCAAGAATTCCTGTGTTGACTGTACAGAGTGTCTGGATCCGCTGATCAGGTGTTTCAGTTTCTGCTGTAGTTCTTTAGCCAGTTTGTGTAATGGTATCCCTGGTAGTGATACTATGGGTCTGAGTGGGATGTCTGCTTTGTGCAATTTAGGTAGTCCATAGAATCTGAGGGTGCTGTTGCTTTCAGGTTTCATTCTCTCTAGGTCAAACCTGGTTATCTGTCCGTTTTTTTTGTCGGTTCCTCAGTGTGTTATCCTGCTGGTGAGCTGTGGCGTGGCGTCAAACTCCCTCTTTTGGTAGGTGTTGGTATCTGCAAGTAGTTGTTGCGCTTTTTGGATGCACTCTTACCCAATATACCAGCCAATGCAGCGGACAGCTGGAACTGACAACCGGAAGCGGCAGATACAAATCAGTATAAATGCCGGAGGAAACTTCACAGAAGCGCTTCACAGGAGGCACCCAAACACTGAGGATGTCACCTAGACAGGGGATGAAACGCCTGCAACACAAATTCCCAGCTCGGCGAACAGAACCACAACAACGTGCACCCGAGCTACAAAACTTCTCCCAAAATTTGCTACGTCACTATCACACTCCCCCATCACACATATTGCATGACTCTCACCCTGACTGCATCACGGCCACCCTGACCCCCTCACACTCACTCCATCACCATCACCCTGACCCCCTCACACTCACTCCTTCACTGTCACCGTGACCCCCTCACACTCACTCCATCACTCTCACACTGATCACCTCACACTCACTCCATCAATCTCACCCTGATCCCCTCACATACACTCCACCAACGTTACCCAGACCTCCTCAAATTCACTCCATCACCGTCACCCTGATCCCCTCACACTCACTCCATCACTGTCACAATGTTCCCCTCACACTCACTCCATCACTTTCACACACCCCTTACACTCACTCCATCACTGTCACCTGACACACTCACTCCATCACTCTCACACTGATCCACTCACACTCAGTCCATCACCGTCACCCTTAATCCCTCACAATCATCCCATCACCATCACCATGACCCCTTCACACTCACTCCATCACATTCAACCTGACCCCCTCACACTCGCTCCATCACCGTCACCCTGACCCGCTCATACTCGCTCCATCACCGTCATGCTGACCCCCTCACACTCACTCTATCACCGCCACAGTGATCCCCTCACACTCACTCCGTCACCGTCACCCTGACACTCCCCATACTCACTCCAGCACCATCACACAAATCCCCTCACACTAATCCATCACTGTCCCATTGACCCCCTCACACCCACGCTATCACTGTCACCCTGATACATTCACAATCACTTTATCACCATCACCCTGACCCCCTCACACTCCCACCATCAACGTCACACTGGCCCACTCACACTCACTCTATCACTGTCACCCTGAACCCCTCACACTCACTCCATCACCATCACGCTGACCCCCTCACACTCACTTCATCACCGGCACCCTGACCCACTCACATTCACTTCTTCACTTTCACCCTGACCGCCTCATACTCACTCCATCACCGTCACACTGACCCCCTCACACTCACTCCATCACCGTCAGACTAATCCCCTCACACTCACTCCACAACCCTCAACCGGTCAACCTCACACTCACTTCTTCACTGTCACACTGATGCCCTCACACTCAATCCTTCACCGTCACACTGATCCCCTCACACTCAGTCCTTCACCGTCACACTGATCCCCTCACACTCACTCCATCACCGCCACCCTTAATCTCTCACTATCATTCCATCACCGTCACCAAGACCCCTTCCCACTCACACCATCACCTTCACGCTTACCACCACACACTCACTCCATCACCATCACGCTGAAACCCTCACTCCCAGTCCATCACCATCACTCTGACCGCCTCACACTCAATCCTTCACCATCCCGCTGATCCCATCAGACTCACTGCGTCACCTTCACTCTGAAAACCTCACACTCACGTCATCACAGTCACACTGGCCACTCACACTCACTCCATCACCGTCACAGTGCTCCCCTCACACTCACTTTATCCCCCTCACACTTACACCCTCACACACATTCCATCACGATCACCCAAACCCCTCACACTCACCCCATCACTCTCACACTGCCCCACTCACACTCACTACACCACCGTCACCCTGACCCCCTCACACCCACTCCATTACTGTCACCGTGATCCCCTCACAATCACTCCAACACCATCACCCTGACCCCCTCACACTCACTCCATCACTCTCACACTGATCCCCTCACACTCATTCCATCACCGTCACCCTTAACCTTGCACAATCATCCCGTTACCGTCAGCATGACCCCATCACATTCACCCTGACCGCCTCACACGCACTCCATCACCGTCACCCTGATCCCCTCACACTCACTCCATCACCTTCATCCTGAACCCGACACATTCACACCTTCACCGTCACACTGATCCCCTCACACTCAGTCCATTACAGTCACCCTGACCCCCTCACACTCACTCCATCACCGTCACCCTTAAACTCTCTCAATCATTCCAGCACCATCACCAAGACCCCTTCCCACTCACACCATCACCTTCACGCTTACCACCACACACTCACTCCATCACCATCACGCTGAAACCCTCACTCCCAGTCCATCACCATCACTCTGACCGCCTCACACTCAATCCTTCACCATCCCGCTGATCCCATCAGACTCACTCCATCACCTTCACCCTGAAAACCTCACACTCACGTTATCACAGTCACACTGGTCCCTCACACTCACTCCATCACCGTCACAGTGATCCCCTCACACTCACTCTATCCCCCTCACACTTACACCCTCACATACACTCCATCACGATCACCCAGACCCCTCACACTCACCCCATCACTCTCACACTGACCCACTCACACTCACTACACCACCGTCACCCTGACCCCCTCTCATCCACTCCATTACTATCACCGTGATCCCCTCAGACTCACTCCATCACCGTCATCCTGACCCCCTCACACTCGCTCCATCACCGTCAGCCTGACCCCCTCACAATCACTCCAACACCATCACGCTGACCCCCTCACACTCATTCCATCACCGTCACCCTAAACCTTGCACAATCATCCCGTTACCGTCAGCATGACCCCTTCACACTCACTCCATCGCAGTCACCCTGACCGCCTCATACTCACTCCATCACCATCACACTGACACCCGAACACTCGCTCCATCACCGTCACCCGGAACCCCTCACACTCATTCCATTACCGTCTCCCTGACCCCCTCACCCTCACTCCATCACCGTCACCCTCACGGCCTCACACTCACTCCATCACCGTCACCCTGATCCCCTCACACTCACTCCATCACCTTCATCCTGAACCCTACACACTCACTCCATCAAGTCACACTGACCCCCTCACACTCACACCACGACCGTCAACCGGTCATCCTCACACTCACTCCTTCACTGCCACACTGATCCCCTCACACTCAGTCCATTACAGTCACCCTGACCTCCTCATACTCACTCCATCACCGTCACCCTTAAACTCTCTCAATCATTCCAGCACCAACACCAAGACCCCTTCATACTCACTTCATCACCTTCACGCTTACAGCCACACACTCACTCCATCACCTTCGCCCTAACCCCCTCACACTCACTTCATCACCATCACACTGACTTCCTCACACTCACTCCATCACTGTCACCCTGACCCCCTCACACTCACTCCTTCACCGTCACCCTGATCCCCTCACATTCACTCCATCACCGTCACCCTGACCCCCTCACACTCACTCCATCACAGTCACACTGACCTTTTCACACTCACTCCATCACCATCACCCTGACCCCCTCACACTCACTACATCACCGTCAACCTGACTCCCTCACATTCACGCCATCACAGTCACACTGACCCCCTCACACTCACTCCATCACCGTCACAATGATCCCCTCACACTCACTCTATCACCGTCACACTTACACCCTCAAGCACACTCCATCACCGTCACTTTGACCCCCTCACACTCACTCCATCACAGTCACACTGACCCCTTCACACTCACTCCATCACCGTCACAGTGACCCTCTCACACTCACTCCAACAGAATCACACTGACCTCCTCACACTCATCCATCACCATCACAGTAATCCCCTCAAACTCACTACATGAGCATCAAACGGTCAACCTCACACTCACTCCTTCACTGTCACACAAACCCCCTCACACTCACTCTATCACCATCACCCTTAACCTCTCACAATCATTACATCACCGTCACCAAGACCCCTTCACACTCACTCCATCACCTTCACGCTTACCGCCACACACTCACTCCATCACCGTCATCCTGACACCCTCACACTCACTCCATCACCGTCACACTGACCCCTTCACACCCACTCTATCACTGTCACCCTGATCCCCTCAGACTCACGCCATCACCGTCACCCTGACCCCCTCACACTCACTCCATCACCGTCATCCCGACCACCGCACACTCACTCCATCACCGTCACACTGACCCCTTCACACCCACTCTATCACTGTCACCCTGATCCCCTCAGACTCACGCCATCACCGTCATCCTGATCCCCTCACACTCACTCCGTCACCGTCACCAGGACCCCCTCACACTCACTCCATCACCGTCCAACTGACCGTCTCACACTCACTCCATCACCGTCACCCTGACCCCCTCACACTCACTACATCACTGTCACACTGACCCACTCACACATCACTTCGTCACAGTCAACCTGACCCCCTCATACTCACTCTATCTCCATCACACTGATCCCCTCACACTCACTCCATCACTCTAACACTGATCCCCTAACACTCACTCCATCAATGTCAACCTGACATTGTCACACTCGCTCCATCACCGTCACTGTGAAACCCTCACACTCACTTCTTCATCGTCACACTGATACCCTCACACTCACTCCATCACAGTCACCCTGACCCCCTCACACTCACTCCATAAACGTCACCCTGACACCCTCACACTCACGCGATCACATTCACACTGACCCCTTCACACTTTCTCCATCACTGTCACAGTGATCCCCTCACACTCACCCCATCACCATCACACTGACAATCTCACGCTCACTCCATCACCATCACACTGACCCCCTCACACCCACTCTACCACTGTCAACCTGACACACTCACAATCACACCATCACCATCACCCTGAAACCTTCACACTCACTCCATCACCATCACCCTGACACCCTCACACTGAGTCCATGACTGTCACCCTGACCCCCAAGCACTCACTCCATCACCGTCACCCTGACAACTCGAACACGCACTCCATCACCACCTTCCTGACCCCCTCAAAATCTTTCCATCACTATCACCCTGACCTCTTCACACTCACTCCATCAATGTCACCCTGACTCCCACATACTCACTCCATCACTGTCACACTAACCCCCAAACACTCACGCCCTCACCGTTACACTGACCCTCTCACACTCACTCCATCACCTTCACCCTGACCATAAGACCATAAGACATAGGAGTGGAAGTAAGGCCATTCGGCCCATCAATTCCACTCCGCCATTCAATCATGGCTGATGGGCATTTCCACTCCACTTATCCGCATTCTCCCCATGGCTTTAATTCCTTGTGACATCAAGAATTTATCAATCTCTTCCTTGAAGACATTTAGCGTCCCAGCCTCCACTGCACTCTGCGGCAATGAATTCCATAGGCCCACCACTCTCTGTTTGAAGAAATGTCTCCGCATTTCTGTTCTGAATTGACCCCCTCTAGTTCTAAGGCGGTGCCCACGGGTCCTAGTCTCCTCACCTAATGGAAACAATTTCCTAGCGTCCACCCTTTCCAAGCCATGTATTATCTTGTAAGTTTCTATAAGATCTCCCCTTGATCTTCTAAACTCCAATGAATACAATCCCAGGATCCTCAGCCGTTCCTCGTATGTTAGACCTACTATTCCAGGGATCACCCGTGTGAATCTCCGCTGGACATGCTCCAGTGCCAATATGTCCTTCCTGAGGTGTGGGGACCAAAACTGGACACAGTACTCCAAATGGGGCCTAACCAGAGCTTTATAAAGTCTCAGTAGCACAACAGTGCTTTTATATTCCAACTTCCTTGAGATAATTGACAGCATTGCATTCGCTTTCTTAATCATCTCAACCTGCATGTTTACCTTTAGAGATGGAAATGTGTTGCTGGAAAAGCGCAGCAGGTCAGGCAGCATCTAGGGAACAGGAGAATCGACGTTTCGGGCATTAGCCCTTCTTCAGGAAGAAGGGCTAATGCCCGAAACGTCGATTCTCCTGTTCCCTAGATGCTGCCTGACCTGCTGCGCTTTTCCAGCAACACATTTCCATCTCTGATCTCCAGCATCTGCAGACCTCACTTTCTCCTCAAAGATGTTTACCTTTAGAGAATCCTCAACTAGCAATCCCAGATCCCTCTGTACTTTGGCTTTACGTATTTTCTCACCGTTTAGAAAGTAATCCATGCTTCTATTCTTTTTCCCAAAGTGCAAGACCTCGCATTTGCTCACATTGAATTCCATCAACGATTTCCTGGACCACTCCTCCAAACTATCTAGATCCTTCTGCAGCCTCCCCACTTCTTCAGAACTACCTGCCTGTCCACCTAACTTTGTATCGTCGGCAAACATCGCTAGAATGCTCCCAGTCCCTTCATCCAGATCATTGATATATAATGTGAACAGCTGCGTCCCCAACACTGAACCCTGCGGGACACCGCTTGTCACTGGCTGCCATTCCGAAAAAGAACCTTTTATCCCAACTCTCTGCCTCCTGTCAGATAGCCAATTCTCTATCCATACCAGTAGCTCACCTCGAACACCATGGGCCCTCACCTTGCTCAGCAGCCTCCCATGTAGCACCTTATCAAAGGCCTTTTGGAAGTCTAGGTAGACCACATCCACTGGGTTTCCCCGGTCTAACCTACATGTCACCTCTTCAAAGAACTCCAGCAGGTTTGTCAGGCACGACCTCCCCTTCCTAAATCCATGTTGACTTGTTCTAATCCGACCCTGCTCTTCCAAGAATTTAGAAACCTCATCCTTAATGATGGATTTTAGTATTTTACCACATCTGAGGTTAGGCTAATTGGCCTATAATGTTCCATCTTTTGCCTTGATCCCTTCTTGAACAAGGGGGTTACAACAGCGATCTTCCAATCATCTGGGACTTTCCAGGATTCCAGTGACTTTTGAAAGATCTCAACCAACGCCTCCGCTATTTCCTCAGCCACCTCCCTCAGAAATCTAGGATGTAACCCATCAGGGCCAGGAGATTTATCAATTTTAAGACCTTTTCGCTTTTCTAGCACTTTCTCTTTTGTAATGGCAAACATACTCAACTCAGCTCCCTGACTCCCTTTAATTGTTGGGATATTACTCATGTCTTCCACTGTGAAGACTGACGCAAAGTACTTCTTAAGTTCCCCTGCTATTCTCTTATCTCCCATCACTAGGCTTCCAGCATCAGTTTGAAGTGGCCCAATGTCAACTCTTGCCTGTCGTTTGTTTCTTATGTTTTGAAAGAAACGTTTAGTATCATTTCTAATATTACTGGCTAGCCTACCTTCATATTTGATCCTCTCCTTCCTTTTTTCTGTCTTTGTTATCCTCTGTTTGTTTTTGCAGCCTTCCCAATCTTCTGATTTCCCAGTGCTCTTGGCCACTTTATAGGCTCTCTCTTTTTCTTTGATAGACTTCCTTTGTCAGCCATGGCTGTCTAAGCCCTCCACGGATAATCTTTCTCTTCTTGGGGATGAACCTCTGTACAGTGTCCTCAATTTTACCCACAAACTCCCGCTATTTTTGCTCTACTGTCTTCCCTGCTAGGTTCTGCTTCCAGTCTATTTTCGTCAGTTCCTCTCTCATGCCCTCATAGTTACCTTTATTTAACTGCAACACCATTACATCCGATTTTGCCTTCTCTGTTTCAAACTGCAGACTGAACTCTACCATATTATGATCGCTGCTTCCTAAGTGTTCCCTTACTTTAAGAGTTTTTATAAAGTCTGGTTCATTACATAGCACTAGGTCCAGAATAACCTGCTCCCTTGTGGGCTCCATGACAAGCTGTTCCATAAAGCCATCCTGTAAGCATTCCATGAATTCCCTTTCTTTGGATCCACTGGCAACATTATTTACCCAGTCCACCTGCATATTGAAGTCTCCCATGATCACTGTGACCTTGCCTTTCTGACATGCCTTCTCTATTTCCTGGTACATGTTGCGCACCTGGTCCTGACCACTGTTAGGAGGTCTGTACATAACTCCCACTATGGTCTTTTTACCTTTGTGGTTCCTCAATTCCACCCACACAGACTCCATACCATCCGACGCTATGTCATTCAGCACCATAGATTTAATTTTGTTCTTAACTAACAAGGCAACCCCGCCCCTCTGCCCACCTCCCTGTCTTTTCGATAAGTTGAAAACCCTTGGATGTTTAATTGCCAGTCCTGACCCCCCTGTAACCACGTCTCTGTGATGCCTACCACATCATAATCATTCACGATGATCTGTGCCATTAGTTAATGCATCCCATTGTCGACACTCTGCCCTTCCACTGTCTGCATCCCATTGCAAATTATCTGCCCTCCCCCGGTCTGTATTCCACTGTAGAAGGTATGCCTCCTCTGTCTCTATTCGACTGCAGACGCACTACCCTCAGCCGTCTGTATCCCATTGTAGTTGCTCCCCCCTCCCCTGTCTGTATCCCATTGCAGACGCGCTGCCCTCCCCATCTTTATCCCACTGCAGACGCTCTGCCCTCCCCCTGTTTGCACCCCATTGCAGACGCTCTGATGTGCCCTATCTGCATCCCATCGCAGACATTCTGCCCTTCCACTGTCTGTATCCCACTGTAGACGTTCTGCCCTTCCGTTGTCTGTATCCCACTGTAGACGCTCTGCCCTTCCACTGTCTGTATCCCACTGCAGATGCTCTGCCCTATCCCTGTCAGTATCCCATTGCAAACACTCTGCCGTCCCTCTGTCTGTATTACAATGCAGATGCTCTCCCCTCCCCTGTCTGTATCCCATTGTAGACGCACTGCCCTAGCTCTGCACTCCACTGTCTGTATCCCATTGCAGACGCTCTGCCCTCCCCCCGTCTGTAACCCATTGCAGACGCTCTGCCCTCCCCCCGTCTGTAACCCATTGCAAACACTCTGCCCTCCCCCGTCTGTATCACACTGTAGATGCTCTCCACTCCCCTGTCTGTATCACATTGCAGAAGGTCTGCCCTCCCCCGTCTGAAACCATTGCAATCGTTCTGCCCACCGCCGTCTGTATCCCACTGCAGGCAGTCTTCCCTCCACTGTCTGTATCCCATTGCAGACGCTCTGCACTCCCGCTGTCTGCATCCCATTGCAGAAGCTCTGCACACCACTGTCTGTATTCCAGTAAAGACGAACTTCCCTCCTCCTATCTGTATTCCATTGATGATGCTCTCCCCTGTCCTGTCTGCATCCTATTGCAGACACTCTGCTGTCCTCCTATCTGTGTCCCATTGCAGATGCTCTGTCCTCCCGCGTCTGTATCCCACTATAGAAACTATGCCTCTTCTGTCTGTTTTCGATTGCAGACGCACTGCCCTCAGCCGTCTGTATCCCATTGTAGATGCTCTCCCCTCTCCTGTCTGTATCCCATTGTAGGCGATCTGCCCTCCCCGTCTGTATCCCACTGCAGAGGCTCTGTTTTCACCCATCAGTATCACATTGCAGACGCTCTTCCCTTCCCCTGTCTGTATCCCATTGTAGGCGCACTGCTCCCGCTCTGCCCTCCCCTGTCTGTATCCCATTGCAGATGCTCTGCCCTCCCCCTGTCTGCATCCCATTGCAGACGCTCTTCCCTCACGCTGTCCTTATCTCATTGCAGACGCTCTGCACTTTCCCTCATTGTATGCCATTGAAGACGCACTGCCCTCCCCCTGCCTGTCTCCTATTGCAGATGCTCTGCCCTCCCCCGTCTGTATACCATTGCAGACGGCCTGTCCTCCCCCTGTCGATATCCGATTGCAAACGCTCTACCCTGCTCTCCCCTCCCCTGTCTGTATCCCATTGCAGAAGCTCTGCCTTACCCTGTCGGTATCCCATTGTATTCGCTCTGCCCTCCTCCTGTCTGTATTCCATTGCAGAAGCACTGTCGTCCACCGTCTGTATCACATTGCAGATGCTCTGCCTCCCCGTCTGTATCCCGTAGTAGACGCTCTGCCCTCACCCATCAGTATCCCATTGCAGACGCTCTTCCCTCCCCCAGTCTGTCTCCCATTGCAGACGCTCTGGACTTCCCCTGTCTGTGTCCCATGGTAGATGCACTGCCCTCGCTCTGCCCTCCGCTGTCTTTATCCCATTGCAGAAGCTCTGCTCTTCCCTGTCTGTATCCAATTGCAGACGCTCGGCCCTCACCCCTCAGTATCCCATTGTAAAGGCTCTGCCCTCCTCCTGTCCCTATCCCTTTGCAGACGCTCTGCACTCCCCCGTCTGTATACCATTGCAGATGTTCTGCCTTCCCCCCTTCTGTAACCCATTGCAAAAGCTCTGCCCTCCCCCCGTCTGTATCCCATTGCAGATGGTCTGTCCTCCCCCGTCGGTATCCCATTGCAGATACGCTGCTCTCCCCCTGTCTATATCCCACCGCAAATGCTCTGCCCTCCCCGTCTGTATCCCATTGCAGTCGCTATGCCCTTCCCCGTCTGCATCCCATTGCAGACGCTCTGCCCTCACCCATCAGTATCTCATTGCAGACGATCTGACCTCTTCTTGTCCCTATACCGTTGCAGACGCCCTGCCCTCCCCGTCTGTATCCCACTGCAGACAGTCTTACCTCCACAGTCTGTATGCCATTGCAGATGCTCTGCCCTCCCCCCACTTGAGTTTCCTTTTGCCCTACCCCGTCTGTAACCCATTGCAGATGTTCTGTCCTCTCCCCGTCTGTGTCCCATTGCAGAACCTCTGTCCTCCCCTGCCTGTTTCCTATTGCTGTTGCTCTGCCTTCCACCCTGTCTGCATCCCATTGCAGACGGTCTGTCCTCCCGCTGTCGGTATCACATTGCAGACGTTCTGCCCTCCCCCTGTCTGTATCCCATTGGAGATACTCTACCGTCCACCGGTTTGTATCCCATTGCAGATGCTCTGCCGTCCCCTGTCTGCATGCCATTGCAGACTCTCTGCCCTTCCCCTGTCTGTGTCCCACCGCAAATGCTCTGCCCTCCCCGTCTGTATCCCATTGCAGACGCTATGCCCTTCCCTGTTCGTATCCCATTGCAGACGTTCTGCACTCCCCCAGTCTGTATCCCATTGCACACTCTTCACTCACCCTGTCCTTATCCCATTGCAGCCGCTAGTAGCCCCCTGTCTATATGCCATTGAAGACTCACTGCCGTCCTACTGTCTGTATCCCGTTATAGGTTCTCTCCCTTCCCCCTGTCTGCATCCAATTGCAGACACTCTGCCCTTCCACTGTCTGTATCCCATTTCAGATGCTCTGCTCGATCCCTGTCAGTATCCGATTGTAAACACTCTGCCGTCCCCCTGTCCGTATCCCACTGAAGATGCTCTGCCTCCATTGTCTGTGTTCGATTGCAGGCGCACTGCCCTCAGCCGCCTGTATCCCATTGTAGATGCTCTTCCATTCCCTGTCTGTATCCCATTGCAGACGCTCTGCCCTCCCCAGTCTGTATCCCACTGCAGACACTCTGCCCTCACCAATCAGTATCCCATTGCAGACGCTCTGCCCTCCCCCTGTCTGTATCCCATGACAGACGCTCTGCCTTCCCCTTGTTTGTATCCCATTGCAGACGCTCTGACATACCCTGTCTGTATCCCATTGCAGACGCTCTGCACTCCCCCTGTCTGTATACCATTGCAGACGCTCTGCCCGCCCTCGTCTTGGCAGTTACTAGCGGTGTTCCGCAAGGATCTGTTTTGGGTCCATTGCTTTTTGTCATTTTTATAAATGACCTGGAGGAGGGGCTAGAAGGTTGGGTGAGCACGTTTGCAGATGATACGAAAGTCGGTGGAATTGTTGACAGTGAGGAAGGATGTGACAGGTTACAGCGTGATATAGATAAGCTGCAGAGCTGGGCAGAAAAGTAGCAAATGGAGTTCAATGTAGGTAAGTGTGAAGTGATTGACTTTGGTAAGAGTAAAAAGAAGATGGGGTACTGGGATAATGGTCGAATATTGGTAGTGTGGATGAACAGAGGGATCTTGGTGACCATGTACACAGATCTTTGAAAGTTGCCACCCAGGTAAATAGTGCGGTGAAGAAGGCATATGGCGTACTGGCTTTTATTGGTAGAGGAATTGAGTTCCAGAGCCCTGAGGTCATGTTGCAGTTGTATAAGACTCTGGTGCGGCCGCATTTGGAGTATTGTGTGCAGTTTGGGTCGCCATACTATAGGAAGGACGTGGAGGTGCTGGAACGGGTGCAGAGGAGGTTTACCAGGATGTTGCCTGGTATGGTAGGAAGATCGTATGAGGGAAGGCTGAGGCACTTGGGGCTGTTTCCATTGGAGAAAAGAAGGTTAGGGGTGACTTGATAGAGGTGTACAAGATGATTAGGGGTTTAGAAAGGGTTGACCATGAGAACCTTTTTCCATGTATGGAGTCAGCTATTACGAGGGGGCATAGCTTTAAATTAAGGGGTGGTATGTATAGGACAGATGTTAGGGGTAGATTCTTTACTCAGCGAGTCGTGAGTTCATGGAATGCCCTGCCAGTAGCAGTGGTGGACTCTCCCTCTTTATGGGCATTTAAACGGGCATTGGATAGGCATATGGAGGATAGTGGGCTAGTGTAGGTCAGATGGGCTTGGATCGGCGCAACATCGAGGGCCAAAGGCCTGTACTGCGCTCTATTTTTCTATGTTCTATGTTATACACAGCTCTACATGCAGGATAGGTATCTAGTCCGGACTTAAAGATTAATGCAATTGTGTGGTTTGTGCAGTGTTCCACTCTGGACAGGTGGTCAGGTTGTATTGAGCAGTACACTCGCCTGTTCTGCACAATGCTCCATGTTGCACAGATATCTTATCTGGATTTGTGGTTTATGGACAATTTCGCGAGGTGGATTCGGATTGTTATATGACTAGCCATTTCAGCTGATGTGGCAATGCTTTCATTTTATTTTCGCAGTCTGATCATTGGATCCTCCAAAGTCGAACTCCTCTGGCTAGTCCCATCCCCATCTCCCCATATCTCTACAACTTGTTATCCATTAATCAATGTCCCAGTTTTAATTTAAACAACTGTGCTGTATATTTTCCAGAGGTTTGACATTGCTCAACCAGGAGCATTGGCATCTAAACTTAGGAATCTCAGGATAATGAGAATAAAAAACAGAGCTGGCGTTTTCTGTCATTTACCTGTGCCTTGCGTGTTATTCCATGTGGTACATGGACTAAGAGCACTCGTTACATCCCTTACATCCATTGATTGAAAGCCTTTCTGCTGTTTTTGCAAATCATTCTAACAATGCGAATGATAAAGATTTTTTTTAATCTTTCAATAACTGAGCAAGGAAGCTGACTGACTGCGCTTTTTTTTAAATACAGATCTGACAAACTGAATGACCTAATCCTGATCCTGTGTAACAGACGTGAGAAGCTGACTGGCCTCCTCATGTGCCTCCGTAAAAAGTCCCAGATGCTGAATGGCCTACGGCAGTCCCTCTGCAGAAAGTCCAACAAGTTAAGTGACACAGCAACCCGCGGATTACCAGCAGCCATTAAACTTAATCTCATGAGATATCTCCTTTCTCAGTTACAAAAACAGTAACAACACAATGTGCTCCAGGTGTTCCTTTTCTAAGATCACCTTCAACCCCAGTAATACTTTTCTATGTTTAGAATGGTTCCCTTTTTAAAATTTGGAAACATTCCAGCTTTTGAACTCTTCTCGGAGTAATTGGCTGAAGTTGGATGAATGGCCTTCTCTGATTCCTCTGGAACAGGCACATGGGGACAAAATTGCTTCCCCATGTTCCTGAGCAGCAGTTGCAATGCTTTGAGTGCTGTCTCAACGTTCTGTCTCAAACGATTTCATAACAGGGGACTTGAAAATAGGAGTGGCATTACACAAAGTCAGTGAGTAAAAAATATTGTTACCCATGTTCCTGGTGTCCAGAAAAGTCCCCCACATTCATTTTATGTGTTATTTTATTCCTGCCACATTTTGGGGAAATGACGGATGACGTAAAACCCTGCAGTGATCTGACACTACACTCACATGCAAGGAAGAAAAAGTAAAACGATTGAAAGATTTAAAGTCCGTTACTCAGCAACACTCATCCATTCCATCCAGACCAATTAAGAGTTCCCTTTTATTGTCAGATGAGAAGTGAACCGGTTTCTTTGGTGACTGTGATTAATGTCAGACTCTATGGATTTTAATTATCCCATTGGAGTATTTCCATCTTTTAATGAGGAGTGAGCACCTTTCAATGTGTTATCCCATAATAAAAGCAGGAGCATCGACGACAGTACGAACAGGGATCAGCAGCTATAAACAGAGAGGGAGGAGTGGTCAGAATCCAAGATACTTAGACTGGAATTTTCGAACAATGGGAAAGTATCTGAGGATAATAGACATGAATGCTCCAACAAAAGACAGAGATTGATTCGATTACGTTTGACATCTTGCACCATATGATGATTGGATACTACTGTCATCACAGATACAATATGCATATCATATTATTCAATAGTTTTATTATCCAAGGACGGCTACTTTTGGTCTCCCAGGTAAGTCTCTTTTTCCATTTATCATTCCTATAAACCAAGTATGTCTGTTATTTTTCATTTCATTTACTATACATTATTTATTATTCCTGTTAATCTTCACTGCACACACTACTACTAACTGCATCAGTGTTCATGATGTGGAGTAGCTAGTGTTGGATTGGGGTGGACAAAGTTTACAAAATCACACAACACCAGTTTATGGTCCAACAGTTGTTTAGGGGCTAGAAAATAAATATTTTGGATTATTTTTTTTTAGTTTTTAACGGTATCAGTGTTCATTCACTCTCTCCCTCATTGCTTCTGGCAGTGATTTTCGTTGGTCTTCTTGACGTCCTACTAAGTTTCAGCTTTGAATCATGATTTATTGTATCACTGCTATTGCTAGTTTAATATTGGGAGAATTGTGGTCACTGTCTTCTGTTCTGATTATAAAATCCATTTCGTTCCTCTGCTTCCAGCCCATCTCTGGACAATACTGGAGGTTGAAAGAGATTAACTACAACAGTAGACATTGATTGGCCATAAGCTGATTCCTGACATCATGTCCAGTCCATTCCTAAGGACATCTTCTGAAACCGCCAGAATATCTTTCGTTAGCTAATCTTATCTGCTGTTTCAAACATGAGCTTTGAAATATTCTCTTAATGTTTTTAGCAATCGCCTGTCACAATCACAAATTCAAACTTGATGAAACAAATATGAGTCAATACTCCACAACTCGTATCCGAACTCACACCATAAAACATAGAACGTAGAATACTACAGCGCACCACAGGCCCTTCGGCCCTTGATGTTGCACCAACCTGTGAACTAATCTGAGTCCATCGTCCTACACTAGCCCATCATAATCCATGTGCTTACCAAAGGATTGTTTAAGTCTCCCTAACGTGGGTGAGTTAACCTTATTGGCAGGCAGTGCATTCCACACCCTTACAGTTCTCTGAGTAAAGAACCTGCCTCTGATATTCGCCTTAAAGCTGTCACACCTCAATTTTATCTATGTGCTCTCGTGCAAGCTGACGACATCATGCTCGGAAAAAGACTTTTACTGTCTACTCTATCTCATCGTCTGATCATCTTGTATATCTCTATTAAATCCCTTCTTATTCTTCTACTTTTCAGTGACAACAGACACAAATCTCCAAGCCTTTGCTCATAAGACCTTCCCTCCGGACAGGCGAATCCTGGTAAATCTCCTCTTCATCTTTCCCAATGTTTCCATATTATTCCTGTAATGGGGTGACTAGACCTGTACACAATTTCCCAAGTGCGGTCCCACTAGCATTCTGTATTATTGCATAATGTCATTATGGCTCCAGATGTCAATCCTTCTACCAATAAAGTCTATCACACCATAATTTGTAGATGCCGGTGTTAGACTGGGGTGTACAAAGTTACAAATCACATAACACCAGGTAATCGTCCAAAGGTTTAATTGGAATCATACTAGTTTTCGGAGCGACGCTCCGTCATCAGGTGGTAGTGTCGCTCCGAAAGCTAATATGCTTCTAGTTAAACCTGTGGTCTATAAGCTGTTGTGTAATTTTTAACTTTTACACACCATATGCCTTTTAAAAGCACTATCAACCTGAGTGGCAACTTTCAGGGATAGATGTACATGGAGTCCAAGATTCATCTGCATGTCTACACTACCAAATATATTTCCATTGACCCAATATTATGCCTTCCTGTTATTCTTTCAAAGTGAATCGCCTCACATTTATCTGCATTGAACTCCATTATCCACCTCTCAGCACAATTCTTCAGTTTATCCAAATCCCCCTGCAACCTGCAACATTCTTCCTCACTGTCCACTATTCCACCGACTTTACTGACATCTGCAAACTTACTTAGCCATCCACCTAAGCCTGTATTAAAGTCATTTATAAAAAATGACAAACAACAGTGGCCCTAAAACAGATTCTGGTGGCTCACCACGAGTAACCGGACTCTCGGCTGAATATTTTCTATCAACCACCACTTGCTGTCTTCTTACAGAAAGCCAGCTTCGCATCCAAACTGCAAAATCACCCTCAACCCTATGTCTCTGCATTTTATACAATGTGGAACCTTATCATAGGCTTTACTGAAGTCCATGTACATCACGTTCAACTGCCCTACCCCCATCTACATGCTTGTTCACTTTCTCAAAAAACTGAATGAGGTTTGTGAGACAGGTCCTGTCCTTGACGAAATCATATTGATTATCTGAAACCAAATTCTTGCTTGTTGGATAATTATAAAACTTATCTCGTAATCACGTAGGCATAGGTGGATGGATTAGTAAAATTGCAGATGACACTATAGTCTACGAAGTAGTGGACAGTTTGCAGGGGGACTTGGATAAACTGCAGAATTGGGCTGAGAGGTAGCTAATGGAGTTCAATGCAGCTAAATCTGAGGCGATTTACTTTGGGACGAATAACATCAAGGCAGAGTACTGGGTCAAGGGAAATATTCTTGTTAGTGTGGATGTGCAGAGGGATCTTGTAGTCCATGTACATCTATCCCTGAAAGTTGCCACCAGGTTGATAGTGTTGTCAAGGAGGTGCACGATGTGTTAGGTTTCATAGGTAGAGAGATGAAGTTCCATAGCCGCAATATCATGCTGCAACTATACAAAACGCACTTGGAATATTGTGGATTATTCTGGTCAACATATTTCGTGAAGGATGTGGATGCAGTGGAAAAGGTGCAGAGGAGATTTTGCCAGGTCTGCAGGGAAGCTCTTATGAGGAAAGGCTGAGAGACTTGGGTCTGTTCTCATTGCAGAGAACGCGGCTAAGAAGGGATTTGATAGAGACATACAAGATGATCAGAGGATTAGGTAGGGTAGACAGTGAAAGTCGTTTTCCTCGGTGATGACGTCAGCTTGTACAACGTGCCATAACTACAAGAAAAGGGGCGATAGATTTAAGACAGATGTCAAAGCCAGGTTCGTTGCTCAGAGAGTGGTAAGGGCGTGGAATGCCCTACCTGCCAATGTCGTTAACTCAGCCACGTTAGGGAGATTTAAAAAATCCTAGGATAAGCTCATGGATGATGATGGGATAGTGTTGGGGGACGAGTGTGAATAGTTCACGGGTCTGCCAAACTTGAGGGTCGAAGGGCCTTTTCTGCACTGTATTATTGATTGTTAACTTTTCAGAGAAAGCGAAAGCGAATTTCTGCGTTTAAAACCCCAAATGAGCTACAATCATTCACAGTGATGCCCTTGCAAAAGAAGAACGCACAGGCCACATTCCAAAGCCTCATGAACGGATTTATGGCTGGGTTAATATACTGTGCAGTCAATATGGACGATCTTTGGTATGACATGGAAAGATGATATGGAGCAGTTGGCAGAGCTTGTTGAACGATTAAGAGGAATAAAACTGATAATAATCTTAAATAAAACAGAATTTGTGAAAACAGATTTGAGTTCCTGGGGCATAACATCAGTCATGAAACGTAGATGCAAACGAACGCAAAGAAAAAGACTTTTGAGGAATTTCCACGACCAGCATCGAAGCAAGAGGTGCTTCGATTTGATGGACTAAGCAGAGTTTATCGGAAGTTGCAAACTTCAACAGCATAGTGGCACTGCTAACGGCTTTGCTGGAAAAAAAAGCAAAACATTTCTGAGGACAGAACAATTCCAGGAGGCATTTGACAACTAAAAAGCAATATTAACCACATCACCATTTTCAGCTATGCAGACATTTTTGAAACATTTCAAAGTTGCATTTGATGCTAGTGTAATAAAGTTGGAGCTGTACTGCTACAGGCAGATGACAATGGAATTGAAAGGACAGTTGGTTACTCAATACTCACCAGAGAAATACCCTACCATCGAAAGTGTATTATTTTGTTCAGTACTGGCGTTACAACATTTTAATATTTTAATATTTACATGATGAACAGTGTGGCATGTACTGTTGGGTCTATTAATCACAATTTTCTTAGTTTCCTGGGACGTTTTAAAGGCAAGAGTAAGAGACTATTCCGTTGGAGTCATATGTTATAGACTTTTAGTTTACATATTGTCGTTATTGCCGGTCGTAAGAATGTGATATCAAATGCATTATCGTGGAATTAACGGATAAAGTATAGATAAGATTGAACAGATACCAATGTTATGTATATTTGTGTGCAGAAATTAATATGAATATTGATAAATGTCTTACGTATTTCTTTGTACTGAAGTTAAGAAAAAAGCCAACTTTTCATTATGGTGGTACATTTTGCTTTCTTAAGGGGAAGTGTTATGCAGTTGAAACGATGTACTGTACATTTAAGACAGAGTTAAGGTTAGTTTATACTGAGAGTGTGCAGGGACCTGGCGTGTGCCTGACTAGCACTCTCAGACTGTGCTGGAAAATTGAGAATATGTAGCATTTGGCTGTGAAACAAAAAACTGAGTTTTGGTTGCTTTGTTTTACAACATTTTGAACTTAACCAATCAGAACATATTATGCCACAAGGTACTAGCACCCAATCGAATGTGAATTGATTCTTTTTCGTCAACATCGGACCAAAGAAAGAATCCAATGATTTGGGTATGAAAAAACTGGCACTTTGAGTGTCAGCCAGACAGAATAACTGACATTGAGAGACTGCCATTCAAGACTGTCTATCAAAGTTCATATAAAACAATATTGCAGGAAAATACCGAAGACTGCAGACCCCAGAGACGACAGTTACTGCAAGGTTTTGAAAGTTAAGCTGATGTAATTTTAATAGAGGCATTCATTGGAACACAATATTGTTAAAGTGTTGGAGGTAGATAACAAACATTTTAGATAAAGGAGGCTGAGAGTAGTAATAGTTAATTTTTAGAGATACAGGATCATTTCATTTTGTTCTCCTTTAGGTTGTGCAATTTGAGAGTTTTCTGCCACTCACACCTTAACACATTACGAGGCACGGTGAGAATTTAGTGGTGTTTAGTTTAATTAGCAGAATGGTTCACCGCTGTGTCGCAGCAAAACTGCCCAGCATCCTGAGTCAAGGGTAGTCGCAGATACCAGTCGCAGGCTTGGACACTATCAGTCAACCCATCATGGATTTGAGGGTCAGGGCACTTGCCCGTAAAGGATAAATTTTTGCATGATTCCTGCTGGAATCAGATAATTTCCAAGAGGGATTAAGGGCAATGAAAGTGGATGGTACAGCTTTTATCAATTGTACATCTGGCGGAAAGTTGGTGAGTTGGCCTGAGCTCGTCAGTAGGCAGCACAGGTGCCTGGCAGAGTTGGGAAGAGGGACAGAGAAGAGCTTACAGAGAGAACGAGAGAAGATGCTGCATTAAGTTGTGTGAGTGCAGGACTATGAACATTGGTTGGAGCAGATTAAAGTAGCAGAAATAGAGTGATTGTGAGTTCACGAAGTGCAGATTGTGGCACTTACCTGGTGGGGTGGAGTAGGTCGTTGACCTCCTTCCAACTCTGCTGAGCATTCACATTGAATGCTGTCACCTCACACATCCAGGACTCAACCTGTGACCAAGCTGGCATGATGACATCATGGCCTCTTCTGCCAGTCCGGGAGGAGATACTGTCCCTATTACACACCATATCATTCAAATGAAACTCAATTGCAACGTGAAGCACCAATTTTACTCCTTCTGCCATGACAAGGGCAGTTTCTCATTGTCAATCCAAGAGTGCAATGCTTTGATGTATGGGACCGGTAACATGGAGGGGCGTCCAGGCGGGGGGTGGGGGATTGGGGAGTTGTTATGGGAATGACAAAAGGGAAGAAATGCTTAGGTTTATGTCAGATGAGACGAGGACCCCAGCGGCTGTGCAGCTAACAATTGTAGCAAATTGGGAATGATATCACACAAAAAGTCACTTCGACTTGCTGAGAGTAAAGCTCTGTGAAACCCGACAAAATTTTTAAAATGTGTCTAGATCTGCACCTTAAATCCTTCAGTTCCACGGGAGTCAGAACAGGTGCTTTCTAATGCCCGATGACGCGGTGTGTATTTTCTTTTTGTCCAGGAAAGACAGTGTAAATAATGTCCTTCCGTGCTTCATAAAAATTCAAAACTCTCTAAGTTTTGCGACGATTATACAGACAATGTACATGGTTGAGGGGAGTGGGCCGGCAGGAGTAGTATGTAAACTGATTGGCATCACAATAATAGTAATCGCATCCTTGATGCACAATGCTGCTTCACTGCGTTCGTGTATTTATCGTTGAAAAGGTGAAAACCATTGAATATCCAGTTCTCTGCCCTCGGCACGCTACAGCCGCATTTCCATGATGGCAGGTATATCGGACTTGTTTCTTACTGTCTGCTCTGTCATTTAATTTGCCCGGTCTAAAAGAAAGGAAGGAATTCGGGGATGGCTGCAAATGCCGGAGACCAGGATGTCCGTCGATTCCAGAGGGGGTTTCAGAGATACGAAGTCTTGTGAAGGCTGGGGGATAATACAGGAATATGACTGAAGAAAGTTACAAACAAAAGGAAGTTATAGGTTTGCATTGAACTGGAATTGAGCGGGACTAACCTGACTAATGTTTTGGCTACAACAGCCTTGTAGAAGGAAACCCGACACAGGAACTGACATAAAATATGCCTGGGAAAATTATCACATAATTTAGCTCTCTGTGCCTGTGCCTGTCTGCACCAGAAATCAAAACACGAACAGGCAGAAGGCAGTCAGACACACGAGGCTAGTCGATGTTGACAATAATATGACATGCAATCTGAACTGTCTACCCACATGGATTATGGTCAATGACGCAGATTCAGTTTACAGCAATTCAAAACCTTCATGTTGTCATAGCAATTGAATTCAAATGCAACCTTTCAGGAAGTGAGAATGTATTCTGATCTGAGGTTCTACTGAGGAGACCTCTCGTCACGAATTGATATCTGGGAATTGTTTTCTACAGAGACTCATTTCTGTTGCAACTGCTCCATTTCAGTATCACGTCAAGAAAGAGACACAGAATCCTTGTATATATTCAAAACTGAATAATCACCAGTGCATTATTATTCTGGAAATGATCCTCACAATGAAATCAATAGTATTTCAGGCTCCAGAAAAGGATATCATTTGTCCCATCATGTTTACACAGATCTTCAACTGAGCTGATTACCGATTTGCTGCTCCTGCCTCCCCATATCCTTACACATTATTTTTAATCACAATAATCATTTAAGCCCTTTTGAATTTCCATCAAACATGCATTTCTAACATCCAAACGGATCCCAACTGCACACCAAGTGATAATGATTTTACGTTTGCCATTGCTTTTTCTTTTGTATTTCAACTGAAATCTGTGCCCTCTCATTCTTGGTCCTTTAATGAGTGGGAACAGTTTGATGCTACCGAGTTTTCAGAAGGTTTTTAGCTCAAGTTGATGTTCCGGATGTAGGTTTGCTCGTTAAGGTTTCGTTGGCCAGATTAATGTTAATTGATGTAAAAGGACTGTCACATCAAAGGAGACCATTATTTTATTTTGTTCTATCTTAGTGTCTTTGATGATCTTCAGGAACTCTAGGGTGAACTGGATGGTGTGGCGTGAGTCTTCTTCTAAGTGTTTTAGTCTTTGGTGTGTCTTCTTGGCCAATCTGTAAGTTGGTGTTCCAGGTAGAGAGACTGTGGGTCTGTTGGGGGCTCCTGTTTGGTGAATCTTGATAATCTGTAGAAGGATGGCGTGTCAGATCCGTCTGGTTTCATGGTTTAGAAGTCAGTCTTATTGAGTTCTCCAGATTTCTGAAGTTCTTTGGGTATGGCAGTGTATCAGTTCTCTAGTTATGGTGTCCAATATGTCTCCACATGTTGGTTAGTGTTGGCATCTGTAACTAGTGCATTGGCTTTTGCAATGTAGTCTCTTCGATTTGGAATGACTGTCAAGCGTCCTTTGTGCAGAGGAAGGATATCTATGCTTTTACACTTTTTAGACTTTCTGGTGCTTTCCTTTCTTGTGTATTGAGAGTGTTTCCCTTTTTTCTGTTTAATGTTGGTGCGACTACCTGTCTGGTAGTTTTCTGGGTTTCGTCTGTGAGTCGGTTGTTTTGTAGTATGCTTTCTGATGCTGTTAAGAAACCTTTCTCGTCTGCATCCTGCCAATTGTAATTTAATCCTTTTACTAAGACGGCTTTTTTCAGTGTCTGTTAAGGCTCATTCAGATAAGTTTTCTTTTATCCATACTTTTGTGTTGTCAGTGTTGTAACTTTGTGTAAGTTTGTCTAGTTTTATATCTGCAGGTCTAGTTTTTTTTTTCATTTTCTGTGTTGTCGCCCTCCCATATCTATGGCTTGATGTACTGTGTCTGTCCATTCATGGTTTATTATCGATTGAGTAAAGAGTTTTGTTGCAAAATTTCCCAGTTGTATTTACGGAGTCTGTTGTGGGCACCATTAATCAGTTCTCTAAGCATTCTGACGACGTTTTGCTCTGGTATTATTTTAGCTAGTGGGGTATTAAGGGGAGGTTTGTATTTAAGACATTTAGGTAGTACCTGTTTTCTTAGGCATTTGTGCAGGAAGTACACCTGTTCGTTGGTGGCAATTCGTCGGATGACATTCGCTTCCCATTTTTGAGCAATGTTTAGCATATTGCGCCCAGGGGTCTTAGCGAGTTTCGAGAAGATTTTTACCTAAGATTGAGGTTCTTTATGTAGGTTTTCTCGCTGAGTTGGAAGAGTCATTTCCAAACGTTTCGCCACGCTACTAGTTAACATCTTCATTGGGCCTCCAGGCGAAACACTGCTGCTGATTCCTGCTTTCTGTTTATATGCTTGTGTTTCTTTGGTTCGTAAGGCCATTTCTTGTTCTTTATCTCAGGGAGTGATAGATGGGGTCTACCTCGGTGTGTTTGTTGATAGATTCCTGTTTGAAATGCCATGCTTTTGGGAATTCTTGTGCATGTCTGTTTTTGCTATATCCTAGGCTGGATGCATTGTCCCCGTCTAAGTAGTGTCCTTCCTTCGCAATAAACAAGGATGCTAGTGAGAGAGTGGCATGTCATTTTATGGCTAGTTCATATCCTGCTGGCTAGTTTTCTGCCTGCTTGTCCAAAGTAGTGTTTGATGCAGTCCTTGCACGGTATTTTGTAAATGACATTAGTTTTGCTTGCTGTCTGTATAGGGACTTTCAAGATCATTAGCTGCTGTATTAGTGTGTTGTTGGGTTTGTGGACCACCATGATGCCAAGGGGCCTGAGTAGTCTGGCAGTCATTTCCAAGATGTCTTTGATGTAGCAGAGAGTGGCGAGGGTTTCCGGACGTGTTTCGTCTGCTTGTTTGGGTGTGTTGCTGAGAAATTGCCGGACTGTGTTCATTAGGTACCCATTATTTTTGAATACATAGTATAGGTGGTTTTCTGCTGCTTTGAGCAGTTCCTCTCTGCTGCAGTGTGTGTTGGCTCGTTGAAATAATGTTCTGATGCAGCTTTTTTTGTGGATGTTGGGATGATTGCTTCTGTAGTTAAATATTTGTTCTGTATATGTTGTTTTCTTGTGGACACTGGTTTGAAGTTCCCCATTGGCTTCACGGTCTACTGTGACATCGATGACAGACAGGTTGTTGTTGTTTTCCTCCTCTTTTGTGAATTATATGCCAATAAGGTTATTATTGATGACCTTGAAGGTTTCTACTAATTTATTTCGTTTAGTGCTGACAAAGGTGTCATCCATGTCGTGGACTCAAAGATTGGGTTGGATGGTTGGTAGAGCTGTTTGTTCGAGTCTCTGCATTACTTCCTCTGCTCATAACTCTGATATCAGAATCCCATGGGTGTTCGGTTGGTTTGCCTGTAGGTTTTGTCGTTGAAAGTGAAGTATGTGCGGTAAGGCATAAATCCAATAGCTTGACGATACTGTCAATGCTGATGAAGATACTGGTGTTTGGTATATGCGTCTTTGGGTCTTATATTAGTATTGTTTCCTTGGCCAGGTTAATATTGATTGATATAAACGGGACTGAAACATCAAAGGAGAAAATTCTTACATCCTCTTCGTTTGTAGAGTCTTTAATGATCTTTCCACTCTAGGGTGGACTGGATGGAGTGACGTGAATATTCTAGGAAGTGTTTTAGTCTTTGGTGTCGTTCCCTGGCCAATCTGTAATTTGGTGTTCCAGGTAGTAAGATCATGGGTCTGGAGCGGGTCGGGGGTTTCTCCTGGTTTGTGAATTTTGGGTAATCTGTAGAAGCGTGGGTTGTTGGATCCATCTGGTTTCATTTTTTGGAAGTCGGTCTTATTTATTTCTCCAGATTTCTGAAGTATTTTGAGTAGGAATGAGATTCGGTTCTCTAGCTGTGTGGTCGGGTCTACTGCCACTTGTTAGTAAGTGTTGGTATCTGTAAGTAGTGTGTTCGCTTTTTCAATGTAGTCTCCTAGATTTAGAATAACTGTCAAGCGTCCGTTGTCTGCAGTTAGGATTGCAATGTTTTTTAGTAGTCTTTCCATTCTTCGTGGATTCAGTGTGTTTCCTTTCTTTTACCTGCTTAATGTTGGTGTGATTACCTATCTGGTATTTTGCTGGGTTTCTTCTGTGAATTGGTTGCTTTTCTTTAAGTATTAACTAAAGTCAGTAAGGAACTAGATAATGAAGTCAACGTGACGAAGAGTAAGAGTAGGCAGGGAGCAGATAATGAATGCAAAGGGACTGGTAATATGAGGTACATTTGTTTTTTTGCAAGAAGTGCAGTCGATATTCCACATGCACTTAGGGCTTGGATTAGTACCTGAGAGTATGATGTTATTGCTATTACTGAGACTTGCTTGAGGCAAAGGCAAGATTGGCAACTAAGCATCCAAGGATATCGATGCTTCAGAAGGGATGGAGAGGGAGATAAAACGGGGTGGAAGAGTTGCATTAGTGGACAGAGAGGATATCACAGTTTTCGTGAAGGAGGGCATTATGGAGGACTTGAGCAACGAGGTAATGTTGGCGGAGAGGCTGGATTACTGGCCTCCTAAAACGATCGTGACAGACAGGTAAAAATATGTCTACAGCTTATGGACAGATGTAGGAGGTATAGGGTGGTGGTGATTGCAGATTTTAATTTTCCAACATTGACTGAGATTCACTTAGCTTTAGAGATCAAGATGCAGCAGAATTTTGTGAGCAACATCCAGGAAGGCTTATTAGAGAATGATTTAAATTGTCTAACTCGGGCAGGGGCCATGTTGTACTTGGTGATGGGGAATGAGCACCGCCAGGTGATTGATGTTGCAATATGGGATTACTTTGCGAGTACTGATCACAAGTTTGGAAGATTTAGAATACTGACGAGCAACTTTGGGGCGGCACAGTGGCTCAGTGGTTGGCATTGCTGCCTCACACCACCAGGGTCCAGGTTTGATTCCAGCCTCGGGCAACAGTCTGTATGGAGTTTGCACATTCTGCGTGGGTTTCCACTGGGTCATCCGGCTTCGTCCCACAGTCCAATGATGTGCAGGTTAGGTGAAGTAGCCTATAGTGTGAGCTACATTAGTCATAGAAAAATGGGTATGGGCTTGTTCCTCTTCGGAGGGTCGGTGCAGATTGATTATATAAAGTGTGGAAACAGGCCCTTCGGCCCAACAAGTCCACACTGACCTGCCGAAGGACAACCCACCCAGACCCATTCCCTTACATTTACCCCTTCACCTAATACTACGGGCAATTTAGAATGCCCAATTCACCTAACTGATTGAGCCAAAGGCCTGTTTCCACACTGTCGAGAATCTAATCAACTCAAAGACGAGAGTGGTTTTAAAGAAAGAGAGCTAAGCTGAGGAAAGGCCAACTATACTAAAATTCGGTAGGAGCTGGGGGATATAGATTGGGAGCAGCTGTTTGAAGGTACATCTGCATCTGATCGGTAGGAGGCTTTTGAAGAGTAGTTGATCAGAGTACAAGAGAGACACGTTCCTGTGAAAATGAGGTATAGAAATTACAAGATTATGTAACCATGGATGACAGGGGAAATTGCAAGACTAGCTAAGCAGGAAAAGGAAGCATGCATAAGATCCAGGCTAATGAAGACAGATAAAGCTTTGAAAAAACATCGAGAATGTACAGGCAAACTGAAGTAAGGGATGAAGCGGGCAAAAAAGGGATCATGATATATCTTTCCCAAATAGGGTTAAGGAAAATCCCAAAGTCTTTTATTTATTATCAAGGAGCAAGAGGGTAACTGCAGAAAGGATTGGTGAAGGACAAAAGCGGAAAGTTAAGTGTGGAGACAGAGACACCGGGTGAGAATCTCAACGAGTACTTCGACTCGTATTCACTGAGTAGAGGGAGATGATGGATGTTGAGGGAAGGCGTAGATGTTTGCTTACTGTAGGTCAAGTCGACATAAGGAAGACGGAAGTGCTGCTTATTCTAAAATACATTAAGTTGGACAATTTCCCAGGTTTGGTTGGGAACTATCTCAGGTTACTGAGGGAAACAAGACAAGAAATAGCTGAGGCCTAATCAGATATCTTTGCAGCAACCTAGAACACAGGTGAGATACTGAAGTATTGGAGAACGACTAATGTTTTCCCCTTGTATAAGAAGTGCAGCAGGGTTTATACAGGTAAACACAGACCGGCGAGCCTGACCTTAGCAGTAGGGAAGCTGCTGGAGAAGTTACTGAGGGAATGGATCTTTTACCATTTGTAAGAAAATGGTATTATCAGTGATAAGCAACATGTCTTTTTGCACCAATCTTCATGTCTTGCCAACTTAACAGGATTCCTTGAGATTGTGACAAAATTGATTGTTGAGGGAAGTGCTGTATATGTCATATACATGGACTGCAGTTAGGCGTTTAATCAGGTTCCCCTTCGGTGACTGATAGAGAAAGTTAAGTTGCGTGCAGTCCAGTATGTACCACTTGGATCGATTAAGAACTGGCTCGGCAACAGATGACAGACAGTTGTAGTGAAAGGGAGTATCTCAAAATAGAGAACAGTGACTAGTGGTGTTCGACAAGGATACGTGTTGGGATCACTGTTGTTTGTGATATGCATTAATAATCTGGAGGAATATATACGTGGTCGGATTAGTAAATTTGCAAACGACACTAAGACTGGGGGAGTAGCAAATAGTAGAAAGACCTGCCAAAATACAACAGAATATAGGTATATTGAGGAGAAGGGCGTGGAAATGGCAGATGGAGATCAATATGTGCAAATGCGAGGTGATGCATTTTAAAAGATCCATTTCAATAGTGAACAATACAGTAAAAAGGAATAGTCCTGTGGAAATTGATGCACAGATATGTCTGGATGTTTAGATCCATTGTACCCTGAATGTGGCAGCTCAGCTCAATAGCGTGGTCAAAAGGTGACACGACATGCTTTCCTTCATCAGACAAGGTATTGCGAACAGGAGTTGGCAGGTCACGTTATAGTTGCATAAAACCTTGATCGGCCATATATGAAATGCTGCTTTCAGTGCTGGTCGCCACGTTCACAAAATGGTTTGGCTAATTTGGAGAGGGTGCAGAGGAGGTTGACGAGGGTGCTGCCTAGTATGGAGGGTGTTGGACCGAAGAGAGTTTGAATAGATTAGGATTATTTGAATTATAAAGACGGAGGTTGAGGGTGGACTTGATTGAGGTCTACAAATTCATGAGAATTACAAATAGTGTGAATACTAGCAAGCATTTTCCAGTGTGGGGAATCAATTACTAGGAGTCAGGAGTTCAAAGTGAGGGGGGGAGTTTAATGGAAATATGCGTGGAAAGTTCATCATGAGTGGTGGGTGCCTGGAACGCGTTACCAGCTGACATGGCAGAGGCGGGAATGATAGCGTGATTTCAGATGTATCTAGACAGATACATTAATGGTCATGGAGCAGAGGGATACAGATGCTAAGAAAAAAGGTTTACATGAAGGATCTGGATAGGTGCAGGCCTGGATGGCAGAAGGGCCTATTCCTGTGCTGCAATTTTCTTTGTTCTTTGTTCTTTCTTCTTGTTCAACCTACTTACAACCCTGACTTGGAAATATGCCGCCGCTCTTTCACAGTCGTTGATTCAAAATCCTCGAATTTCCTGGACCCCAGCATTGTGAGTGAACCCGCAGCAAGTGGACTGCAGCAATTCGACACGGCAACTCAACACCCCCTTCTCAAGGGCAAATGGGGATAGGCTATCAATGCTGGCCAGCCAGAGATTCCCAAGACCCACAAATGAATTAAAAAATCTTCAAAGATATGTACACATATTCCAACCTACCCAGCTCCCCCCCCCCCCCCCCCCGCACGTTATTCACAACTGTTCCCTTCTGAGTATAAAACTTATAATATATTGTCTTAATGTACTTACTGGAACATTGCACTGTCTCGTGCTTCCCTGTGCAGAAGGTCATCTATCACCTCGCTGCTCACTGTACCAACTTTTCAATCGCTTATTTGTTTTCGAAATGTCTTCTCCACAGTTCAAATGCACATCGTTTATATATATCCAAATGAATTAAACTCTGAAAGCTGACTCCTGTGAAGATTCACCGAGAAGTTTCCATTAGCCTGAAAATATTTAGTCACCATTCCTCTTTGTTTCCTATCTGCCAGTCAAACTTGATTCCACGTTTTTATAGTTCCTTTTAATCCATGAATGAATGAAGGAACAAATAATTTTATTATCACATAAACTGAGTAAAACACAGTAAAACGTGTTTTGTTGCCTGTTCCATACATGTCCTACTCATTAATATTGTTGATTTCTCTTGACAGAATTTCCTCTTCCCCTTCTTTGTATAAATGTTCCTTCGAGTATCGAATGAGCTTTGCTCTGCCTTTTAATATTCTCACTGTAAGGTGCACACAGAGGATTGCGGCACGAATCTTTTCACTCTCATTATTCTTATAATTGCCACCTGATCTATCAACTCCACTCTGAACCTTCAACATTTCTGAATTCCATTATTTGTCTGACATCTAATATAGTGTTGTACTTCAACATAACCTCTCACTGTCATCTACGGAGATTTGGATTTGTGTATTCTGCGTTCCCATTTGAGGGAACAATTCACGACTGGACCAAAACCATTTCATCTTTGAAGGAAACTCATTGTCCAGTTTCTCCTTTTTTGTCAAACTGTCAGTCAAACATTCATAGCTTAATTCTAGCCCCATTGAAGGCAGTCATTGCTTCTTTCTCATTCTCAATTATTACATTTCATATTCGGACTTTGGGAAGATAAAGATGTAGATGATTGTGTGGAAATCTGATGATGTACTGATATGCACGAGCTCGCTCAAGAAATTACAGGAATGTGTGTTAAATATCGTTCTGATATTTTCAATAAAACGCTCGCTGTGCCCCAAAATGTTCCCCTACTAACACTGAATCTACTTTTTTTTTTCCAAGGCCCAAGTCCAACAGTACAAGCACTCTTCTCTTTTACACATATTCCTGAAGAAAGCTATCCTCCATGCAGTTAAAGGAGCATTTGCCTGTCATTGCTCTGGCATTACCAGGATCTCAGTCTGTATCTAGATAATTTAATCTTTTCAGCACAACTATTCTGTAGTGATGCTATTACTCGCAAATGTCCCTAGATATTTATTTTATCCATCCTGTCCATTAGTTGGTGGCCTACAGATAATACTTCACAGTCTAACTGTACACGTTTTTGTTATGTAGCTTCAGCCAGTTTCATTCTGCCCTTGGAGGTATCCTCTTTCTCACTGACTCATGAATTCACGCTTTACTAAACAATTACTTCTACCCTTCATAATTTCCTCTCATTTCTATCGCTTCTGAATACTTTATACTCAGTGATATTTAACACACATTCCTTTAATTCCTTGAGCCAGCTCTTTTATATCAGTACATCATCAGATTTCCACACACTCATCTCCATCTTTAACTCCCCAAAATCCGAGTATTCACATTCATGTAGAGTAACTACGATTTAGAATTTATTCCTCACTCCATGGATGCTGTTATAAATGAGTATCAGCTGCATCTCGATTTATTTTGGCAATCCTGGTACTTTACTCTACTATTCCCTTTTGATTCCCATCTCGTCGGCAAGTTAGTGTAAGCGCTCCCAAATGCCTAACAAGGAGCACAGTCCCAGCTCTGCCACTTGCAAACCTGTCCACCTTGTACAGTTTATATCTCCCTCATAAACCGTTCTAATGTCCCACGAATGTGAGGCCTTTCCTACTGCACCATCGTTCCAGTTAGGTAATATCCGAGTTCTGTGTTTCATTGCACATAGCGCTGGGAGTAATCCAGGGATTGCTCCTTGCTAACCATTCGGCGAGTTCCAAAGATTTTGATTACCAGACCATGTCACACTTGTCATTGCATGACCATGTCATTCCGGCCACCACGGATGGTGATGTCTGGCTTCTTGCTGCCCCCTAAACTAATGTACTGCAGACACACAGTGACATTCTTGACTCCGCCATTCTGGAGTTACATTGACAGTCGCAGAATGACTTCTGTCTTCCTCAATTTACTGAATCCCCTCTGACCATTGCTCCTCCTTCCTTCTCCCTGCTCTTCTGTACACTCGTCCCGCTTGTGGTGCCACAAACATGGCTCTGACTGCACTCCCCTGAGCAGCCAGCACCTTCAGCAGCCTGGAAAATGGAAAACTGAATTTTGAGTGTGACCCCAGTCTATTCCTGTATTAACGGACTGTTTCTCTTTGACTGCTTGGTTGCCTGTCCCCTTCCTTCTTCCACCCTGTTATGACTGCAGTGCGATCCCCTCTCTTAGTATGCTATTAACCACTGCTCATCGTCGCACATGTACCACATAGTCTCCTGTCTGAGCTCCAAGACCCGGTGCTTCTCCAGAACACCGACTGAGGCTATGACGTATCAATGAAACGGAACACATTTTCCATATGACTAGTATGTGCTATCGAGTCTTCCATGAAATACACCTACTCTTACTCAATGATGTTTACGACTCATTGCCTTATCCAAGAGTAGCTTAGTGATGTTACTTTATTATGTTGGCTCTGACTTTCACTTGTTCTTGATATTTCTGAGTGGAACCCTTCTTTCAGATGCAGATAAAATACATTGCCTAAGTTCCAACAAGTTAATAAAAGATTATCAGAAAATGAATTTGCAGCTTTTCTCGCATATCTTTCATACTCAGTTCAGGCAGGTTCCAGCAGCAGAAATGCGTTTCATAGTGACTCCCAGGAACTAGTAATCATGGAGCTCCCACACCACTCTGCTCCGTTACAGCGTCACTATCTCCGAGACTTCCAGTTATGACCATGCCTCAATCCTCTATGCTGATTTAGATCACCCCACTTTGCTGCCATTATACCTCCCAGAGCTGAGTCACTGTCAAACCTTAGTTTCTAGCTGTTCCCTTACAGGCTTGCAACCGCTGCCACTGGGTTACAATAGATAGCGACACGCTCTGCTGATACTGTAACTCCAAGTACCAGTCGGCCTCGATCCCCACTACCGATTTATGTTCTCCTGCTGTGTGCTGCTCGCTGTTAGGTTCTCTGCCCTTGTAACTTCGAAATAATGGCAGTGCCGAAGCCTCAGATGAGTTTCATAATGTCTCAATTCGCACCTCTACCCCACAGTTTCGCTGTTGTGCCTGGAAGACAGTTAAAAAAAGGAGGAGGCCTCAATGCTAGGAAGTGTGTTACAGAGACTCAGAACGCCAAAATAATTTGGACGTTACATCTGGAGGAGTAGGGAGCTTATGATGGAGATAGTAGCTTGTTGGTGCTGGAAATTGTTACTCTGGTTCGATATTTGCTTGATCTGAGGGATTGAAGTTACAGGGATAGGAATACTTGAATAATATGACAGGGAGCTCTGGGGGTGCTATTATCTTGTGGATCTTAGAGTTAAGAGACTTGCAGTGACTGGAGGAAGAAAAGATTTAGCGAAAGATTTATAAGCTGCTGGTGTTCAATAATCTTCAGGACAATGAAAGGGTCAGAGTATACGAAAATTTTCCGGGATGGATGTGATGATTTGAATGTTATTGGGGGTGGGGGTGGTTGGTGGGGCTTGAAGACACGATACAGAGAGGGAGAGTGATTACTGCCTGAAATTATTGTATAGCATCATTCAACACGGCTAGCCACTGCAAATCGTCAGAAGTTTGGGAGGGGAACGTGTACTGCAATTGTCTGCAGCAGATAAGGAATAATGGAGGAACTGTCAGAGTTTCCAACGATAGGGAGGTCTGGATGGGTTGAAGCAGTTTTTTTTGAGAGAGAAATGTTCAGGACAGAAATAGGGAACACAGATTGTGAGATGCACAGTTATACAAAGTGACAGTGTTTGAAGTACTTGGGGGGAGGAGAAAACAGAGTTGTGGAATGTTGTCACGTTTGGAGAAAAGACACGGCAATGTCTGAATTGAAGGAAGGAATACAAATACCCATCCCAGCTGGAAGCTCATCGATGCAAACATTCCGCGGAGAAACCTTTCACTTGCTCCATGTGGGAATGGATTTTCTTAGTCATCCAGCCTCGTTTCAAACCAGTAGGTTCGCACTATTCCTCTCATGAACGGTTCGTGTAAATGATATGACAAGGAGCAAAGGAATAGATGTAATGATTGATCTAAACAATCCAAGGATGGCAGGTGAGCTGTTGCCTCTGGCGTTATCAGCTCGAGTTCTTCTGATTGTGGTGCTATCGTGCATTGGATTCCATGCGACCACCCGTGAAACCCCGTCATGTTGACAGCAGTGCAAGTAACCAGCAGGATAAGATACAGACCTTTAGCCTCCAATAAGTGATATGCCCGGTCCCAGTCCTAAATCAGGACAACGTCTTTAGGTTCTACAGAAGGAGTAGTCTCCTTCACACAGATCATTACCCTCGTGATAGGCTTGGTGTACTTCTGAATGTAAGCATTGAAGAGTTTTGAGTAACTTATGCACGTGTTTTCCCACTTCATCACCACCGTTGTAGAAGTTTTATCAGTCATTGTGACAGCTTCGATCGATCTCCAAATATATCTACTGTTACTAGACAATGTTTATTACAATGCACACGAGGTAATTCAATAAACACAAGATGTAAATAAGTAAACTATTGACCAGGCAAGGGGGTAGTGAAAGAATAATGTAGTAACTTTTGCCTCGTTGCCAAATTGTGCACAATTATGCACATATTAAATTCAGATACGTAGGAGTTGTTTCGGTATCTCACCCAAGTCTGGCATACCGTCCTTATACCGTGACTAACAAGGTTTTGCGGGAAACCCAATAGGAACAGAACTTTGGTGTGTAAGGCAGCCTGCTTGGTAACGGCATTTACACGCTTATTCCTTTGTAGACTATGTAAGTTGCACCAATGTGAGCAGAATATTTGATAACTGCCAGTCTGAATGGACAAAATAGTACTGTTAATAGGCTTTCCGGTGGAAGTTAAAAAATATCTTTGTTGCCACAAGGCTCCATAATCGTCGGCCACGCCATGATCCTGTCCCTGTTTATGCCCTTTGCAATCCTTGTTAACCACTCGCAACGTCATGACGCAGACTTGTCGGAATCTCTGTCCATTGCAAACTATTTTGAAAGAAAAGGACAAAACGACCTTCTTAAAGGAGCATCATTAAAGCAACTTGTGAAAAAAGACAGTTTCATTTTAAAGCCGTAAATCGTACACTATTAGTATATTACAATACTTCGACATTGCATTGATAATAACCGTGCAAGCATGCACTTCTCTTTCCTATTTCTGTCTGCTTACTCCCACCATCAAACACCTCTGTTTACCATTCGTCCATTACACATTATTCCTAGTATTCCTTCCAAAGAGAAACACTTCACATTTTTCCGTATTAGAATCCATATGTCACCTCTCAGTGAAGCTGCACAACTCATCTATATCCTACCTATGTAACTTGTAAAACCTTGGCATTGTCCACACGTACGCCGACGTTTGCATTATCTGCAAAGTTACTAACTCATCATTCTCTGCTCTCATCCAGGTCGTTTATTTAAAAATGACAAACAGCACTGGCCCCAAAATACATCCTTGCAGCACACCAATAGTAACTTAACTCCAGGATAAATATTTCCTATTAATCAACACTATCTATCTTTTTCAGCTGACCAATTTCTGCTTCAAAACGCTAAATCTCCCTCATACCGATGCCTCCATATTTTGTGTAATAGTCTTCCGTGGGCAACGTTATGAAACGCCTTCGTAAAATCCATAGACACGAGATCATCCGTTTGACCCTCATCTACGTGTTTGGTCACCTTCTCTAAAAACTTAGTAAGGTCTTGAGTCACGACTTACCCTTCACAGAACGGTGCAAAGTATCACTAATCAAATTATTCCTTTCCAGATGATGATAAATCCTATCTTTTATAATCCTTTCCAAACTTTTATTCCCAACCGAGGTAAAGCTCACTAATCTATAATTACCAGAATTTTCTCTACTCCCCTTCTTGTACAAGCAAACAACATCTGCTCTCTTCCAGTCTCCAGTCACAATTCCTTGAGATGACGATGATATAAAGATCAAGCCATATCACCTCCCTTGCTTCCAATGGAATCGGAGGAAAAATTCCATCTGGCCAAGTTGATGTTCACACTTTCCAGAATTGATAACACTTTCCCCATATGAAACTCTATCCTCTCTTGTCTGACAGCCTGTATCTCAGCGTTCTCCTTGGCATCATTGCCTTTTCACTGCATGAAAACGGACGGGTATGTTCAGGAAGCGCCTTTCCTTTCTCTTTATAGTCCAGACAATACTTCCCACTACTGTCCATGGTTGCACCTGAACTCACTTTAGGCATTCATTTGTCCGACATACTTCCCGCACACTTTAAAGATTTCCTTGATCTGATCTGCCAAAGACATCTCATATCCCCTCTTCGCTATTCTTAGCTCTCTATTTAGGTCCCTCCAGACTAACGTATAACTCTCAAGCGCCGTAAGTGGTACATCTTCACATTAGCCTTGTTCTTCCTTCTGACAAGAGATTAAAATTCTTTACTCAGCCACGGTCGCCCCGTTCGACCACTCCCTCCCTTCCTGACAGGTACATACTGTTCAAGGATATGCAGTAGCTGTTCCTTCAACAGTCTTCACATTACAATTGTGCCCATCACATACATGTTCCTTCCCCACCCTGCGCATCCTAAATCTTGGCTAATTGCTTCATAATTATCTTTCCCCCCTGCTATAACACATATCCTGCTATAAATACCTGTCTGCTTCCATCACTAAAATCAATGTAACGGAATTGTGGCCATTGTCACCAAAATGCTCACTAACTCCTAATCTAATAACTGGCTGCGGTCATTACCCAGTACCAAATCGAATGTGGGTTCGCCTCTTGCTTACCTATCCATATATTGTGCCAACAAACCGTCCTGCAAAAGCTTGACCCATGTAAACTCCTCGAACTGTAGCGTTTCCACTGAAACGTTGGAAAGTTTAGTTCTCTCATAACAATAACACTTTCGGTCCTATCCAGAATATTATCTGCAATCCATTCTCTATATCTCTGGAACTTTTCAGTGGCCTAATGAAAACTCCCAACAAGGTGACCTCTCCTTTCGTGTTTCTAACCCTCAGTCAACAAGTTTGCATCAAACGTCCTTTTCTGCCACTGTATTACAGACCTTGACGAACAATTCCACGCTACCCCCTCTTCCTTGTTCTTACTCAAAGATCTAAACTCCGGAACCTGCAACAACAAGTCCTGTCTATTCTCCGTCCATTCCTCCGAAATAGCCACAACTCACTAGAACACCGCCAATGAGGAAGCAGCCACCACTGAAAGGTATCGCAAACATCACAGTGAATGTCATTTTGTTCCCAAGAATGCCACTGAGTCCATTGCTTCCTCCCCGTAACCATCAATGTGTATGCATCACTTCCTTTAGTGATGTACATGCAGGAGCTGCCGAAGACTTCCCTCACTGTGAAAGAACGATCAGTCCTCAGGAAAAGCCTCATCTTCATTCCGATGCGCTCTCCATTAACAATTTCACCATGCGTGACACAGTGATGCTTTCTTCCACTGCCTCTGCTACCATGCTTATTTTCTCCAGCAGGTCTCCCAACCACCCTCCAAGAACCCTTTGCCCGCATGCAAAATACTCAACTTTGGTACCCAGTGCTGGTCTGCTACCCAAACTCTTGTATTTATCTCCAACTGCGGCCATGACAATAACTGCCTCATCCAGTCTAGTCCTCTCAACGTACCTCCATTCCCTCGGCTCCAACTGCAACCACAACTTCAAACTATCAGGCAAAGCGTCTGCACTGATAGGTTGGCGCATATACTTGTACAGATATGAAGACTGAAGCAAACGTATTGACACCTCTTCCTACTGCCCCGTCGGCCATGCCCTTACCTTGCATCACTTAGCTATCATCTCCCAGACCATCCACAACCACTTGAACTCAGAGAAGCACCATCCATAGCCTCTGACCTCATAATCAGGGCACCCTCCACTTCCCAGTTCAATATCTCAACCAAAATTCATAAACCTGACTGCCCGGTCGAGGGTGATCTCTGACAGTCATACACCACTGAAATTGTCTCCTAATACTTTTACACACCTCTGTACCTCTTATTTATGATCAACCACATACATGAGGAACACGACCCATAGTCTTCACCTGCGCAATTACTTTGATTCCGTGGCCTCCAATGCCTCACATTAACCATGGCCAACCAATCTTTAGATACGTCTCTCTGCCATGAAGGAGGCCTCCAGTCCGTCTGGTTTTATCCTCTCCTACTGACGCATCAAGTACACTCCGCCGGAACACTGATTCGATTAGCTGAACTGCTCCTCACATACAGTCGTTTCAACTTCAAAACCGCCAAATTAATTCAGACGAGAAAGGTAACCATGGCCACCAGCATGGACTCCAGTTATGCCTGCTCTTCGGCGCTTACGTGGAAGGATCCATCTTCTGCAGCTACAATTGCACCATTCCCACCAATCACACCATTTCATTGATGACAGTATCGGCATCACCTCATGCACCCGCGATGAGTTTGAACAGTTCATCAACTTCAGAAACAAATCCATCTAAGCTGAAGTTCACCAAGATCATATCGAACACCTACCTCTACTACCTGGACCTTCTCAATCTTCATTTCTTGCTTTCACTTTAACATGGATATATATTGTACTTCAAAATAACTGTCTCCCACAGATTACGTGGTTTATAAATCCTCTCAACCCTACATTGGAAAAACGCAATCCCTTCATTGTACGCTTCCACTGAATCTTCTCCCAGGAGGACCAGTTTCACATGAAACATCGCAGATGACCTCCTAATTGAAGACCGCCATTTCCCATTGCACATGGTCAAAAATCCTTCCACAGATGCTCCCCGCCCCCTTCCCACACCTCTGCCCTTGAACGCCACACTTCCATTCACAATAAATCAGAACGCTCCTGGTCCTCACCTTCCACCCACCAACCTACGGAGGCAACGCATCATCCTCCACCATCACCGTCAGACACGCCAATCAGAGATATGTTTCCATCCTACGTAGTTCAGCATTCCGCAGAAAAAATATCCTCCACAAATCCCTCATTACGTCGATGCCCCCTCCCAACACACGTTGTACTCTAGCCATCTTTAAATGCCAAAACAATGGGTGTAAAACCTGCGTTCACACCTCCATCCTGACCTCCATCCAAGTCTGGAACGGGTACTTCTACATCCTGCAGAGATTTTCCTGCACTTTCAAACACCTCATCTACTGTGCAAATTGATTACGATGCGGTCTCATCTACGTTGGTCGACAGGATACCAATTTGCGGAATCTCAGAGAATGTCTGCAGGATACATGGAGCAAACAATCATACTGCCCTGTGGCCGAACACTTCCTAACCAATCGGCCAAGTACATCCAAATTCTGGACCTTTTCCACCAACAACTTCGAGCCATTCAATGGCTGGAGGAATAACCCCTCAATTTGAGCCTTAGGTTCCTCCAACCACATGGGATAAATGTTGCATTCACCAGTTTCCTGATATCCCCTCACCCATCTGATCCCAGAGCGAACCTTCCACCTCGAAACTGCCCCATTGAACTGTTCTACCTGTTCATCTTCCTTCCCAACTGTCTGCTCCACCCGCCACTCTAACCTGCTACCAGTACACCTTCTACCTATAACAACCCCACTAACTAACTCCCACCTCCACACTCATCCCATTTATCTCTCAGCCTCTCTCTCTCTCCCCCCCAACACAAAACGTTTTAATTCGATCTTCAGCATCTAAAGTCTTCACTTTTTACTGAGCTGATTATAAACTTACTGCAAAACGTCTTCCAAGGTTGGCCAGTTTGAAGAGAGTCCCCTCCTCCATTCACAAGGAACTCAGTACGTATGTCATTCACTGCATCCCCAAGTTGGTATCCTGTCGACCAACGTAGATGAGACCGCATCATAATCAATTTGCACAGTAGATCTCTGCAGGAAAATCTCTGCAGGATGTAGAAGGACTCGTTGTAGACTTGGATGGAGGTCAGGATGGAGGTGTGAACGCAGGTTTTACACCCATTGTGTTCTCCTCTGCCCTGAACACAGCACAAAAATACTGAAGCAGACCACCCACAACAGCGGTATCATCTTCTTTCGTGCCTGCCAACGCAACGGACTGATCCCACATGGACTGCAGACGACATTCAGAACATCGAAGTATGCACTTGCCAAAGAACATCAAGACATACAGCAAATTCAAATTCTACAGGAACATTTCTCCCTCCGTATCCTCATCTCCACGCTCACAACCATGCCGCAAACTCTCCCTGTAGTGAGCCCTGCCGCCGCTCAGGGCCACACTCTCCCAGAATTGCAAAGACCCTCTGTTGGTCCAAATCCTCAGAAGAATCCACTCAGTAAACATTCACTTATTCTCCAGCTTATCTGACATTAAAGAAGAATATGTACACCAATCTTTCATGTACTTACCTCTAAACTCGGGATTCGTCGTTCATTCTAGAACTTTCTCCCGCCCTCCAGAATCTCTTGGACGCCAATAGCCACACAGCCGTTACAGAGTCATAGAGACATGGAGGTGTACAACAAGGAAACAAAACCTTCGATCCAACCTGTCCATGCCGACCAGATATCCCACCCCAATCTAGTACTACCTGCCAGCATCCGGCCCATACCCCCTGTAAACCCTTACTATTCATACATACCCATTCAAATGCTTTTTAACTGTTGCAATTGTAAAACTTTTTAAGGACAACTCATACCCTCCGACGCTCCAGAGAAAACAGCCCCAGCCTGGTCAGCTACTCCTTATAGCTCAGTCCTCCAACCCTGGCAACATCCTTGTAAATCTTTTCTGAACCCTTTCAAGTTTCACAATAGGAAGGAGACCAAAATTGCGCGCAATATTCCAGCAGTTGCCTAAACAATGACTTGTACAGCCGCAACAAGACTTCCCAACTCCTATACTCAATACTCTAACCAATAAAGGGAAGTATACCAAACGCCTTCTTTACTATTTGTCTGCCTACGACTCCACTTTCAAGGAACTCTGAACCTGCACTACAAGGTCTCTTTATTCAGCAAAACTCCGTAGGACCGTACCATTAAGTGTATAAGCCCTGCTAAGATTTGCTTTCCTAAAATGCAGCACCTCACATTTATCTGAATTAAATTCCATCCGCCACTTCTCATACCATTGGCCCATCTGATCAATATTTTGTTGTAATCTCAGTAACCTTCCCTGTCCAACACATCTCCAATTTTGGTGTCATCTGCAAACTTACAAACCATACTTCTTATGGTCGCATCCAAATCATTTATAGACATGGCAAAAAGTAGAGGACCCAGCACCAATCCTTGTGACACTGCACTAGTCATAGACATCAAGTCTGAAAAACAACCCTCTACTACCACCCTCTGTCTTCAACCTTTGAGCCAGTTCTGTATCAAGTGGCTTGTTCTCCCTGTATTCCGTGATATCTAACCTTGCTAACCAATCGTCCGTCGTTAATCTTGTCGAATGTCTTACTGAAGTCTATATAGATTTTATCAATCGTCTTTGTTACTTCTTCAATGAACTCAATCAAGTTTATGAGACATGATTTCGCACTCATGACTATCCCTAAGCTGACCTTGCCTTTCCAAATACATGTACATCCTGTCCCTCAGGATTCCCGATAACAACTTGCCCAGCACGGACATCAGGCTCACTGGTATATAGTTCCCTTGATCGTCCTTACCACCCTGAATAAACAGTGGCGCCACGTCAGCCAACTTCTGGTGAGATGTCTTCCAGCATGTCACCTGTGACTATTGATGATACAAATATCTCAGCAAGAGGCCCAGAAATCATTTGTCTAACTTCCCACAGAGTTCTAGCTGACACCTGATCATGTCCTGGGCATTTGTCCATCTTTATGTGTTTCAAGACATCCAGCACTTTCTCCTCTGTAATATGGACATTTTTCAATGTGTCGGCATCCACTTCCCTACATTCTATATCTTCCATGACATTCTCCAGAGTAAATATTGATGCAGAATACTCGTTTAGTATCTCCCCCATTTTCTGTGGCTCCACACAAAGGACGCTTTGCTGATCTTTGAGGGGATCTATTCTGTCCCTAGTTACCCTTTTGTCCTTCATGTAATTGTTAAAAACCTTTGGATTCTCCTTAATTGTATTTGCCAAAGCTATCCCCTTTTTTGCTCTCTTACTGCCTTTATACTCTTCTAAGGATTCACCCGGTCTATCCTGTCTACACCAGACATATGCTTCCTTCTTTTTCTCAACTAAACCCTCAAGTTATTTAGTCAGCCAACATTCAACATACCTAACAGCATTTCCTTTCACCCCGACGGGGATGTACTTTCTCTGAATTCTGGTATCTCATTTCTGAAGGCTTCCCCATTTCTAGCTGTCCCCTTACATGTGAATATTTGCCCCCAATCAGATTTGCAAAGTTCTTGCCTAATGTCGTAAAAATTGGCCTTTCTCTAATTTAGAACTTCAACTTTTAGATCTGATCTATCCTTTTCCATCACTATTTTAAACCATTAGAATTATGGTCGCTGGCCCCAGAGTGCTCCTCCGCAGACACCTCAGTCACCTGCCCTGTCTTATTTTCCAAGGGTATGTCAAGTTTTGCATACCTCGTAGACAAATCCAAATAATCCAAATACTGAATCAGAAACTTTTCTTGTACACACTTAACAAATTGCACTCCATCTAAACCCTTAAAACCATGATGGCAGTCCCACTCTATGGTTGGAAAATTAAAATCGCCCACCATAACCAACCTATTATTCTTACAGATAGCTGAGATCTCCTCACAAGCTTGTTTCCCAATTTCGCTCTGACTATAAGGGGTCTATAATACAATCCCTAAAGTTGATCATCCCTTTCTTATTTATCAGTTCTACCCAAATAACTTCCCTGGATGTATTTGCAGGAATATCCCCCCTCAATACAGCTGTAATGCTGTTCCTTATCAAAAACGCCACACCCCTCCTCTTTTGCCTCGCTTTCTATCCTTCCTGTAGCATTTGTATCCTGGAACATCAAGCTGCAGAACTGCCCATCCCTGAGTCATGTTTCTGTAATTACTATGATATCCCAGTCCCATGTTCCTAACCATGTCCTGACTTCATCTGCTTTCCCTGTTAGTCCTCTTGCATTGAAAGATACGCAGTTTAATTTATTAGTCCCAACTCGTCTCTGCCTTCCCTGACTTTTTGACTTGCTTCTGTTCTCAACTGTACCAGTCTTAGATTGGTCTCGTTCCTCACTATCTCCCTGGGTCTCACCCCCGCCCAACCTTACTAGCATAAATTCCCCCGAGCAGCTCAAGCAAATCTCCATATTAGTCCCCCTCCAATTTGTGTGAAATCCTTCATTCTTTTACAGGTCACGTCTACCCTAAAAAAATATTCAAATGATCCAAACATGTGAATCCTTCTCCCATACTCCAGATCGTCAGCCATGCATTTATCTGCTCTATCCACATATTCCTGACCTCACCAGCTACGGTGACAATGTGGGAAACAGCAATGCCTCTTCAGCCCCTGCCACAACACAGGCTACACCCTATGCTGGTTTTGCATCTTCCGCAATCGCTGCTAGCATCACTGCCTCAGCGATTGCCGCCAAGATAAATGCCTCCACGATCACCACTAAGGCAACCACCTCTGTCCTTACCGCGAAGACTACCCGATACTTCACGTCAACTTGCTTTGATGCCACTGACTCAGCAACTTTAGTACCTGCTGACATCACTGCTCAGAACACCGCCAATGAGTATGAAGCCATCGATGAAAGCTCTGCAAACGACATTTGTAATGCCACTTTGGCCCCTGAAAAACCTTCGCTTCTGCCTCCAACTACCATTATGTGCATTAATTCATCTCCTGATGTCACCGATGATGCCAAGAGCACACGCATTCCAAGGACAATCTGACTCCACATCACAAAAGCCTGCCCCACACCAGGTTCTAACCCCGGCCCGGACGTGCTTCCCCATTCTCCAAACTTCCCTATCAGAATGAGCGATCAGTCCTCTGTTTAGTCCTCACCTTCATCCAATTATACTGCCACATCAACGAAGTTATGCTGCCTTTACCTCCGTACTTATTTTTTCCAACAGAACTCCAACTGACTATCCGATTACGGCTTTGCCCGCCTCCAGCACACTCCATCCAGTTGGACACGCAGTGCTGGTCGATCTCATTATCCCCCACTGTCACCTCGACATTGACTGCCTCAACCAGTCCACCCATAAAACCTACTTAAACGTACCACCCACAAAATTCATTGCCCTCCATACCCTCTGCTCCAAGCTCAACCTCACCATCAAACCAGCAGACAATGGCGACGCAGTGGCAGTTTAGCACATTGACTTAGATGCTGCTGAATCCATTTTCAACACAAGGACGCTTCCTCCAAAAGAAACATAGACCCGAGCCTCACTTCCATTCAACAAACTATCATCTTCCAGACCATCCTTAACCTCATTAACATATTAGAAGAAAAAAACCAGGAGCAGGGGTTCGGCCATCGGACCCTTGGACGCTCTTCCCCTCGATCAGATTAAGGCTAATCCTTTTGTGGACTCAGATCCACTTACTCACTTTCGCATCATATCCCTTAATTTATTTATTGTTAAAAAAAACACACTTAAGTTTAAAAATATTTACTGAAATAGCATCAACTACGTCACTGAGCAAGGAATTCAAGATATTAACAATCCGCTGTGTGAAGAAGTTCCTTCTTAACTCAGTCTTAAATCTGGTCCCGTCAACTTGAGGCTCTGCCTTCTTGTTCCAGCTTCACCTACAAGTGGAACTCCTTGTCTCCTTCTATCTCCTTCTCCTCAAAATGTTTGATGTTTCAATGAGATCAACCCTCCCCCGCTATTCTCATGAATTCCAATGAATATAATCCCACCCTTCTTAGTCTCTCCTCATAAGCCAAATGTTCTATAGAGATAACCTGCTATGTATTCCGTGATTTAAACAGTAGTGTCACTTTTTTTGTTTTCCAATCTTCTGGGACTGTCCCAGCGTCCAGCCAATTTGTAAATTTACCACCAGTGCACCTGCTGATTCTCCTGGCATCTCTCTTCATTCCCTGGGATACATACCTTCAGTTCCAGGAGACTTATCAATCTTCCACTACATTAACTTACATAACAGTACCTGTTCCATAATAATGATTGTTTCCATTTCCTTAACTAATTTCATCTCTTTGTCATTTACTTGCATACTATTACTGTCGTCAATGTGAAGACCGACACAAAACACCTGTTCAATGCCTCGTCCATTTCCCATAACCCCCTCGAAATCCTCTGAAGGACCAACATTTACTTTGGCCACTTTTTTTTTGTGTTGTGAATAAACTTTTGCTATCTGTCGTTATATACTGTGCTAGAGTTTTCTCATGTTCTACTTACTTTTCTTTATTGCTTTTTTCGTTGAACTTTAACGTTTTCCCAATCTTCGAGTTTCATTTTGTTTTTGGCCAATTTGTATGCCTTATCTTTCAAGTTGATAGCCTTGTTTCCTTTGACATCCATAGCAGATTAGTCCTTTTCTTACATTCGTTTCTTTTCATTGGAATATAGTTTTGCTGACGACTTAGAGAAAAAAATTGAAAGCTCTCTACTGCCCGCTAACCGTCCCACCATGGAATCTCTGTTTCCAATGTACTTAAGCGAAGCCCTCCCTCGTTCTATTGTCGTCTCCCATGTTCAGGCACAGGACCCTGCTATTGGATTTATTATCACTCACTCTATTTGTATTCTCAATTAAGCTATACTGTGATCGCTATTTCCAAGAGGATCGATAACTCTGGAACAATTGATTATTCCAGTCTCATTACACGGCACCAGATCTAAGTTAGCTTTATCACGCATCGGTTCCAATACATATTGTTCGAAAAAAATATCCTGGATGCAGTCAACGAACTCAGTCTCCAGGCTACTCTGACAGAGTTGGTTCGACCAATCGATAATTAAATTTAAATCCCACATGAAAATTACGTTACCACTTTAATAGGCGTTAGATTTTTCTCTTTGTTTATTACGCGCCCCAATGGCATCACCTCAGGGGATCTCATAACCAAAGCCACCGCCCTCATACCTCAGGTACGCCGCACCATCTGGTTCTACCTCTGCACGAATTCCATAAACCTGACTGGCACAGACGGGTTATCATCTCCACCTGCTCCTTCACGAAATAAAATATTTCCACTTAACTTGACATTGCCCTGTACCAATTGGTCCAGGATCTCCATGCATTCGGGAGACTACCTCCGCCCAACATGACCCTCATGACGTTGTGTTCACCGGCCGACACTGCCCATTTCTTACCATGGACATCCAGTCCCTGTAGACGTCCATCCGCTATGACGAACACCTTGATGCCGTCTGGTTCTTCCTCTTCCACTGACCCAACCTGGATCCTTCCATCAACACACTCATTCAATTGACGATTTCTCTTCGAATCGTCCCACCTCCTTCAGACCAAAAGGGCAGCCATGAATTTTCACATGGGCCCTAGCTATGCCTGCCTCTTTCTTGGGTACATGGCCAATTCTTCAGAAGCAGCTGCACCGACACTCTTCCACACATTTTCATCTGTGACATTAAAGATTGTATTGGCACTTCCTCGCGCTCCCATGTGGTAGTTGAATAATACGTGAACTTTGCAAACACCTTTCACCCTGATTTCAAGTTCACCTGGAAAATCTCGGACACAACCTTCCCCTTCCTAAACGCTCCATCTCCATTTCCGGCGATCGATTTAACACGGACATCTCATCCAAACCGACCCACTATCACAGAGAACCAGACTGTACCACCTCGCGCACCTCATTTCTGTATAAATGCTATTCCTTGTTTCCAATTCCACCAGATCTTCTGCAACTGCTCCCAGGAGGTCCAATTACAGGTCAGAACATCCCAAATAGTCTCCTTAGTTGAGGAACACAATTTTATCCTTCCACATAGTCAAATATGCACTCCAGCACATCTCTTCTACTTGCCACAACTCCACCCTTGAAACCCAAGCTTTCAATCTCAACAAGGACAGAAAACCTCTGGTCCTCACCTTCCACCACACCACCCTCCTGATTAAACGCATTATCCTCCATCATTTCCTTTACCGACAGTCAGACCCCATAAACAGTGGTTTATTTCCCAACCCATGCTTTCACCCCACCGGAGAAAATTAGCTGCGCCACTCCACCGTTTGGTCCATCCCATCCATGAACCTACTATCTCCTCCCAGCAACTTCCTTTTACACTGCAAGTGGCGTTAAACCGGAGCTCATATCTCCCCCCTCACGGTCATTCAAATACCAAATGAACTTTCCACATCCGGCAGAGATTTTCCTGCGCATCCAAACACCTCATCGACTCTTTCAAATTTTCTGGACGTGGTCTCCTATAAACTGGGGAGACAGGCCGCCAACTTAAGGAACATTTCAGAGAACATCTCTGGAACACACACCAGACAACCCCACAGTCTCGTGGCTCATCATTTCAACTCCCCCTCCAACTCCACCAAGCACATCCAAGTTATGGCCCTCCACCACTGCCGAATGCTATCCATCCGACGCTGATGGAAGAACGCCTCTGCTTCGGTCTTGGAACTCTCCACCCACACAGCATCAATATTGATTTCATGAAATTCCTCATTTCACCTCCACTCACCTCATCCCAGCTTCAACGCTCACATTTGGAACTGCGCTCCTGAACTGGCCAATCTGGCTATGTTCCTTTCCACCAACCAACTCCACTTCTGCTCCAGCCTATATCCGTCACCCCACCTGCATCTATGTAACGCCTTCCCACCTACATTGACTCTAGTCGTACCACACCTTCACCTTTTTCTCTGGCAGTCCCTTCCCTCCAAACTCCCCACATTACTGATGAGGGGCTTTTGCCCGAAACGTTGACTCTGTTGCTCCTCAGATTATGCCTGACCTGCCATGCTTTTCCAGTGCCAGACTTTTCACTCTGATCTCCACCATCTGCAGTTCTCACTTTCTCCCAAATGACAGGTCTGCTCCAGTACAATGATGATGGTGTGTCCGGAGAGTCATATGTTGATATTTTTGAACATTTAGATATGAAACTGTGAAGGATATGGTGTGTGTCTTGATGCGCAAGAAGGTAGACTAGACACCAGGAACACCTCCACCCTCCTTGAGCTTATCTCTCCACCCTTCAGGCTCTCTGCCTTTATTCCTGATGAAGGGCTTTTCCCCGAAACGTCGATTTTACTGCTCCTGAACTGCTGTGCCCTTCCAGCGCCACTAATCCAGAATCTGGTTTCCAGCATCTGCAGTCATCGTTTTTACCTAAATCCCTGAATACTGAGTAAAGCGAGAGTGTCAATATCTGGGACTGTACACAAACTCATTGTATGCTATTCAGTCACAGGAGAGGTTGCAGAGAACTGGACAATAGCCAAAGTTGTAACTTTGTTTAAGAAAGTCAGAAGGGACATGACACTAGGATATAGCCATCAGCTTCAATTGAAATCAGAAGCTTTTGCAGTGCTGCTTGTTCGTCAGGTGAATTCGTGCCAGACAGCTAAATAGCAAGAGGATAGAGAGATATGAACAACGCAGAGACAAACGTTTTCTTCTTAAATTTATAAAGCTATCATGTGTTGACACAGGCGTATTCCGACAATGGGACTACGCCTGTGCTGAACAGGACATTGTGATTGGATAAAAGCAAAAGAATGGCAACATATAAACTCGTGAATGATGATCAACAGTCACATTAATGTTCGTCTCTTCTTATCAATTTGCAGCATCATATCCTTTCTGCCACAGCGGCGAAAGACAACACTGAGAATGTAACATGAAAGACAGAGCTGGGAACTGGTGAAGCTTTCTCGTCCCTCGCTCCAACGTCTCGGAGAACGCAGCACAGGCAGAAGTTGCATGCACTCCACCATCACCAGCAATGCTGGTATCTGTCACTTTTCAGCCTCACCACGCCATCCCAGCACTTCTCTGACCTACTGACAGTACGCTTATGAACTTCAGTGCTGCTGCTCAGGGTGTACTGACAACTCTCACTGCAATGCTGTTTCAATGACTCTGTACTCAGGAACTGCATCTCTTCGCTGTAAACTGTGTGTGCGTACACATTCACTTTGAACTGGCTTGAATGTTGACAGAATTGTTGTCTTTCCTAATTTGGCCTTTATCCGTATTTACCCTCAGCCAAAGCGATAAGATTCACATAACTGCTGGAATTTCTTGCCATTTAGCACGAACACAAAGCCAGAAAGCCTGATATAATTGTCTATTTTATGGCAAAGTTGTCAGCATAATGAGCCAATGGTAGTCTCAGTTAGCATCCAGGAGTTTCGGCAAGGTCCATCATTCTCCATGAAGGTCAGAGTCTGGATCATTTTGCTTTATGGTGTAAGGAGCTAAATGTCGTGAATTCACTATCCGTCTTGTTTCTTTCCACTATGTTGTAGATTGATTCCTTCAGAACGAGAGATCATCGAGAGATATTAAGAGTGACAGAAGTGTTTGGCACCGCTGTTAGTACAGGTGCAGCTGGGGGAATGATGATGAGGTGTCCTGGACGATTGAGTTGGCAGCACAGACGACAGGCAGGTTTGGGATCAGGTGCAGGGAGCAATTTAGAAAGGAAACAAGAGAAGATGTTGAATCTAACAGTTAGACTGGACAAACATGAACTTTGGTCTGAGGTGGGCGCAGAGCAAAGATGGAATGAGAGCGATATCACCAATTTCATATGGTAGTACTTACGCTGGTGGATTGGAGGAGGTCAGTGACCTCATTCATAAATAGCTCGGTATTCACCCAGAAGGGGATCACCTCAGTGACTTAGTGGTCAACTTGAGAACATGTTGAACAGAATTTGGCGTTATAGCATCTACTGCCAGACCTGGTGGAAGATCATACCCCACTCTACATCACGTCACTAGCCAGAACCTCAGTTGCTTGCCCGAAAAGTGTGTCTCTTATTTTACACCCTATGCCTGGTGCAGAACAGCTTCGGATTGACAATGCAAGGTTTCAAAATGTTTTTAAAGTGACACCTGTAACAATATGGTCAGGCTATTTTGGGATATCCGGGCCGTTGTAACGGAGGTATGATCGACCAAGGGATTGATGGAATAGGTAGAGGCTAGAATTCTAAGAGACAGGAAAAATAGTCACTTAGAAGATTTCAGGAAATTCTAAGAGAGTTGGCTTGAATTTACTTCAGGAAAAGCCGTGTGTATTTAATCTGACGATTGTGGTTTTGAATCAATAGCTAGTACAGTTTATGTTACTTACCTGCATTTGACAAGAAATAAACATGGCAGACTGTTAAAAGACAGAAGCTATGGGGCCCCGTTTAATGCAGCAAGCAAGCCAAAGACATGTAAGGCAAAGCTTTTGGGGGAATCAACAGAACTGAGAAATACACAACAAAGTGAGCGAGTAGTCAATGTGGTCAGATCCCTCAAGGTAGCTGGACACACTAAAAGTATAGTTAAAGCAGCGAACGGAATCATGTCCTCCATCAGGCAAAGAGCAGATCACAAGAGCTGGAAGCGTCTGCTGGAACTGAATACACCTGGAGTAACTGCTTCCAATTCCAGCCACCACATCTTCTCGAAGGACTGAACTGTATTGGAGATAGTGCAGAGGAGGTTTGCTGCCCTGGGAAAATGAAAAGTGCAGTTCTGAGAAAAGGTTGGATTGGAGATGCTGAGATCATATTTGTTTTGGGTGCACATGTTGGCAGGGGCCTGGATCGAGATCGAAAGAAAATCTTGTTTCTCATGGAATGTTCAGTTGTCCATAGGGAAGGTACAAATTAAGAGGCTGAAATACTAGAAACGTGGTGAGGAAACATGTTATTTCACCCAGAGTGTGGCAGGAGTCTGGAGCTCGCACCTCGATGAGAAGTAGCAAAAAAACATTCAGACAGCTATTAAAATGGTGCCCAGATCTGCATCTCAAATTAGATCGTCTACATGGAGTCAGAGCAAGTGTATTACAAACAGAAGACAAGAAGTTGGGTGTTCTTTTTCATAATCTGCTGCAGACAGTGTTGAGTTACACTGATTGCATTGAGCAACTGTCTAAAGTTTTGAAAGTTTCAATATGTAAGAAGATCTATTAGCAAGGACGAGGGGTGAGGGCAGGGAGAAGCAGTGAGTAAATTATTTAGCGTCACAATAATACTATTCCCATCCTTCATATGCAATGCTACTTTGCAGTGTTGGTGGACATATCATTCAGGTACATATGACGAAAATCCTTGAATACCCAGTTGTCAGTCTTGGTCACACTACAAACACATCAACATAAAGATAGCTACATCTGACCTGTTGCATACTATTTGTTTTGATCAATTCATTTTCCTTTTTAACAAGAAACAAAAATAATTCAGGGATGGCAACAAGTGCCAGAGACAAGGGTGGATATTGCGTGTGAAGGTGACGACTGCATAAATCGGAAGGTTTCTGAAGGCTGGGGATATTACAGGGAAATGGATTGTTCTAGTAGCGAAGAGGGTGATTACAAAGGCAAGAATATTTATTGGTTCTGTTTGAATTGAAAAGTGAGCTGGATTAGCCAGATAAATATTTTGGCGATAAAATCATGGCTGAGAGAAACCCTCCACGAAACCTGACGAAAATGGTATATGGACAAATTGTCACTTTACTTAGTTCTGTGTCTTTCTGCAGCAGAAACTAAAATCAATGGGGATGGGGACAAGGGAGTCAGTCAACCAGGGCCTGTACATGCAGTCACACTTTGTGAAGTGAACTGAATTGCCCATCTACATAGATTGTGGTCATTGATGCAGATGCAATTCACACAAGCTGAAACACATTTTGTTTTCAAAACAAAACTATTCACTTGTGAGGAAGTGAGAAGGTATTCCAATCTGATCATCTGCTGAGTTGACCATTGGTAAAGAGTAGTCTAGATAGCTGTCAGTTGCCTTCTGCAGGGCTTCATTTCTGTGGTAACTGTACCAGTTCAGAAACACATCTGGGCACAGATGCAGAATAGACACAGCAAATTTAGAAGTGGACAATCCCAAATGCTTTCGCTATTTAGAGCTTTTTACATCCGTTATGGAGTCCCATAATGCAATTCGGAACATACCAGACTTCAATTCTCGCATGTACACGAGGCCACAGAGTGCTGGCGATCGAGTTTTTGAAGATAATAGAGGTAGAAAGAGAGATTTTATTTGGTGGAGTTTGAGATCGAGAGCCAGTAGACAACAAACGAGCCAGCTTGTGTTGGTGCTGCAGGGGATTGAGAAGAGGAGGTTCTACTGAAAAGGAGGCATTGTTTTGTAGGATTTTACGTAGAGAAAGAGGGTTACAGCCATTGAAGGACGTTTCAGAGTCTACCGATTGGATGGGACGAATGAAGGTTAGAGATACGTGGAGGATTTCAAAATCTGATCGAGATTACAGGATGTACGGAGGGCTTGTGGCGTTTTCAAAGATCGTGAGGGATTTAGAATTGGAAGTTTCCAGATACAGGGAGATGTCTTGTGGAACGGAATAATTAGAGAATTGGAGCGCTGTCTGGATTAGAGGATTGGGTTTTGGTATTAGTTACTCAACAGGAAATGTTGTAATGTCTGGAGGAAGGTAAATAAGGTGGACAAAGTTGTGGGTGGTAGAAGATAACTTTGCAGATAAAATGAACATAGTAATGCCGGAGGAGTTAATGAAGACATGAGATTTGTCATCGCTCGAGGGAGTTAGAAACAATGGTGATTGGATGATCTGGAGAGGATTGCAAAGGATTAGATGTTTCTATGTATCAGAGAGGTTGCAACGGAAGAAACTGTGGCAAACACTTCAGAAAGATTGCATAGAGATGATTGTATGTGCTGGAGACTCCAGAGAAAGAAAGTCCATATGGCTTGCATTTGTTAGAGATAAGAACGGCTACATTGTCTAATATGGGTTGGAAATGAAGTGATATATCGTATAGGATCGCAAATCTTTGCAGTTGCAGGACTCTCACATTTCATTGAACCACTCAGAATTCTTATGACAAAGGAGGATGTCATTTTGTCCAACACGTTGGTACTAGCTCTTAACTGAACTCTTTACTGAATAATGATTTCCTGATATGCACCGCATCCTTACTCATGACATTCAATCAAAGAAATCATTCAATATACGCTTGAAATATCAGCCGAATATACATCTAAAGCATATCCAATTGTATCTTAACTGCTTGCAGAGTGAAAAAGTCCTTGCTCGTTTTACTGTTTCTTCGCTGGCATATTAATTGAGATATGTGCCCATTCGTTCTTGTCCCTGTCATGAGCGGGAAGAATTTCATGCAATCTATTCTATCCAATCCACCAATGAGCTTGAAGAACGCCATCAGGTATCCCCTTAGCCATTTTGTCTACAAACAAAGCAATTCTAACTTTTTCAATCTGACTCCACAACTAAACTTTGTCACCCCAGATCCATTCTTGTCAATCACTTCCTCAATCATTCCATATGTTTGCATCCATCCTTTCATAGAGTACTGTAGTTGGGGCCTAAAATGTGGTTGATGCAATTTCAGTAGCACCTCCTTGCAATTATAATTTGTTCTCAATCTTTATAAAGCCAGGAATATTGTACTTTTACTGAAGTTTAATGTCCTGCCAACTTCAATGGTATGTGCACATGTAATTCCCCAACGCAGTCCTTCACTCCACCACTCCATCAGGTTTTGCGAACTATTTTATATTGTCCTTTTAATGCTCTTGCTGGAAAATTGCATTGTTCCGTGCTTCTCTGTTCCAAACTTCATTTATCAACTTGCTGCTTACCCTATCAAAATGTCAATGTATTCTTAGTGTTCTACAAAGTCTTCCTCACAGTTTAAAATTTGTTCAAATTCTGTGTGGAGGGACCCATCTGATGTCACGGAAAAGACCATAGAATTCTTGTGGATGTGGTTCTTGTCGAGATAGCAGGCGATGGTTTTGTTGCTGGAGGTTGAGATCAAGACACTGCAGAGAACAGGGATAGAAATATACGTCAGACGTCAGAAGTAGTTTCTTTACACAGAGAGTGGTCGGGAAGCAGAACGCCGTGCCTGCATTTCCATTAATCTTCGCAAACGTTGAGGAAATTTAAATGATCATTGGATAAACGTACAGATGAAAGGTGAATACTGTACTTTGGCCGGGCTTCAGATTGGTTCTACCAGCCGGCGCTAGTGTTCTATGTTCTAAGTTCTATGTTCTCACTCACTGTCACTCTCACAATCCCAGCCACTTCTCCAGCTTCATGCTCACTCCACTGCCCACTGCTCCACCATCAAGATTACCCATCTGCACATTCCTCCACTTTCCACGCTCACTCCCCCAAACACTCCGTCACTGTGACACTCACAACGCCATGTCCTACCCCAACGTCCTGCACACTATCCCACCTACACGCCCAAACTCCCGCACACTCCCACCGTCATAATTATTCCCCTGCACACTCCACCACCGTCATTCTCAATCCTCCACACAGTGCCATACCAGCATGCTCACTTCCCAGGAAAATTATGCAAAGTCGAGCTCACTACCCCAGAAAATCCTCCACTGTCGCCCTCACAACTGTGCCCAATTCACACCATCAAGCGCATTCGCCCACGCAGACTGCACCATCACGTTCAGTGCCCCACACATTCCTCCACTCTCTCACTCACTGCTCCGCATACTACCTTGTACACTCGGCCACCATTTCACTCCTTCACCCGCGAACTTCCCCACCAACTAGCATACTCTCCCTCAGGCCCATTGCATGCACAACCATTGTAAAGATTATAATCCGGCACACTCCCCCACTGTTATGCTCACTTCCCGCCCACGCCTGCCATTCACAGTTGCTCCACTACACAATCATCCACCACCAAATTCACTCACCGCCCAATCTCCTAACATCATACACTTTGACCCGAACACACATGTTTCATCACGCTCACTTTCAATCACACTCGCTGACCATCACTGTGAATCGCCCACACACTTCCCTTTCCTTTACACTGAAACCACCATGCAATTCTACACCACCACGATCACTCCCCCATACAGAACATCATTGTGAAGCTCAAATGTTCGCTCATTCCCCAATCTTTAACCTCACTCTCAGCACACTCCACCACCATCATACTCGCACAACCCACACATTGTCCGACAATCACGTTCACCCCCCACACTGTCCTCCACTGTCAAGCTCACTCCCACGCTTATGCCCTCACCATCATTCACACCCCTGCGCAAACCCCAACGGCACGCTCACCCGCATGAATCCAACTTACCATCATGCTCACACACCACTCTCAAAACCAATAGCCCACACATTCCTCTGCTGTTGCATTCAATCTCTGCACACTTCCTCTCCGACACGTTTATTCGCCTGTAGACTCCACCATAGTCATTCTCATTGCCCAGAATATTCCCCCACCGTTACTCTTTGCATTCCCCCATATATGTACACACAGGATCAAACACACACACCCGCACACTCCTCAACAACAAGCCCATTCATCTGCACATTTCTCCACCAGCACTCTCATTCCCCACGCACATAATTCCACAGTAAATCTCACTTCCCCTCACTCTCCACCACTGTCACATTCACCGTCATGCTTATTCTCCCGCTGTCACAGTGACTCCCCTGCACTCTTTTGCAAAGCCACGCTCACGACACTGCACATTCCCCTACCGCACTCTGACGCACACACCACTGCCACGTTCATTCTCCTGCAGTCACCCCCACAATCATGCTCATTCGCCTGGAAACCTCACCACGTCGCACTCATTCCACCGCACAATCCTCACCATCAAGTTCACACCCCCGACCCTCTCCCACCATCACACCCACAGCCTCGCACTCTCTCAATTCCACATACGTGGCCACCGTCATGTTTCCTCCCCTGCACACTCCCACACTAAAACACCTCCTTCCCTGCTCCCTTCCCAACTGTCAGGCTATCCCCCCGGCAATACCTGACAGATATGCATGGTCCCCAACACACGGACACACGTTCAATATCCACACACTACCCCACCATCACGCTCACTTCGCCGACATTCGTTCACTGTGAGGCTCACTGCCACTCACAGTCACCCGACAACAGGTTCACACCCCGAGGCACTCCGGTACTTTTATGCTTGCTCCATCGTACACATTCCCACCATCAATCTTACTTACCCACACAATCCGCCATCATCACACTCACTGTCCCGCACATAATCTTACTATCATGCTCACTCCCCCAGAGACTCCCTCATTGTCATGCTCACTACCCCAGAAACACCCCCGCTACCACGCCTACTCGACTGCTCACTCCGCACTGTTAAGCTCATTCCCCACTCACATCCCACCTCAGGCTGACTCCCTGCAACCAACACCACCAAAATATTTGTTCACTGCCACACAACCCCCGCACACACATGATTGTCGTGCTTGCTCCCCCATGCACAACCACCACCTTTGTCCTTAACTCCACTGAACAATCCCTGCCTGCATGGGAATTCGCTTGGCGGTGGTGGTGTTCTGCCTGGAAGTCTGTGGTGAGTGGTGTTCCAAAGGGCTCTGTCCTTGGGCATCTACTGTTTGTAATTTTTATTAATGACTTGGATGAGGGGATTGAAGGATGGGTCAGCAAGTTTGCAGACAACACAAAGGTTGGCGGTGTCCTTGACAGTATAGAGGGCTTTTGTAGGCTGCAGCGGGACATTGACAGGATGCAGAGATTGGATGAGAGGTGGCAAATGGAATTCAATCTGGATAAGTGCGAGGTGATGCATTTTGGAAGGTCGAACTTGAAGGCTGAGTACTGGATTAAGGATAGGATTCTTGGCAGTGTGGAGGAACAGAGGGATCTTGGTGTGCAGGTAGATAGATCCCTTAAAATGGCCACCCAAGTGGGCATGTTTGTTAAGAAAGCATATGGTATTTTGGCTTTCATTAACGGGGGATTGAGTTTAAGAGTCGTGAGATCTTGTTGCAGCTCTATAAAACTTTGTTTAGAGCGGACTTGGAATACTGCGTCCAGTTCTGGTCGCCCTATTATAGGAAAGATGTGGATGCCTTTGAGAGGGTTCATAGGAGGTTTACCAGGATGCTGCCTGGACTGGAGGGCTTATCTAATGAAGAGAGGTTGACTGAGCTCATTGACCGAGACTTTTTTTTATTGGAGAAAACGAGGAGGAGAGGGGACCTAATTGAGGTATACAAGATAATGAAAGGCATAGATAGAGTCAATAGCCAGAGACTATTTCCCAGGGCAGAAATGACTAACATGAGGGTCATAGTTTTAAGCTGGTTGGAGGAAAGTATAGAGGGGATGTCAGAGGCGGGTTCTTTACACAGAGAGTTGTGAGAGCATGGAATGCATTGCCAGCAGAAGTTGTGAAGCAAGGTCATTGGGGACATTTAAGAGACTCCTGGACATGCATATGGTCACACAAATTTGATGATGCATACATGAGGATCAGTGGTCGGCACAACATCGTGGGTTGAAGGGCCTGTTCTGTGTTGTACTGTTCTATGTTCTAATTCAGCACTGTCAAGCTCTCTCACCCACTCACTCCCCCACCATTACGGTTACTAGCCTGCATAAAGACGAACTGTCACAATCATTCACCTGAACATTCATCTACAATTAGGCTCACTCCACTGCACAATAATCCACTGAGTGCCTCACGCCCCAGCACACTCGCCCAAGGACCTGCTCACTGCCCTGCACATGCACCCACTGTCACACACACTTGCCCACTCACTCCCTACACTGCTCCACTGTCATTCCCAATCCCCCACACACTCCCCACTGTACCTCTCAATATCACACACACTCTGCCCATTTGTCATACTCATTCTTCTGGAATGCCCTCATCGTCACGCTCACTCCCCCGTGCCCTACCCAACACTGTCCCAAAGTCACACTCACTCACCTCGCATTCATCCACTCTCACACTTACCCCCTCACACATAACACACCATTGTGCTTACTCCCCTGCATACACCACCACCACCAATCGAATTCCTATGCTAACTCCTCTCCGTCATGCTCACTCCCTCGCATGTTCCTCCACTGTTGTTCTCACATTCCTGCGCATAGCTGACTGTCATGCTCACTCCCCTGCGCACCGTCATGTTCACAACCCTGTGCACAACTCCACTTTCATGCTCACTACACCACATCTTCCTTTAACAGCATGCTGATTCTCCTGCACACATCTCCCTTCATACTGACTCCCCTGCTATCTCCCCCACACTGCACCACTGACAATCACACTCCCTCACACACTCCCACACCATACTGCTCCCTTCGCGCAGTCCAGCACGTCCCACAATCATTTATCTGCACATATACCCATCGTCACACTCGCTCCCCGGTTCACTCCCCCAGACTGCCCCTCCGTCATGCTCAGTCCCCTGCACCCTTTCTCAATATCATGCTCATTCACCCAGGAACTACTCCATTGTCACGCACACTCCCTCGCACACTCCTCACCATCAAGCCCTTTCCCCTGTCGAAACCACTCGTCATACTCACTTCCAGGCACTCTAATCACAATCACATTCATTGCCCCTCGCACAGCCCCACACACTCCTCCACCATTAGTCTCCCAACCACACGCAGTGCCCTAACAATACACTCCGTCCATGTTCACTCCCCTGCATTCAGACACACTGTTAAGCTCACTTCTCCACTCACTCGTCCACTACTATTCTGGCTCAGCTATCCACACATCACCATCATGCTTGCTCCCTCATACTCTGTCACGCAGTCACGTCACGCCCACACTCACCCAGCACTGTTCAGCTTACTAACTCCACATTCCGTCACGATGATACTCACTGCCCGTCACTCACTTCCACTGTCAACTTCCACACACTCCCCCACCATAAAGCTCACACCCCCGCACAGTCCCACCAGCATGCTCCCTGCCCCGCGTACAATTGCACTGTGATTCCTACTCCCACAGAAACTCAGATTCACAGTCACTCTCCGAGCAACTCTCCCACAGAGAAGCCATGTCCCCACACACCCCAGTTCCATCACAGTCGCTCCCCAACCATCGCACGTATACCCTGCACACTCACTTATAGCCCTCAATGTCTCATAGATACTGCATCTCATGCATTCCTCTGCACACTCTCACAATATACCACTCACACCCCACACACTCCCACACCATTATGTGCACTTTTCCACATATTTACCCACATTGATGTCCACTCCTCCACGCACACAGACGTCATCATGCTCACTTGCCCGCACTCTCTCCCACTGTTACACTCATTTCCATGCACACTTGACATTGTCCTGAGCACTTGTCATGTCCCTCCTTGACACACTTATTCACTGTTGCAATCACTCCCTCGCGCTGTGGCACACCGACGCATTCACTGACTCAATGTCACGCTCACTGCCCTAAACAGTTGATCACTGGCTCACTCACACTCTGCCACACTCTACCACCGTCATGCAAACTCCACTGCATTCTCCTGCACCATACCAGTCACTCCAGCACACTCTCTGACACATCTGTCCACTAAATGGCACAATCCCCCTCCATCACACACAGCCACACACACTAACGAGTACAAATTTGCATCGTCTTGTTCACTCCACTGCACTCTCACAACCATCACACATACTTCGCTGCAAACCACCTAACACATCACACTTTCTCTGCCACACACTGCCCCACCGTCACGCTCAGTGCCCTGCATACTCACACACCAGTCGCTCCCCTGCACACTCCCTTTTTAAAGCTCAATGTCCCACCATCTCATCCATCATCCGTCTCGCTCCCCCATCCCCAAGCTGACTCTCCAAATCACTCCCACAGCACGTCACTCCCTTCCCCACACACTCCACGTCATCATGCAGACATGCGTGCAGATTTTCTGACTGTCGCACATCGCACACCATCCCTCCTTCAAGCTCATGTTCCTGCACACTCCCCACCTTCACACTGAGTTACCTGACCACTCCCACAACGCTGTGCTCACTCACCAGCACGCTTCCACACCATCGATCACACTCAACCACACACTGCTACACCTTCATACTCACTCAATCACACACAAACCAACTCACGCTCACTCAACTATCGTCACCTTCACTGCCTAACAGACTTTCACACCATCAAGTGCACACCCCCAGTGTAACGAGTACTCCTCCGCACGCTCCCCCACCATCACACTTGCTCAGCCGCCCACTTTCCTATAGTCATGCATTTTATGCGATGTATTCCACCACTGCCATGCTGACTCCGCCTCACACTCCCACCGTCATGCTCACTTCACCACTGTGACACACAATCTCCCACACACTCAACCATCATTACTCTCAAGGCCCCACCATCCCCCACTTTGATGCTCTATCTTCACGCACTCCCTCACCTTCTGCTCAGTCCCCACACACTCAGCCATTTTTACACTTGGCCCCCCAATGTCACGCTCACTCACTTACACTCTACTTTACAATCACCAGCTCCCCCCGCACATTGACAAACTGTCACACACTTTTCCCTCGCTCATAACCCGACCCTCGCTCTCAGTTCCCTGCACACTAATGCCATCACCCTCACTCACCCACACTTTCACTCCTCTGACACACTCGTTCTCTCACTGTCATGTGCACTACCCTGCACAATCCCAACCCATCACCCTGTCTACGCCGCAAAGGTGTGCATCGTCGCAACCACTTCCCCAGACCCTCCCCCACGGTCATGATAACTCTAACACACTCCCCAACACTGTTATTCTCACCCCACATTGTCCCAAACACGTCCAGCGCATCAAGCCTACTCCCCTGCACACACTCCACCATCACTCTCACTGCCCGTGCACACCCCCACCATCACACTCACTGGCCTACATACTCACACACTGTCACACTCACTCCATCGCAAAATCCCACACCATCGCACTCACTCCACCATACACTCCCGCACCGTCATGCTCACTGCCTCACACACTCTCACATTATCACCCTCACTCCACTGCATGCTTCTCCACAGTCAAACTCGCTCCCTCACTACACGTTCAATCCTCAGCACACTCAGGCACAGTCATGCACTGTCACCCTCACACTCTCCCTACATCATGCTCACTCCTCCGTACACTGTTCCAACATTACACACACTCGCCTGCACATTCACGCACTGTCACTCCCCAACGTTCCCACACACCAACACAATCACTTTCACTCCACTGCTCACTCCCCCACCATCATACACAACCACCGTTAAACTCGCCTTCCATCCCACTCTGTCCCCTGCCCATTCACCTGTTGTCTCACTCAGTGCGATGCAATCCCACCTACCGTTGTGCTGATACCCCCACACACTCACACAGCATCAGGCTCACTCCCCCACATTATTCCGCACACCTCCACACATGCGCCTACTCTCACACACAACCTTCTCCAGTTTCCCACACTGTCACGTGCAATTCTCACACAAACGTTCAGAATCACATTCAGTCCCCTGCACGTTCCCACGCAGTCTCCTTCACATGCCAGTAGTCTCGCCGACCGTCATGCCACAGTCTACTGCATTATCCCACACCATCACACAGTCTACACTACATGATCTGCCATCGCGAAGCTCACTCCACCAGATACTCCCCCTCTTTCTTGTTTGCTCCCTCACACTCTCCCATACTGTCACGCTCACGCCGCTGCACTCCCCTGCACTCTCACACACTCTCACATTTTCTCCCCATGCACATCTATACTATTGCACGCACTCCCAACAGTCTTCCCCACATGTGACTCTCACTTCCCTGCACAATCCACCACCGTCCCACTGACGTCCCTGCATAGGTCCCATCCAGCTCACTCATCCACACATCTGATCTCGGTCACACTCACTCCCATACACCACCCCATAAGACTCACTTGAACACCATCCCGTTCACTCCACACACACGCCATCATCATCAATCTCCCTCGCCCATCACCTCTCTCTGCCAACATACTCCCACATCCACATGATCACTGCCCCAAAGACTGCCACACAGTCACACTCAATCCCACGCATACTCGCACTTGCTCAGAGCAAATTGCCCCAACGTCACACGCATTCACCTGTTCATACCCTGACCATCACGGTCACCCACTTGTACACTCCCCCCGCTGTCACACTCACTCCCCTGCATTATCCCACACCATCATACTCGCTGCCAGACATACCCCGCACACTCATCACTTTTACGATTTCGACCCTGCACGCACTTGCATTGTTTTGTTAACCTCCCTATATGCACCCAGACTGTCACACTCGCTCCCCGCATGCTCCCACACCATCATACTTACTGCCACCCACACTCCCTGCACACTCACAAAATGTCACGCTTACTCCCCACGCACTCCCCTGCCATCATTGTCACTCCCATGCACACTTCACTACCATTACACACTGTGCCCCACACACTTCCATGCTGTCACGATGATGCCTCCACTATCCCACACCGTCACACACTTTCTCCTGCACATTCCCTCACCGTCATACTCGCTGCCCTGCTCCCACTCTGTTACCCTCACTCCCTCGCACACTCCTGCGCCACCAAGTTCACTCACCGCACATTCCCTCAGCGGCACCGTCACTCTCGCTAACATTCGCCATGCATTGTGCTCAGTTCTGTGCAATCTCCCTACCATTTCATGTGCTACTCCGCACACTCTCCTGCAAACCCGCCAACACCACTGCAAAAATCCCCAACCAACAGACTCAGTGCCTGCTCCCTCCCCACTGTCACACTACTTCCCTGCATACTTTCACATTGTCACCCTGATTCAACCGCATACAGTCGTACCATCCTATTCACTCACCCACGCACTGCCCCAAATTCAGTCTCTCTCCATCACATTCACCCTTCATTGAACTCAGTCCCCTGCAATCTCCCCCACCGTCCCTTCACACGGCCCCACTAACACCCTTACTCCCCGCTGTCTCCCACACGGTTATGCCTCCTCCACCACACACTTCTCCACCGTCACACACACTCTTCCACACAGTTAAAAGTAATCACATCGAAACTCTGAACACTCCTGCACCGTCACACTCACTACCCCGCGCACAGTCCAAACATCAAGCTCAGTCCTCTGTGTATTACCCAACTTTATGATCATTCCATTGTACATCACCCCACCCACACACTCACCGTCATGCAAACTCTCCCAACGTCAAATACACAGCCACACTACCCCCACAATCCCATTCCCGTCCCTGCACACACCACCAGTATCATGTTGGCAACTCTGCACAATCCCCATCATCAATCTCTGTCCCCCAAGCATCTGACCTCCATCACGCTCACTCTAAGGCTTCCTCCCCGTCACACACTCAAAACCTACTGTCACATCCATGCCCCGATGCACTCCGCCACCATCAATCTCCCACTGCCATTAGCCTGCTCACCCAACTGACACCCCGCCTACATCACTTCACAGCAGACTGCCACACCACTTCATTCACTCCCACAAACCCTCCCTAATGATCACATTCCCTCTAGCACCGTCATACTCATTCCCCAGAAACTCCCCCACTCTCACACTGATTGTGCCGTGCACATCCTGACTAACACACTCAATCCCCTGTACACTCTGACATTGTCACCGGTACTCCACTTTGCTCTCCCCACCGTCATCATGGCTCACCCACTATCATGCACACGCCACCACACACCATCACACTCCCGTACTGTCCAACACCATCATACTCACTGCCAAGCACACTCTGTTGTACAGTCCCACACTGTCCCACATATTCCTCCTCACACTCCCCCACTGTAACTCTCACTCACATGCACTCTTTGGTACCATCTCGCAGTATCCCACACACTGCTGCTCCATCCCGCGCACTCCCCCACAGTCTTCCACACTGTCACACTGGTTCCCCTACACAGTCCCGTAACATAACTCTCACTCCAATGCATATTTCCACACCGTCACGGTTACTGACCCACCCACTCCTTCGCCAGCACGATCACTCTCCTGTGCATTCGCACCTTCACCCCCACTCACCTGCACACTCCTATGCCATCACTCAATGAATCCCAGAGGAATCACCCATCCCCACTCTGTTCACTTTGTAACAAATGGTGAGGTCTACACAATCTGTTCCATGTGTAAAGACCTGCAGTCCCACCCCCCAGTCTTTTGCCAGAGCCAGAGTCTCTGCTCCCAACCTGACATTTACCTCCCAGTAACGTCCAGTGTTCTCACATCCACTGTGTCCCCAGCAATGACATTTGACCCAATCCCCAAACTTTTCCCCGAGAAATGGCCTGAAGGTGAGGAAGGATTCGACGAAGAGTGTTTTGGAGAGAGACAGACATACTGGAAGGTGCAGAATTCAAGATGGAGAGAGAGTTATGGAGAATGGGGATAGGAGGGAAAATGCCATGCAGTGCCCAAGTGGGAGGAGGAGAGACGGGGAACAGTGTGAGAGTGGGAGGCAGGTATGGAGAGAAAAGGATAATGACAGACGGATGAATTCTGCCAAGAGCTGGTCTGCATGGTTGAAAGGATAGACAGAGTAACTAAAACCCAACTCCTGAACTTGGCTCCAATGCACTTCCTTTGTCTGTCTCCGCAGCTCAGCTTCTTCCACAAGAAGACACACAACAAAAATATTTGCTCTGCTACTTGGTACTTTTTAATGAATACATTTATTAATTACAAGTTGAATTTATCGATACACTCAATAGGATGGTGCATTTTCTCATTGGCCCTTGAGATGAGAAAAGACATTGAAATGTGTCCATGTAACTCCTCTGGGATAACGTTTTAACAAACTAACATTGCCCACAAGCTTAGCACTGCCATCACTGTGACAACATAGCGACAGTTTGCTCCGTCACTGATATATAGAACTGAAATGAGAAAATTCCGGATGGATTGTTTAATGATAGAATTCGAATGATTGATGAACGTGGGTAAACGGATATTTCAGCACATTTTTCAGCTGCTGCTGGAACCTAGTCTGTGTCGCCACATACATCGCAGTGTTTGTGCAGCAACTGAGAAGCTGCAATATGAAGCCCAATTCCTGCACAAGGTAATGTGGATACACAGGTATATCCACAATCCACCACATACGATTCCATAGAGAAAACAGCATTAACGTTGACCATAACAGAATGAAATTGACCGAGATCACAAATAGTAAAACAATGGATTTTTTTCGATTTCTCATTTCTGTGTCACAATGACCATCGACATTTGTGTGAGGACGGAGTCTCCTGCGAGCTTTGCTGTTCAGTAAAATGTGTCTGACAGTGAAAACGTTGAGCATCAGAATGAGGAGAAATGGGAGAACCGGGGTTAGAATATAGTGGAGGAACTCGATTGTGCCCCAGACGCGGGAGAATTGAACAGTGATTGTTACATGACAAAACCAGGGGCGGTTCACCTTCCGATACCGAGGTGTGAACGCAAAATACCAGACAATGTTCTTTAAACAGCTCAGCACAGTCACTGTTCCCAGGACTATACCCGACGTTTCCTCACTGCAATATTTACTTTTCAAATTCTGGCAACAAATGGCCACAAATCGATCAAAGGTGAAAGTGACGGTGAACCAGACAGAACAGTCAGTGGCTGCGTAAAGCAGGACGGCGTGGATATTACACACGGGGATGGAGAACACGAAATGAAACTGTTTCCGATGAACAATGGGAATCTGTCTCAATATCAGATCGAGGATAATGACCAGTAGATCCGCAACTGCCATCGCCCCGAGGTAACGTCTGACACATGGAGACAATCCACAGTCTTTACAGATCAGGACGTAGATCGTCAATACATTAACTGTGAGGTAGAAAGACAAACACGGTGTACATCAGCCAGGAGGCAAAGTGACCAGTTTGATGAAGGACACAGTGAGACTTTCAAATGTCACAGTATTTGGATGATTACTGAAATGATTGGAACTGATACAATAAACGGGTCGGTGTAAATCATTGCAAAAATGTGTCATAAGCCACACGATACCTCCCTCCCCAAACACACATCCATAAGAACAGATGGTTTCTCGAACGTTCCCACACACTTGAATACTCGAGAGCAGATACAGATCACTTCTTAACACAGAGGGAGAAAACCTTGCTGTCCTGAAGGATTCTCTCCCAGTTATCGAAGGCAAACACAGGTGGGAAATTTCTGCATTTTAATCTAAGTTTTGATCCATCGTCCGTCATGAAGAAATGCAAACTCAAGAGAAAATGTACTCACCCCTTAAACTGCATGAGGGGACTTCGAATTAGTATCTCCTTCTCCTTTGAATGTTATTTCTTCCTTCGGATCTCTTCATTTTTCTCAACTCATTAACGCCCGGCCGTTCACAAATAATATCATGAATAGAATGTTCTGGGGAACCTCAGACAATAATGTTCCAGAACCTATCTGATATAGAATGTTTTGGAGAATGTGCGGTGTAGAATGTACCAGGGAATGCCGGATGGAGAATGTTCGGGGGAATGGCAGGTACAGAATGTTCTGTGGAACGTCAAGTATATAACATTTCGGAGAATTTTGGCTACAGAATGTTACAGAGAAGGTCAGGTTCAGAATGTTCCGGGAATGTCAGTTATAGAGTAGCCCAGACAATGGTGAGTACAGAATGTTCCAGGGAAATTCAATGACAGACTGTTTCAGGAAATTTCGGTTTTAGAATGTGCCAGTCAATGTCCACTTTAGATTATTCTGGGGAATGTCACAAACAAAATGTTCCGGGGAATACTGGCTACAAAATGTTCTTGTGAATGTCGGGTGGAGAATGTGCTGGGGAGCGTCAAGTGCAAAATGTTCTGGGCAATGTTGGGATGTAGAATGTTTTGAGGCATGTCAGTTGCAGAATGTTACGGAGAAGTCTGTTAACATAATCTTCCAGGGAATGTAGATTATTGAATTTTCCAGAGAATGGCAGGTACAGAATGTTCGGCAAAAGTGAGGATTGCAGATGCTGGAAACCAGACTTTTCATCAGCGTGGTGCTGGAAAAGCACAGCAGGTCAGGAAACGTCCGAGGAGCAGGAAAATCGACGTTATGGGCAAAATCCCTTTTGTCAGAAACTTCGATTGTCCTGCTCCTCTGATGCTGCCTGACCAAGTGTAGAATGTTCCTGAGAATATCTGTATAGAATGTTATGGGGAACATCAGTTATAGAATCTCAGGTATAGAATCTTCTGACGAATGTTGTGTACAGAGTGTTCTGGGGAATATCGCTTATAGAAGTTTCTGGAGAATATCAGGTATAGAATGTTTTGGATAATGTTGGGTAGAGAATTTTCTGGGGAATGCCGTTAGCAGATTTTTCTGCAAAACTTACGGCAAGCATTGTACAAGAGAATGTCAGGTATAGAATTTTCCAGGGATTGTCATGCCCAGAATATTTCGGGAAATGAGCAGTGCTGAATGCTTTTTTGGAATGTCAAATGCAGATTGTGCCGTGGAAAATCGGGCATGGAATGTTCCGGGAAATATCGGGTACAGAATATTCTGGAAAATGTGGGGCCCAAAATGTTCCCAGAATGCTGTTTATGGAATATCCCAGACAATGTTTTTGAGGGAATTGTGGACATAAAATTATCGGGGGAATGGTGGCTATAGAATGTTCCAGGGTATGTCAGGGAGAGAATAATCTGAGGAATATAGGGTTTAAGATGGGATAGAATGATGTTGTCCCATATCATAAAGGCTCCAAAGCCCTTTAAGTTTGTTGAGAGCCATTCAAAGTCCAGGTGGGAATCTCTCCCCAATGTCGACTTAACTGGAACGTTGTGCACGCACATAATATGATTAAGGATACCTGTTGATCGTTAGATAAAGGTCCTCTTTGAACGTTGTACAAACGCCATCTCTTATTCATCGATCACCCCACCTCCGTTTCAGTTTTGTAGAAAACTACCATCTGTAAACTATTGTGAATATTCAGTTCCCAATATCGTTCACCCAGTAGCGATGCCTCTCAAATGCCATTAAAATATATCCGTCTCCCCCAATGCGTGCACTGTGTTGTCAGAATACGCCACGCATTCAGATAGATTGCCTTTCATTCAGACTTAACCCTTTATTCATTGTTCCATTGTTACTTTTAGTCCTCATATTGACCGTTCACAAATAGTCTGAAATCGACATAGTAATAGAATCAGGAATGATGGTCCATGTTTCATGAAGCCTCATCTTCATCCCTGGATATATCCTATCCCACCGGGAGGATAGACCATCCAGCAGTGGAGGCACAATGGGATACCGTGAGGAAAATGTTACCCTGGAATTCCCAAGCATTGACTCTAGAACGCAGTATATCTTGTGCTAACAGGTCAAGGATGGTCAAGGTAACCTCCTGATGATGGGCAGCTACTGCCCTCCACACCATCCCTCGGTGACAACTTAGTTGCCCTACATGTTGAAGACAAATCTGAGGAAGCACTGTGAATTAAAAAAAGATACAGAGTGTACTATGGGTGTGATACTTAAATGTCTATCGCCAAGAGTAGCTGCATAGGCCGACAACTGACTGCGGCCTTAAACAGAGTGAGGCCTTAAATACACACCAGCCAGACTTTGGCAAGTAATTGTTGAACCAACAAGAGCCAAACATGCTTACAAAATTACTTGTCGGAAATGGATCTCTCTCTCACAGTATCGGAATGATCACCCAGCGCACAGTCCTGGTGGAGGGAAAGTCTCAGCCACATATTGAAGATACCACCCCTGGTCTTGGGTGGCACCACTTACCGTGAAGTGGGGCATTCTTCGAAACGACCAAGCAAATGGGCATCCATGAGGCATTGTGTGCCGTCTGCAGTTGCAGCATAAATGGCCTTCCCTCCATTATAAATTTCACGGTTGCTTCCAAAATATTAGATTACATTGCAGTGTGGAAACAGGCCCTCCGGCTCAACAAGTCCACACCGACCCGCCGAAGCACAACCACCCATAACCCTATAATTATCCATTACCTAACACTACGGGCAATTTAACATGGTCAATTCACCTGACCTGACATCTTTGGATTGTGGGAGGAAACCGGAGCACCCAGAGGAAACCCACGCAGACACGGGGAGAATGTGCAAACTCCACACAGTCAGTCGCCTGAGGCGGGAATTGAACCCGGGTCTCCATCACCATTCAGAGCTACAGCAATACTGAAGTAGTGCGTTCAACCCAACAAGAATTTGAAACAGGAAGGTGAAAAAATTCAGCCATTCGAGGCTATAACTAGATAACTGGAGCATACATTTGAACGTCTCAATGCAGCTGCACAGGAATTGAAAAGGAATGAAAACCTTTTAAAACTGTTACACAGGAATACTGTAAGGATTGGTTACTGATCCGGACTCATGGATACGTTAGGGTAAATTAGGCATTTTTTGGTTTAACAGAAATTAACGTCTGCAGTTACACAGTGACCTGTGCTGGAACCTCAAATATTTTCACCCCAATCAACGATTTCGATCGATGGAACAAATATATTCTAAATAAATTTGTCAATGTCACTAAGATAGACAGGAGGTGGAGAATATGTGTCTGGATAAGCAAAAGATAAGCATGTGGCACATTGAAATGAAAGGTGGTTAACAGTGAATTCATGTATTTTCTTAGGAGGAAGAAAAGGTTTTAATTTCCATAAATTGAGAGAGATTATAGGATTTAGCCATAAGTGTGTACTGGAGGGGTCATTCTGACCGTTTCAGACGTCGGGTTTTGTTTCAGCTCCCTGACAGTCTGCTCCCTGATGTCAATATTACAGTGATGCTGGAAAAGCACAGCAGGTCAGGAGGAGCAGGAACGTCCAAATTTCGGATAGAGGCCCTTCATCATGAAGGCGACCTGGAGATTGCAGAGAGAGAGAGAGAGAGAGAGAGAGAGAGAGAGAGAGAGAGAGAGAGAGAGAGAGAGACTTACTGAGATCTTTGTGGAGAGAGAAGAAATTCTTCACGGTAGTCATCCTTGCAAGAAGATTTGCAATAAGTTTAGAATCAACCAGGCGAAAGTGAGTACTGCAGTTGCTGGAGATTAGAGTCAAGATTAGAGTGGTGCTGGAAAAGCACAGCAGGTCAGGCAGTATACGAGGAGCAGGAAAATCGACATTAATAGCAGGAGCCCTCAATCCCAGATGAAGGGCTCCTGCCCAAAACGTCGATTTTCCTGATCCTCGGATGTTGCTTGACCTGCTGTGTTTTTCCAGCATCACTATAATCTTGACTCTAATCGCCAGCACGTGCAGTTCTCACATTCACTTGCTCCCTCACGTTCCTAGTGGCCACATTGCTCTCAGTGCACAGCGAACATTTGTTATGGTGGGTTTACAGTGGGGAGTGGAGCTATATGGTGTTTTAAACATGTATCAAGGTCTTTATCCGAGAGACAATCCGAGAGGAGAATAACAGATTTCTTCTGAATGAAGAGTACGTGGCTGATGGCAGAACAATGGGTATTCACAAAAATGATGTATTGTGTACAAATGTCAACATTAATGGAATGAGGGACGGAGGATCCAATCAAAATAATGACAACATAAAATAAAGACATTGCCAGATCTTCTGAAATGGTTAGTTATACGACATTCGCATATCATTTCACAGAAGCATTCCAGTCACTGAAAACGTCGAGGAGTCATTCACACAGCACAGAGAACTGTGTAAACCAAGGTCTGCTCAGTCCAACCTGGCAATATAGCAACAGAAGAAAACTAAGCAGACTGCGTCAGTCCATTGATCTTTCAATACGTTCTAGATGTCTCTCCAGCACGGAGAACGGCGCAGATCACAACAATATAGTTGTATCCAGGCCACTCTGAATGAAGCACTTTAACGAGTTTGTGAAGACTTTCATTACACTGGCCCTAAACTTCAAATTTTATGATGTAATCTTCCAAATTATGGTGAGAATGGATTTCTAAATAACTGAAACAAACCGAATAGGAGAAAGATGAGCCAGCAATGGGCAAGTTCATTTCCTCCTGTTAATTTCTCATGGACAGCCTTACAATGAATCGCACAAAACTGCTCTAAATTTCCAAAATCATGCTTTGAAGAAGGGCACAGCCGTGACATGGTGTTAAGATTGTGGCAGAATCAGAAATTTCCGGCCGGAGCTCCTCTGCTCTGCACATTCTTTCGTTACTTTTTCTCTTATTTTTCTTATTTTATTCCCAAACGTTTATGTTTATAAATGATACTCGGAGGGGAATTTTGGAGGGTGGCACAGCGAAGCGAGTACACAATGTGGATTCACGCACTGGAGACTGCCACGGGGAGGCGACTCCTGAAGGGGAGTCGCAGACCTGCAGCAGGCGTGGGAAGGTGGCTCCAGGAGGGAACTCTCAGAATGAAGACTATTGTAGGAAGATGATTCCCAGAGATGAGTTGCACCTCCGAGTTTGGCTCCAGGATGTGACTCCCAGAATGGAGATGCAGAATGTCCCAGAGGTGAGTCCTAGATACAGGCTGGCACCAGAGACAAGTCCCCATGTCAGGCTCCAAGGGGAATATGGCACGAGGAGGCGAGTCACGGACCGAATTCTCAGTTTGGAGGTTGGCGCAGCGAGGAGATTCCCAAAAAGGAGTCCTAGATCAAAGTTTGCCTCCAAAAGGTGAGTTGCAGAATGGAGAGGGTATGGCGTGGTGTGTCGAATCAAGGACTCTAGTTTTGACGCCCGGTCTTGTCTGAAGACTGAGCCCAGTGCCATCCAGAAACTGGTTCCAGTGCGGTCTGGTGACTGGGCCCGCTCTGGTCTGCAGCATTATTCCTGATGAAGGGCTTATGTCCAAAAGGTCAATTCTGCTTCCCTTTGGATGCTGCCTGAAATGCACCACACTCACGACTTTGATCTCCAGCATCTGCAGTCCTCATTTTCTCCTTGGATGGATTTTCTATCAAGCGCAGGCAGGTGGGATTAGTTTAGTTTGGGCTTATGGTCAGCATGGAAAGGCATGACGGAAGTATCTGTTTCCATGCTGTATGAATCCATACCTCTTTCACTGTCTGTACTGCCACCTTCATGAATACACTGGATGAGACCCAACTGGTTCAGCAACTTATCAACCTTCAATTCAATTCGCGTTCTGAGTAATTACACCTAATGAATTCTAATCTGTTCCCATTTCTGGAATTTGTTTCTGTATCTTGCTCTCAGGAGTAAAGATGACCTTCGTCATCGACTGAGTTCATTCAAGCACTGTACCTGGGAGAGAATATACATGATACCCACTGCTGCTCTGACAGTTCTAGAATCAAAACAGTTCAATGAAACTGATACTCCATGGTCACTGACAGTACAGTCCTCTCCATTGTGCGAGGTTACTGGTTCTGCTGAAAGTGGTGACAAAAAGCCATGACCATCTCATTTTGAATCAAACTGGCTTCACGCTTTGCAGCTGATATAGTTTCAGGTCCAAATATGAATAATTTTGCTCTCAAAATATTATTAACCGTAAACCTGACAGAAGAGAACAGCAAAGGGTAGATACACCACTGACGCAGAAGTGAAGACTAGGCATGTTATGGAGTTTTGTTCGTTGACAGAAGACAAAGAAACAAATCAGTTCAGGACGAAATGGGGTAGTCATGGTTCTGACCACTTCTTTTTCTCCTCAGACGTTTGTTAATGGAGGTTAGGCAATGTATGGAACAGGAATGGACTTTGAGATGGACCCTGAATACATTGGTTTATATCTTTGCCGAATGTAGAGAACAGAAATAGCGATGCCATTCGCAATGGTTTCCGAAGCAGTCAGTGGGCAGAGATCGACTTACTAGGAACGCCGACAATAGCAAGGGTCGGAGAGTAACCTGCCTGAATAATCATCGACACACATTCTATCTGCAATATTAACGATGCAGAAGTCCTTAGAAAGATACTAATGACAACAGGATAAACTGCTGTCCATTATTTTAACAGTCTAGTGTTCTCAGATTCTGATGCATTCCTGGAACATTCCATTCTTATGTTCCCAGATTCTGATCTCATTCCTGATTCGGGCTTATGCCCGAAACGTCGATTTTCCTGCTCCCTTGCATCTGCCTGACCAGTTGTGCGTTTCCAGCATCAGACTCTCAACTCTGATCTACAGCATCTTCAGTCCTCACTGCTCCCTTTAACTTTGTCTTGTTTGCATCTTCTTTAACTTGCACTCAATAGAGAGAACCCATATCAGCCATTCACACCTTAATTTAGTCTCAATTTGTTTCGATTTTCTTCCACCGTAATTAAAGACCCGTTTGAATTTTGCATTGCATCTCCAACTCCTCTGTTTCCCGTCACCCGCCAGCTCTGCCCAGGGATTAAAAGTCCATTTTTCTAAACCTTTTCAGTTATGAAGAAAGGTCAGTCTGGACTTGAAATATTATCTCTGGTTCTTTGTCTCTGCAGATGTTTCCAGACCTGTTGACTTTCGACAGAAATGAACACACAGAGAACACATTTTAAATTAACAAAATGCTTGTAATGGAAATCTGAAACAAAACTGAAACTTGCTGGAGAAGCTGGAAATTTGTAGAAGGGTCACTCAATCTAAAAGCTTAACTCTGCTTTCACTTCACAGATGCTGCATAAGATGCTTAATTTCTCATGCAATTTCTGCTTTCAGACAAGATTCAAAGACGTGTGTCTAATCTGCTCAAATGCCCTGCTCAAGACGGAGAGCCATAAACGAAAAAATGAATGATAACGCAAGGTGCACAGATTTCTTGGTTCTAAAGCTGCATCGGGCTGTCATCACTACAGAGATCTCAATCAAGGTCTCGAAGACAAACAAAGGGAACACATTCACTCTAAACACAGAAGCTGGCATGATCGGAAGGAAAAATATTTAGATGAATATGTTAAAAGATTTTGAGGAATGTGACCAAGTGGAGGCGTGAAACCACGGAGAGACCCAGTGCAGAATGAGAACATTAAAATGGAAGTGCTACTACATCAGAAGCTAGAGTATATCAATCGGTGCAGGGCTTATGGGGAATAGGTATCGATGTGAATTGCAGACAGCAAGCAGAAATTGATTGCAGATCAAAATTGGGCAATCACATGGTGCTGCAGACTGCAGCAGAAGCAGAAATGTGTCCACTTAAAAACTCTATAATTTTTATCGGGATTATCCCTCACACGATAAGGAACATCAAGCTGATCGATGATTCAGGGATGTGCTTGAATGAACTTGTCAGTGTCAGAACGTTGTTTACTTGAGCCCAACGAGAACCCATTAAAGATGCAGCACTTGACTGCTTCCATTCCAATCAGAAGAACCAACATCTGATAGAGACAACGAAATGATCCTCAGACCGACAGATCACATCATACTCAGAGGTTCTGCCATATCCAGTCATAAATAATTATTGACTCATAAAAAATTCTCTGGAGGACAGAGGTCCACAAACATTCTCACTCCAAATAAGGGAATAGCCCTACATATCAGTGTGACAGGCAAGCTGTAGTATCTGCAGCATCCTCAGTCAAAACTGTTGAATGGATGATCCGCCTCACCCTCGGGCCTGATATCCACAGGATCAAAAATGCCCTTCTTCAAACAATTCGATTCGCTGCACGTGACTTTTGTAAAGAGCTGAACACAGTAGAAACGACAAAACAATGGCCCCTGACACAATTCCTCTAATAGGACTGAAGACTTGTGCTGCACAACAAGTCGTATCCATGGGGAAGCTATTTCATTCAACTTCTCATGATGACAACGACCTGGCATTGTGGAAAATTAATCAACTATGTCCAGGTGTTTAAGAGGAGACTAAATACAATCTGAATAATTAACACTCCCTTAGTCACATCAGGATACTCAAATGGGTTAGACAAACTGTCAGGCAGCACATAAATCACCTGTTCAGTGTGTTTTCTGTTTGGTCCGCATGTGGTGATGACACTGCTGTGGAAATATCACTGGATTACAAATCAAGACTAGGCTTCTGCTCTGGTCGCTGATCGACGTTACAAATGATTAATTACGTGTCGAGGTACAAAGTCTGCTGTCAGGAATAGTGACCCTGAAGCCAATATTGAATGTAAACATCGAATTGCGTTACCAACGTACATTCAGCAAGTGAGTCTCCCATGCTTTCCTGCTGTGCCTTAAAAGTGACCCCAGACATGCAAACATGTGATTATCTGTTCAATGGACTCTGCATTGGCCAAGAAAGACATTTCATCGTGTCAACCTTCTCCGAGGTCTTCAAGGAGATAAACAGGTCAGAATATACACTCCCAGTCTCGGTAGCGGAAAGGCAGCGGGAAGCACAGTTCTGTCGACTCTGCAGAGGCCTCTTTCTGAACATCTGAAAGCTTGTAACACATTTCCCACACACTGCACAGAAGCATCGGGAAAAGATAAGGCGATTGTATCAATTCAACCTTCCTTATTCTAGTTCATGACAGAACATTTCCTCAATATACTTTCCCACCCACGTACAGATGTGTGATGACACATCTTGAACTATACAATAGGAACTGTAGCAGTCTTTTCGGTCCATCAAGTTTGCTTCCCCATTGAATATGCAGGTAGTTCTCCAAAGCATGTGTTTGTTAATTGCAATTTACCCGAGGAAGGACACCACTTTGACTCTGGCAACGCATCCATGCCAGGACAAGTGCAACAGAGATGCACTTGTCCTGGTATGAGAACTCCTAGAAGCATGGCATTCCAACTGGTACTCGATCAAGAAACACATCGAGTTAGAACCCATCTACCACCCCGAGAAAAAGATCAGGAAATGACGTCACCGCAGGAAACGACATCACGATCCCAAAGAAACCCAAACATATAAATACAAAGCAGGAATTATCAGCAGTGCTTCGCCTGGAGGCACACTGAAGATAGTACAAATCGGGTGATGTAATGTCTGGAAATGAATCGTCCAGCTCAGGAAGCAGACCTCCATCCAGATCTCAACCTGAGCTACAAATCTCAGAACTAGCTCAGCAATGCTCAATGGGGCGGCACGGTGGATCAGTGGTTAGCACTGCTACCTCACATCACCAGGGGCCAGCTTCGGGTGACTGTCTGTGTGGACTTTGCACATTCTCTCCGAGTCTGCACCGGTTTGCTCCGCTTTCCTCCCACAGTCCAAAGATGTTCAGGTCGATTGGTCTTGCTAAATTGCCCATTAGTCAGAGGGAAATGGCTCTGGGTGTGTTACTCTTCAGAGGGTCAGTGTGGACTTGAGGGAGCGAAGGGCATTATTCTACACTGTAAGGAATCTGGTCGATGCTGCTGTATTTTTAAGTATTATCTTGTTAAGGATTTTAAGTCTTTAGTTCTACAAGTCCCGCAAGATCACTTGATATTTCTCAGAGATTTTCTGGGTCTTCCTCTATGAAGACATATGCAAAATAACTGCTCAGTTTCTCTGCCATTTTCCTTTTCTCCGCAATAAATTCTTTTGTCCCCATTATCACTTTCCACAATCGATCTTGATTTTTTTTTTGTTTTCCTTGAAATTTAGATATTAGATTTAGTCAGTCTATGTGTTCCTTGTTTGTTTGCATGCACGTTGTCTTCCTGACTGTCTTCGTTTGTCATGAAGAAGTGTTGCACCACAAACGTCGTCTTCTCCACCGACTGATGCTGTCTGGCTTGCTGCGTTCTTCCAGTTTCGTGCCTGTATATTTTGAATTCCAGTATCTGCAGTTTCTTTTGTTTTTTTCTTGATCTGCTTAATTGCCTTTTGGCCGTCATTTCATCGACCGTAAATTTGTCAGAAGTCTCAGTTTCCTCCAATATACGGAATTATTCTGAACCCACTTACTTTGATTTGTTATATTTACCATCTTTGAGTCACTTTACCTTTCTTGGCTGTTTGTGCCTTAGAGAAATATATGTACTCTGCAGACATTGCAATAATTCTGGAAATAATAACCATTGTTTGTCTCCCACTAAATTTGATATTGTACTTTGCCAATGCAGCAATGTAGCAACTTGGCCTTGTAGCCTGCGGGCATCCATGATATTTGAACATAATGTCCAAACATTCTGCATTGTCTGCAAACACCGTGTGAAATGCAATATATTCTTGTCACTGCTCCTTAAAAGTTTCCTCACAGCAAAATTGTTAATTAGTTCTTCTGACCACACAGTGCCAAATCTGAAATACCGTGGTCTAAAATTTGTTTCACAAATAGTCTTCATACTACCTCATATGCACTTACGGAATTTAATTTTCAGAGCATTGGTAGTCATTTAGTTAACGCAGTTGAGAATCAGCTTGAGATTATCCGGCATTACTGCAACACCCACGATACTTGCATGTCTAATGGACAGACCATAAGACGTCGAAAGTTTTGATGGCAGTCTTGGTTTAGATGTATAACGTGCAATTGTTTGTTTTGCCTTGTTACTTGTAAGCTCCACTCAACTGTTTCTGTGAAATCTGTTGGACGAAAACTGTGGTGTTATTAGACCTGGACGGGACATTCGGTGAGGCTCATCTCGATGCTTAAATGAACCAACCAGATATCCAGCATTGCAGGGAAAGCATATTGAACCTTCCCCCTCTGTTAAGATATGTGTAACAGTATTCTGTCTGCTCCATCACACTCAATGTACATTTGTTGCAGCAATGTACACCAAATTAGGCTGCTGTTCCACCACCCTCACTATTGAATGCAGCACATTGCTCAATGATCTAGTACTCCAAGATGGTCAATTCAATTCAATAAGTCACGAAACGGAAGATTTGAGCCAGCAATATGATATCGACAGGGAAGGTTAATGAGCAAACCTTCAACAGAAACAACATCATATGAGTTATCTGTTTTGGTAGCAAGGAAGAAACAATCTTAACAATTTAAATGAAGGGAAATTGAAGAACTCTGATACAGACGGTTTCTGTGGTCCTGCAACATGAATCATATGAACTCAGTCTGCAGATGCAGCATGTGCTTGGGAAGTTAAGTGGAATGATGCTGCTTCTGGCAAAATGTATCAGGTTTAATTGAAGGAATATTTTAGTGCATCTGGAGAAGGCATTGTTAAGACCACATCTGATACATTGTGTGCAGGTTTGATCTTCGAAACTAAAAAGAGGACAAAACTGTTTCTTGAAAATTTACGAAGATATTTCCCTTTACTCGCTTCTGGAATGAAAGCCATTCGTAATGAAGGATTAGCAGTTCAAATCTCAGATGAGAAATCTTATTGAAGCATTACCAATTTTAAGGATAGTGCAGCAGCTGAATACATCTTTTCTCTCGTTAAAGAGATGAAAGCTATTGCGTACATTTTAGGAATAAGATGCACTAAATTAACTCAGATATTTTAAAATCGATTTTTAAAAATTATGCTGACATGTATACATGACATCCAATTGTAAATGAGGGGCATTTTTCCCGATGAAAGGCCCTGTGCATGACAACACTTTTGCATTTGTGATTATTTCAATGATTTTGAACCTCTGCAAAGATTTATTTGCTATGTGTGTCTGAAAACATGTACGTTTGTATGTGCTATGTATGTGAGCGTCTCTGTGTCTCACATTTTTTTGAGAAAATGACGGAGCTGAGACCTATACCATTGTCCATATCACTAAGCAGAATCAAATATGTCATCATCACTGGATAACTACCTGTGCCATGAGCTAATTGGCACAGGGTCAATACGATTAAGAAGGTAAATGTGTGGTTCAAAGATTGGTGTTGAAGAAATACGTTTGAATTCATCGGACTTTGTCACCAATACTGGAGACGAAGTTAATTATTCCGATGCCACTGTCTTCTTCTGAACCGTACAGGGACCAAACTCCTAGTGAATCGCACATCAAGCCCTCCAGGCGGGTTTGAAACAATACTGGTGGAGGGAATGGGAGGACTCAGTTCTGGCGAATTTCGAAAACCCAAATAAAGACGTTAAGTGTGTAGAACTCAGAAGTATCGAACTCAATATGAAAAGACAGCTGAAATTACGACAAGTACTTGACAAACTTGAGTTTGTCCAAGCAGATAGGTCCATCACAAAAACAGAAAAATACAATCCAGTTCGGAAACTTAAATTGATATTAAGGCAAATGGCTTGAAAAGATAAAGAAAGAGAAAGAAGCGCCATGTAAGAAGAAAGAGGAAGAGAAAGCGAACAACGAGAAAGAGAGAGTGAATTCGAACTTAAGAAATTGCGAATTTGTCAGGAAAGTCTAGTTAACAGGGTGGAGATGAAAAGGGAAGTTAGTGCTGCACATAAGTATGTTAAACAATTGCCACATTTGATGATAAAAATGTCAAAGCCTTTTTGTTTTAATTCAAAAAATTGGTGTGGCAGATGCGGTGTGAAGAAAACCTCGGCGTAGTGCATATTCAATGTCTGCTGGGAGGTAGAGCTAATGATGTTCATGCAGCGCTGTCAGATGACGGGTCAAAAGCTTTGCAGATGTAAAGCAGGCTATTTTGAGTGTTTATGAACTGGTACCAAAAGCGTAAACACAGCGATTAAGAGACATAAAGAGACTTCCGTGAGTGTGAAAGAGTTAACTATAGTAATTTTAATAAATGTGTGCAGTCCTTAAAAATAGATAAGACACATGAGATTCTAAGAGAGAATATTAGGCTGGAGGAGTTTTCTTTTCAGACTTACTTCCAGAGATGAAATGAATACATGTGAATGCATGAAAATTTCAAAACGTGAGAAGAGCGGCAGTGACGGCACAAGAGTATGCTCTGGTGCAAAAAGGAAAAAAAAAAGCCTTGTCACATGAATTCCATGCTATGTGATACAGAAATTGTGAAAAGCAGAGATATATCACCACAAAAGAAAGAGTAAAGTACACAGGTAAGAGGTTACCACAGGTTAAAAATAAAGAATTTCAAGAGCTTTAAGACGCGCTTAAAAGCCTCATGTGTGTTCAGCGCCGTAAAGGATGATATGTAATGTCATAGTACTGGTCTTTGAAGAAAGGCAGTGTGGTGAAAGATATGGAAAATCGTCTAAGATGTGGAAAAGAATTAGTGAACGTAATAAAGAGTCTAAGATGTGGAAAAGAATTAGTGAACGTAGTACAGAAAACCCCAGAATACATCCAGGAGACGCAGGAGTGTGCACAGACAAGGCATGGGCTTGGTATGAAGTGAGTGCCTAATCTCTACAAAGAAATCACGTTTGTGCGTAACTTTTACTTGGGAAGACCAAGAGGGAAGGGTAATCATTTGCAACATTGAGAGATACGGGATCTAATCAGTCTCTGCTCTTGAGAGATGAACGTATTTGCACTATTACTGAAAGGTTACAAGAGAGAGTGGCAATTCGTGGAACTGGTGAACATAAATTTATGTATGATCAGGTTGGAGGGCCATCTGGAGACCGGGGAAACAACATGGGAGTCATTGACAGTGTGTCAGTTGAGGAATTCAGTTTGTTCTTGGGAATAATTTAGAAGTATCCAAGCTGAGAGGGACATCACTTGTTGTGGAGAAGCCAAATAAATACACGGGAATTGAGGAGTTAAAATGAAAGTACTGAGGAGTTAAAACTAAAATACTATGGATATTTTCCAGACTGTATAGGAAAAGATCCTATTATAATAAGTCACAGCAAGAAGCAATAACTCGAGACAAACTGAGAACTTGTGGGTTGGTAAGCTGACACCCTGTTTGATGTAGTGGTGCTGAAAAAAATAACAGGCAGAGAGCCAGGCAGAAGTGGTTAGTCCTGGAAGGCTAATGCACTTACAACAGAGAGAGATGAAAGAATAATCTGGCCATTAGAAATGCAACAAACGAATCTACTCATTTTACTCCCTTTCACTGAATATTCAGATATGAAGTGAGAAGCCTTTTGAAATTAATCAAATAAATAATCCAGTAGAAAGCCATCCATTTTTCCCAATTCCTCTGCGTCTGCCGCATCTGTTCGCAGGATGATTAATTCCATCATGGAAAATCCGAGATGGCCTCCTTCTTCCAAAACTACAATTTTCTCTCCCACATGGTTGACGATGCCCTCCAACGCATCTCCTCCACTTCTCGCACCTGCACCCTTGAACCCCAACCATCAAATGCAACAAGGATAGAACGCTCCTGGTCTTAATTCTCCACTAACCTCCGTATATATCACATCATCCTCCTCCACTACCGCCCAAATGTAAACAGATTCCACCATGATGGATATATTTTCCTCCCCACATCAATGAGCATTTCAGAGAGAGCATTCCCTCCGTAACTCCATTGTCAGATCCACGCTCTATACGAATGCTCACCCTACTCCCGGCACCATCATTCGCCACTGCAGGAAGTACAAATCCTGCGCCCACAGCTCCCACATCACCTCCATCCAAGGCCCCAAAGGATACTTGCACATCCGGAAGAGGTTTGCCCGTTCCTCCAACATTGTCATCTACTGCATCCATTGCATACATTGGGGAGACAGGACGACAACTTGTGCATCAGTTCAGAGAATATGTCTGGGAGCCTACAGCGACCAACACCAATACCCCGTTACTGAACGCTTCAAATTCTCCTCCCACTCCAACAATAAAAAGCAGTCTTTGGGCCTCCTCCTGCGACAAATCCGAACCACCAGATGCATGGAGGAATTTAGCATAATCTTCTGCCTTGCGACCCTGCAATCACACGAGATTAATGCGTATTTCACCAGTTTAAACATTTTCCCTACCCCCATCTTATCTCAGTCCCACGCCTTCAACGCAGCAGTGCCCTCTTCATCTGACTATTATCATTCCCATCTATCCCCTCCAGCATCCTCTCTGACCTAGAACATGTTCCACCACCATCATCGATCTATTGCATTCTCAGCTACCTTTCCCCGCACCCCCCAACCCCCCCCACCGGCTCCAATTCCCTCCCATTTATCTCTCAGGCCCCAGGTCACAAGTGTCGTTTCTGCTGAAGGACGTATGCCCAAAACATCGATTCTCCTGCTCCTCCGATGCTGCCTGACGTGCTGTGCTTTTCCAGCAACACATTCCCTACTCATTGAGTTGAATCTATCAATAATATGCCTCAGTACAATTTTCAGTCAGTGTGGTAGATGAATCGTCTGCTCAAGTCCTAGCTGTTTCTGGTGGAGCACTATAGAAGTGATCGAAATGAATCTTCTTGCATTATCTTTAACTTACAATGTTTTTGATGAACTGTTCGAAATTACATTTGTAAATGGATTCAACCTCCATTTACAAACAAACCTAACAGGGTCATGTGGGCCAGCAATGAACGTGTTCACCTCGTTCTGCTAATATCTCTAGGACAACATTACAATGAATCTGTTGTATCTGCTCTGAGCCGAATTAGACATTCATTGAATTATTTGATTTTTAAAAATCATTTGTGGAGCTGCTGGTGTTGCACCAAAGTGGACAGAGTCACATTCCACATGACGCCGGATTCAATATGTTTACTGAAAATCATAAGCTTTCAGAGCGTGCTCCTTCGGCAGCTAAAGCTGGTGAAGAGGATGTCCATGGAGATTTTGACTTTGAAATAAAAACAATTTGCTGCTTTTGCAGTGAATTGGGGTGGGGGTGGCAACAAGTGTGGCATTTCAGCACTTGATCCAGAAAAGTGACAGATTGATAGTCAGTCATTCTAAAACAACTGCATGGAGATGCAGACACAGTGATAAACACATTAACAAAGAACATACAACACAGAGACGCATATATGCACAAGCATATAAAGGCACACAGAGGCATAGACAGGCATATACCGGCAACAACACAAGCACAGATGCAGCCACACACATGCACAATCATAAACACATAAACACAAGAAGAACACAAATGCACAGACAAAAACACAAATACTCATGCATACAACCATTAACACATGGAAACTTGAACATGTGCATGTACAGTCACAACGAGACAGTAGTACCTTTAGAACAGAGAATGACAACTTTTTAGTTTATTAAACGATGCTATTTTACGGGAAAAAAGGAGGAGAATTGTTTTGAGAAACATATCAGACTTGATCGAGCCGCAGAGCAGACTGGATGTTCGCAAAGATTAAGACCTGTTCCAATTTATATGCACGTATGGCGTTAAAATATCTTGACATGTGTCTCGAGAATCCAGTGCATGGTAAGGTTGCTGACGTTTTGATTGTCGAAAGCAATGCCAGATAGGTTTGTGGTGCTGAACGTTCCATTCTGTTCCTAATATTGTGACCTTCTGCTCCAAACGAGGTGCTCATTTGGTGCGTGTTCAACACACTTTAGAAATAATCGATCCTACATTGAAATAATAACATCCCTTTCTCCTTCGGTTGTGCTGTCAATTGTGTTCCCAACCCAAGGGGCACTGAAGACTGGGACATTGAAGATATTCATGGCTGAGTTCGACTGACTTTTACTGGACAATGGACTCAAGGATTATTTGGAACAGACAGGAATGAGGTATTCAGCAACAATCGTATCAACCATGAGCTTTCTGCATTGTGCAAAACGCTCTGCGGCTCCAACGATCACCTGAGACTCCTATCCCATACGTTGCCCTCTCGCTGAAACCTTTAACATTTTTCAAATGTAAAGGGATATCCCATTCAGACACTCAAAATCATTACAATTAGACAAGAGGAGACCATTTTTCCTTTCTAAGGATTTAGACATGAAGAGAATGATGTTGCCCAAACGTTGTGCCACTACAGAGCACAGAAGGAGAACATGCAACCTTTCCCAGCTGATACACAGGAATAGGGGAGCCCTGGTGAGCTCCCAGGAAACACAGAATAGAGAATAATGACCTATATCTTTGACCATATAACATAACTGGTTGCAAATAAAATTTTGTTGCAAGCAGTGGACGAGAGAGGATGGAAAATGAAACAGTGACACCCTAACATTGGTCAGAACATGAATGATAAATTTCAAAAGGCTATTCAGTTGGGAATTCTCTTCCTTTGAAGTTTATGGTATCTGGGTGTTTGCATTGCTTCAAGGCTCAGTTTCTTTGTCATTTTTCACACAGCTGAACTTTTGAAAATGATGCACAGACAGGAAAACTGCTGCTAAGACGAGAATCCGATCAGCCACGATTTTCGTGCCTGATGGAGCAGTGGCAAAGTGTCTCAGGAGCTACTCCGGATCCTCAGTCCTGTGATCCGATGTTCCATTCTGCCACTCAAACCTGCTGGCCTGGAGCAGATGAAGGGCATTGCTCCAACTTCCTGGACTACAGTAACACAGGATATAATTCAGATCATCAGGATGGTCACACAAGGTTTGGCGTGGGTAGGAAAATGTTAATTGGATTGCCAGGCTGGTTTCGAGAAAGGTTCCCAGTCTCTTTGCAGATTCCACGACACACCACTCTGCAACTTGTATTTCATTTGTTCGTCATGTTCTAGACTCAGACTCCCTGTGAATGAAGACCACACCTCACCCAAAAATGGCTCACAAAATACTTTTGTTATGAAGTTGAGGGCATGAAATGTAACTTTAATAGAAAGTGAAAATTGAAAGCTTGCAAACACTTGTCATATGACTGATGTTATGGACTACGCCAGACCACTCAAAATATTTTTCAGCAGCTGACTCCGACCATAAATATGCAATTTGATTCAGTAACTGTACAGTGAAAGTTACCCGGAATAAGCTAACTCCATTGACTACTAGAGTTCAAAACAGACAGAAATAAAATCACGAAATTGCACAATGAAACACAAAGAACAGAATAAAAAAACCACTACAGAACTCAGTCTATCCAAATGAAACTTAATTTTGTCGTTCTGAATATACAGAACAGTCCCAATAAACAAACCACCTTAAAGACGACTTTGAAAAATGAACAGATGCTTACAGATTGAAGTCAGAAAGGCACAAAATAAAGTGAGAGAGTTTCCACACAGCTCACTGTTGAACTCCCAGCTCGTTCTGGACGGAAGTAAATTGCTCAGCTGGACAGCTGACCAAGCCCCGTTCATTTTCTCTTTTAACACCGAAGCGCTTTGGCTTGAAGTCACATCTGTATACACATAAACAAAACGGCCTGTCAATACAGTTTAATCTCTGCACCAAATCAGTCTGATCAGAGCACGGCCTGGTTTTTGACACCTCTGAAAATAAAATCAAGGTCACAGTATCCTGGAGAAAAAGAAAAGCTTTTAGAAACAAAGAGAGCAGCATAATGACACTGACTAGCTGCCTGAGAGTGTACTGCAATATTGATAATATGTAACATTTGGCTGTAATCTAAATATCTCAGTAGCTTTGAAACAATTGGAATTTAGCAATCAGTTTAAATTATGCCTCAAGATAATAAAACCCAATCAATTTTGATTGTATTGTTTTGACAACACTGAAACAATGAGAAACGTGATGTTTGAAGTATTAAAAAGGCACTTGGGAAAGTTAGACAGAAAGGACACCAACTGCCGTTGAAAGACAGCTATTCAAAGCAGTCTATTGTTATTGTTTTCATAAGAAACGTGTTTGCATCGGATGACTTAAGATGAACCAGGAAATCTAAAATGAGAGGAAGACAGAAAACGGAGATGACAGTCACTGCCTGGATTTGCAAACTAAGTTGCTGTAAATTTAATATGGGCTTTATTGGATCAGTACTTTGTTATAACGTTGCAGATAAAGAGCTACTCTTTAAGCGAACAATTTAGACATGTATATCGTTGTTGTTTACTGTTCACTTTTATAGTTTAAGAATAAAAATGATATTTACTCTTTGTAGAATAGAACTTGTTTCTTTCCCTGTCACTCATACTTTAAACAGGTTGGTAGACGAGGTGAGATTTTATTTGTGTTCAATTATGTTTACGTCATCATGTAGCACTTTCCTCCATCTGACTGCAACATTTAGTAATAGAACATTCTGAAAAATAACCAACTAATAACTTTACAATTGCAGAATATGAGAAGATAAGAAACAGGAGTAGGGAATTCGGACGTTCAAACATGCCCTACTATTGTATAAGATCATGGCTGATCTACTGTTGGCAGCAACTCCTCTATCATGCATTATTAGTTATAGTCCTCAACTGTCTGATAGATCAAAGGTCAATTTACCGTCGCTTTAAATAGTTTCAATGTTCTTGCTCCCCTAACTCTCGAAATTGCATAATTCCTGACTTTCACTAGCGTCTGTCAGAAGCAAACACTCCCTACACATACTCCATGACCTATTAAAATGTACAAAAGAGGTGAACGCAGTGCTGAGGTAAGAGTGACTGGTCCTGATATCAAGACAGTGTTTGACTGAAGATGGTGTCAAGGAGATCCAACTAAACTGAACTTAATGGGAATCAAGTGCAATCCTTCCACCAGTTGTGATCATTCAGAGCAAACAGAAAGACGTTTGAGGTTGGTGGACATCAATTCTCTCTGTCCCAGAGCATCTTTTTCTGTTAAGAACATCATAAGTTCTCATTACATTCAACTTTTAATGCAATCAACTCTTAATTTCTCACAGCGCTATAGATGAATCTTCACTCACTCCTCATAGTACCATCATTGCAGGGATTAGTCTAGTGAAAATCCTTTGCAATCGCTCTGTGGCAAGAAGATCATTTCTTATAAGGGAGAGAAAATCTGTTCAAAATAGCCCAAATAGCGTCTCAATAATGCTCTGAGAGTCGATAATAATAATTCCTAATACGCACTTCGTCATCTCTGTTTCTTCTCTGAGCAGTGCAATTAACTTTGAATTTAAAAGTCATTTGCATCTGTATGTGAACATGAATAAAGCCAGCAACGGAGGTGCATATGAAGATGAACATCACTCTCGGGGAGAGAGGCAAAGAGGAAGAATGCGCTTGAAATAGGTATGCCCACTTGCCTGAATGAAAATGAATTCTAGGAATATTGGAAACAGGCAGAGGAATAGACCTACGATTCATTTTTTTTCTTGGGACATATGTAGCCCTGATGATGCTAGCATGTTATGCCTATCTTCAACTAAGTAACTTGTCCAGCTGTTCTACGGGATGATAAGGTATAAAACACGTTGATGTGTGGTTGCAATCTCATAGAGGCCTAACCAGCAAATGATGACATAGTCCCTTCTCTAAACGACACGAGGCAAGCGCATAGTTTCTTTTTACAACACATGCTGATGTTATAATTTAAATTGCACCAATTTCATAAGACATGAACAGATTTTTAAAAAATTATATCCTCAATGACTTGAGCACCATGCACTTTCTGCCCACCTGTCAGATTCATTGCAGAAAACAAGCTAAACATCTGAAGTGCAATTATTTTTGAATAAATGAATAGTTACTAAGGAGGGGAACCTGTTATATTTGCATTTATGAAAGACACAGATGATGGTTTATTCAGAAGTTGCACTGAAGCTGAGGTGGAGACTGGGATATCGGGTTCGTGGTACTTGACAGGACTGGTGCAGGGACAGTACATGAAAAAGAAAATCCGAGCAGGACAAAAAAGATCATGGAGTTTGAGAACAGTCTGGTTCCTCTTTGCACAATCGTGAGTAATTTGTGAATATTAATTTGCTAGTTATAATTTGTACTGAATGAAATGTGTTACTGGAATTTCGAACTTTCCAAAATTTGCATATCATGAGTCGCAATTCCTTTCAATCTGTTTTAATTATAGATGGACGACTTACCAGGAACACCAACTATAGCGAGGATAGGATAGTAAACACCTTGAATAATCCTAAGGACATCTTCGATCCGCGATGCTAATGATATCCAAGGCTGGGAAATCCAGTAAAGACCCGCGGAAAAACTCCTATCCATTACTGCAACATTCCAATTTAATGTTCCCTGCTTCTGATCCATTGTTGAAAAATTCCAGACTAATGTTCTCAGTTTCTGATCTCTCCTCTCCCTCCTTGTGGAGCTGCTGATCCCTGTTCGTGCCGTTGACGATGCACCCGCTCGTACAGAAGGTTAACACATTGGAAGGATTCTCTTATTCATATAAGGGGCAATACCCATCAATGACACATTTAGGATCCATGGAGATTGACATTAATCACAGTTACTGCACAAGTAGCTCGAGTTAACCCTTTCAATTCAATACTCTAATTAAAATTCAAAACAAATGTTAAAAGTTACATATTCTGAATTGGATATATTAGGGTGACTGAAGGAAGAAATACTGGAGATGGCAAATCGATTGTTCAATTAGTCAATCTGCCTTGGATATGGGAGCAATGCAAAATGAATGACCAAACATAAAAATGCTTGGCTGTTCGGTAATGGAAACATACATCGCATAACTCTGGTCATTGTGAGAAAACTTATCGTCCATAATTTGAGTGGCAAATTTTCTAAAGACAAAGTGATTTATAACAGAAAAAAACTGCATCGGTATGTTAACAGAAAATTGTGCCTGCCCAGTGAAATTCAGGTTTATGTTCCAATATCAGGGAGGGAAGGTGAGGGTCATGTTGTTGATATAATTTTAATTAGAATCCCTAAAATATCTAGACAGGCCAACTGGCCAAAAAAAGTGCACACCGACCCTCCGAAAAGTTACCCACACCGAACCATTCCCCCATCATGCTTTTCTACATTTCCACTGACCAATGCACCCAACCTACACATTCCAGAACAGTAAGGATAGTTTACCAAACCTGCACATCTTTGGACTGTGGGAAGAAACCCTGACAGAAACTGGGAGAATATGCAAACTGCACGCATTCAGTCGTCCGAGGCCAGAATTAAGCGTCAATCTCTGGTGCTGTGATGCACCAGTGTTAACCACTGAAACACTTGCCGCCCGACGTTGATGTTATCGAAGGCAATGAACTGCAAGGAAATGTTGTCTTCTGGACTTCACAACAGTGTGATTACGGCATTCCGGAAAAGACAGAAAATCGGAGGAATTGTGGGTACATGGCAGTTCAGAGTGACGGGAAGGACAATAATAATCCACATTCATCAGTATTGGAACATTAACAAAAACAAAACTCATGTGAAGAGCAGACTAAAAGATATATCTGAAATGAAGAATGAAGAGAGACAATATTCATGGAAAATGTTTATTCAGCACAAAAAGAAACACAATGACTTTCTCTTTCTGCTAAAATATAGAATGTGCAAAGAGATAAGATTGTTAAAATTTACTCATGATAGTGAGCTATACAAAGTGAAATGAAGATTTGAAAATACATTGCAAGAGTGTGCAAACCTTATCAATCATAACATGATTCATAATTGAGATACGGTTTCCCCTCTGTCAGTGATTTCCCACCACTGATTCACTGGCCCAGTCTCTCACCTCGTTTCTTATGGGGGTGGGGAAGGGGAGAACATCAGTTCCTGCTGCTTTTTGCCCAGTCGATTTAAATTCATCCACCGTTTGCCTGGAACCAGGTTGTTGGTGCAAATACTGAAGGGAAATATTCGTTTGAAACCTCAGCACAGATTGTCCCTTCGGTTTCGAACAAGCCCCATTCTTTATCTGGGAATCAACTAATCTAAGTATACTTGTAAAATACGTTGCGACTTTTTATTTACAGGATCTGCTATGGATATTTCATGGCCATTGATTTCCACTTTCTTATAAGAACCCCTTTGCACACTTCAATTTGGAAGGGCTTCGCCTGCTTTTCTTATACTGTAGTTTCTTCATCAAACTAACAAATTCTTTTGATCAGTATTCACTGCAATTCCTGCTTTTGCCATTCACTCTTCAAAGAACACATTGGCGTTGACTTTTTAACGTATCACTATAAAAAAATCCTCGTCTTTCCAAACATGGACCCAACTGCATAGTGCCTCCCAGACTATGTTTGACAGATCCTGTGAAATGGTAGTGATCATACCGAGTGATAGTTATAATGCTGTGACAAAAGTGTTTCCCTAAGTTTGGACACTTCACCTCTGCACTACCCTTGTCTCTTTCCGTAATGACTTTGAAACGTACAGTTATGGCCACTCTCCCCAAAAAGTATTTCAAAAATCTTATATTCAGCATCCTGTCCAGTATCGACAGCCGACTTGTTTCGAACATCCTCCATCCTTACCAACCTGCCCATCCATGAACCTTCCTGCAGCCTCTCCTGTACATGATATCACTGTAACCTTGTCCATTTACCACAACACTTCTGCCTGTCCTATAACACCTCACTTTCTCTAACATTCCATCTTCTATACACACTTCATAGCTGTACTGATTCCTCCAGTTCCTCCTGGCTTTACTGCCAAAGTTCCCTTACGTAACGTTCTGAAGCCACATGAACCCCTCCTAAATCTGCAAAGATGTCCACTCTATACAGTCATCTCAATCTCTCTAACTTACTTCTGTCACCAAATTTTAGTTATCTCTGACCACCTCCAATCACTAATAGCTTTCCCAGCTCTCGAGCATCCTGCAACCTCTAAAACCGCCCATGTGTCTGTAACATCCTCCTGATCGTTGAACAACTTTCATTCCCTTCAACTGCCAGTCCATAGACTCCTTGCCAACGCAGTCACCTCTGATTACAACTCTGAGCAGTACTAACTTCATCCAGTATGTAATTGTCTACAAACTCTGCAGCCTCCATATTATTGTCACGTCTTCCAGTCCCTGTAATATACTACACATCCTTCTTATATTCCGGACTATGCATTCATCCCGTTCCGACAACCTTCGTAAACTTGGTGGCCTAATCAAATCTCTGTAATGCTTTATGCCATCAGATTCAGGGATGGCACGCTGCGTCAGTGATTAACGCTGTAGCTGTGCAGCGCTATGGACCTGGATTCGATTCCAACCTTGTGTGACTGTATGTCTGAATTTTGCACGTTTTCCAAGTGTCTACTCGGTTTTCTTCAGGGAGCTATGTTTGCCTGCAACAATCCAAAAATGTGCAAATTCGTTTATCAATTACTGTCAGGATTACGCTCCTGCTTTCACATTCTGCTTGAGTCACCACAAGGTTGCATACAGTTGAACATTTATTGAATAAAGGTTGAATATTGCACTTTTATTTCGCCATCAAACGACATCTTTCTGGTGATGAAATCTCATTTATCTTTGTGTCAAAACTCCATCTGTCTCATAGTAGATATTACGTTCATTCCAAAAAGAACATGAACATTTACTTTTTGACCAGAATTTCCTTCCCTAACACTATTAGCTTATGCACAGTTTTAGTTAAACAATGTGTCTCTTTGTTCTTTTCTGCTTATCTTCAGTCACAATTTCATGCTGTTCCGCATCTTCACATTTCCTCTTTAGATTTATAAAGTTACTTTCATTTGAACGCTGCCCCTGCATCATCTCTGTCAGTTTAATACCACTCCACAAACGTACCAATGTAATTGACTATGACACTGGTCTCAGCAAGCTTCCATTCGAACCCAAACTTTTTGGACTTTATTTCCTTTACTCAGGCGATGTGGGTGTCTCTGGCTGGCCAGCATTCCTTGCCCAACCCTGCGAATCATTGGCTTGTTCGGCCATGTCAGAAGGCACTTGAGAGGCAACCACGTTTTTCTATGGAGTCACGCGATGATGTGGACACTCAGTGAGGTTGAAAACATTCTTGCCGTATGGGACTTGACTGGATCAGGTGGGCATTTATTAACATCAGAAATTCTCTAATGGTCATTTTGACATGTTTAATTGCATTTTGATGCAGTTTGCAATTGTGCAATTTGAACCTGGGTTCCCTGAACATTGGATTACTTTCTTGATAATTAGGCAAACGTTAATACCGTTAGACCATTACTTTGCCTGCTCATAGGTTTCGCCATGAATCAAACCACTTCTTCCTGCACAATTGTTTGATCATGAAATCTTCCTGCACTCTGGTATATCACTCAGTATCTCTCTATGTGGTGTCCCTTACTTTATGGTTCTAACTGTTGCCTCTGTCATCACCTCTCGCTCTTGCATCCACTCCAGATGCAGAGAAAACAGCATTCTCCACTTCTGAGAGAGGATGCAGCACAGACCATGGATGGAGACTGGGATTTTCCATATTTCTGTGGTATTCAGTTTCATCCTACATGGGCAACACGTGCTGTATCATTTTATTTCTCTATTCTGTCCAGTTCCCTGTCTCCTGTAGGTACTCAGGAAGTTCCTGACTCAGGAAGATTTCCCAACCGCTGAATGTCTCGAACATCAACTTATTGAAGATGTTTGGTCAGCCCAAGAGACAACGGGTAGGGAGGTCTGGATCCTTCAATAAGTCCGGCAGCGAGGTAAGATCACCTACAATAGACAGACAACACAGCAAAGGGAGGGATCAAAACATTGACTAACAAGATATTACTTTATGCAGTGCTGGAGGGAAGCACAGTACAGACACATCCCCGGCTCAATCTAAAATTAAACCAATACCTCCTGCCTCTTCCTGGCCCATACCCCTCCAATGATTTCCGATTCATGTACTTACCCACGTGTATATAAAACGTTGGAATTGTCTCCACATTCATATCTTTCTCAGGACATTCATTTCACACACAAACCACTTACTGTGTTACAGTTTACCTACATTTTTGGCATCTGTCGCCTCCATCCTCCATCCGTGTCTGGGAAAACCCAATTATGTGAACAATAAAAACAGCATTAACTCCATCTATACCCTGTATACTTTATAAAATTGTATATGGTCACCTCTCAGCATACAGGCACAACTGTAAAAAAAAAAGTTCCAAAGCAACCAGCGTTTCTTTATAAATTATACCTCTCATGCTCAGAAACTCCCTGTTTCATATCTTCTGAACCCTCTCCAGCTTACGAATATCAGTGCCATAACTGGACGGTCAGAAATATACACAGTATTCCAGAAGAGGCGTCACCAAAGATGCGTGCAATCTCAACACGACTTCCCAACTCCTGTACATAAAGGACTGAGCAATGAATTCAAACATAACAAAATGTTTCTAAGTACCCTGGCTATATGTGATGCAAACCTTAAAGAATTACGTTCCTGAACCCCAAGGTTCCACTGTTCTGTAATAGTATCGAAGGTCCTAACATTTATTCTTTCAGCGTCACCTTTGTTGGATCAGAATGCATTACCTCACCTTTATTCAGATTGAACTGGAACTGCAATTTTCAGGCCATTCAATAATTTCATCAAGATTCCTTTGTAATCTGACCAAAGCATCTTCACTGTGCACTGTGCACCTTCCAGTCTCATAGCCTATAACACACAGCTGCCAATGGTACAAATACCTCTGCTAAGGGCAGAGCACTTTCTTCCTTAAAGTCCTTCTGAGATACAGTCGATCAGGTCCTGGGATTTATCTATCTTTGCATTCATAACCTCCAGCACATCGTGTTCTTCCTTATGAACTATTTACAAGCGATAAAGCTATGGAGATGTCCAGTACAGAAAGAGATTCTTTGGTCCAACTCATCCATGATGACCAGGTAACCGAAATAACTCCAGTCCCATTTGGCAGCACTTTACTGATATCCCCTCTATTCACATGGCCATCCAGATGCCTCTTAAATTTTGTAATCTTACCAGACTCTGCTAATTCCTCTCTCATCTCATTCCGTACAACCACCAACATCTGTGTGACAAAGTTCCCCTTAGGTGCCTTTTTCAATCTTTTCCCTCTTCCCTTAAATCTATGCCCTTTAGGTTTGGACTCTTCCACCCAGGGGGAAAGGCGTTGCCAATTAACTCTATCCATGCCGCTAATAATTTGATAATCCTCTATACTGATTCCCTTCAGCCTCTAATGCTGCAGGGGAAAAGTGCCCCATTCTCTTCATCCTATCCTGAAGCTCAAAATCTCCAAACTTGGCAATATGCTTGGACATTTTTCTGATGCCTTTGAACTTTCGCAACATCATTTGGAGATTTTGGAATCTCGAATTGCATGCGGTAATATAAAACTGGCCTAACTAATCACTGTTTAGATCCCTGAGCTTCCCAGTCTTTTCCCACACTGAGTTCTGAAGTTGCCATTTTTTAGGATCTAACCCATCTCTAGTTCCATACATCGATGGTCTCATTGATCATTCAGGGCCCGTGTTATGTTTCTCGTTACTGTTTTGTTTTAAGACACTTGAAGAATCTCTTTTTATTCTCCTTAACCTTCTCTGTTAAAGGTATCTCATGTCCCACTTATACCCTCCTGAATTCCACCTTGACTGTATTTCGACAGGACATATGCTCCTGAATGGTTTACTAGATCCAGCTCTCCATACCAGGCATGTTACCCCTTTTTCTTCATCAGGGCCTCGGTAGTCAGCCAGTGTTTCTAACTTGTGTCAGCACTGCTTTTGACGTTAACAGGTAAATGCTAGCCCTGAACGCTGACTTTACCGTAGTTTTATAACAACCCCACATGTCAGCCATTATTTTATCTGCAAATAGACTCCCTAATCAATGTATCTGAGCACATCTAAATTAATCTTGCTCCTATTTAGCGCTTTAACGTTTGAACCAGCCCTGAACTTCTTTCATTATTTTCAAACTAATAAATGCATGGTGACTTTGCCAATTGCTACCCCACTAACACCTTAGTCACTTTCCCCAATTTGTTTTCCAAGGGGACGACAGGTTTTGCCCCTTTATCCAGTCGCATCATTTATACAGTTGATTGAGAACGTTTTCTTGAACACACAAAACTAATTCCTCCCAACCAAGCATTTAACACTATGGCAGTCCCAGTCGAGGCTGCAAGTAACATTCACCTGTCACAGCAGTCGTATCATTCTCACAGATATCTGAGAACTCGCTATTGTTTGGTTTGCAATTATCTGCTAACCAATAATAATCAGTAATTTAATCGTATCAAAATGATAACACGCTCTTACTTCTCAGTTCCATTAGACTGACTTCGCTGGATTATGTACAGCAACATTCTCCCCACGTAATGCTATGAAGTTTTCCTGAAACAAAAATGCCTCTCTTCCTTCTGACTTTCCTCGCATGCTATCCTTCGTACTCCATCGCCATCTTGGAATATATGAGCTGCCAGTCCTGTCCCTCCCTCAGCTGTGTTTCTATAGTGTCTTTGCTATATCAACCCCATATTGACTTCCATGTCCTCCGTTCGTCTGCCTTACCTGTTAGGCTTCTTGCATTGAAATACATGCAGTATAAGTCATCAAATCTCCCTCATTGCCTGCCACGTCCCTGACTGCTTTGAGTATTTAAATTGCTCACTTGAATGTCTGTAACAGCCTCAATCTCCTGTCAGGCCTTACGACCATTCAGCGACCAACACTCTGCCAGACCATTTTAAATCGTCTCGAGCATATACAGCAATTCTACACAATAGGAGATGGCTCCACATGTCCCTAGATCAGGTGTCTGCCCCACCCTGTGTATTAGTACTGATAACTTCAGGGGACTATGGGTGTGTCCTACAACGATCCTCAGTACCCCACAATTAGGCATTTCGTTTGCTTATTCGACGTCTCACAGCGCATTATCTCATGCTGATGGGAAGTAAATTCCATCTGCTTAATCTCCTTAGGGTATTATCTAATCGATATCCGCCTCAGTGTTTGCTACACCTTCACCTTTTGTGTCATCTGTAAAGCTACAAATGATAATTTCTGCTTTCAAATTCAATCATTAATGCACATAATTAATCTCAATGTTTTCTGCACAGATCCCTGTGGTACACAGCTGGTCAAAATCGCAAAACCTAATGTCCACCCATTTTGGATCTAGGTTTCTAACTTGCCTTGGACTCCATGGGCATATATACTACCATAATCTGCACAGCTCTCACCAGTATTTTTAGACACAATGTTAGAAAAACTCAACTGAATATATCAGATCAAACCTTCGTCTGTCAAATCCGTGCTGACTATCCCTAATCGATCCCTGCATTTCCACGGGTGGACTCGTCCTGTCCCGAACATTTTTTTCAGTGACTCCTCTCCCACTGATGTCAGGCTATCTGCTTTGCAATTACCTGGCATATCTATGAAGCCGTTCTTGAACAAAGGAATCACATTAGTGATCCTCCAGTAATTCGGCACTTCACTCGTGGCCAGCAAAATATCCAAGCACTTCCAGATACTGTGACATCCTGCATCTCCCAATGCCATTCATATCTCTGCAAACTCATCTAGACTATATATCCTTCCCTTTGATTGTTCCTCCCCATTCAACTCTACACCAAAATTAATTAAGCCTTAACAATCCTCACGATCACTGGACGCTCCTCACCTTCATACATCACTGACTCTCTCTTTAACCTCCTGTCATCCCTACAGCTCTCACGATGTCCTGAATCAGCTCCACGTCCGATGATACTTTATCTAATTGTAAACTCCTCGAGAATCAATTGAACTCTTCCGAATATTGTCTGTGTCACTGTAACATTCTCCAGTAATTGAACCTTTCCTATCGATGCAAATTCCTATGGAATCCAAATCCCCGTAAGCTCTCTCTCTTCAAATACAACCCGCCATGCCTCTGTATTGCCCTTCACACCAAACATCCAACACCATCTGTGTAACCTTTTCAATGAAACTGCTTCAGTCTGTTGAGCCGTATCTACCTGTGCAATGACATCCAGACGCGAAAACGCTCCCTATCTTTAACTTCCTCACACCACAGAACCCTCTTTATCTACAAACTGCTCCTGCTCGAGAAACCTCCCTGTGTCTGCAATCTGCTCTAACCACTCAAAACTCAATAGCTTGTGCACACCTTCCTGTCTACATAATCCCTTCCAGTCCTCGAAACATCTTCACTGTGTCGAGACCCGACAATTCTCCTTGTCTGTGCAAACCTCACAGATTCGTAAAAAAAAACCCAGACCTGTAAAACCCACTCCAGTGCCTGGACTCTGCCGAACCAGTTCCTACAAGACTCACTATCTACGTAACATCCGACCGTCACTACCACTCTCCACGTCAATAAAAGCTTCTCCAGTCTCTCCATCCATCGACTCATCTCCATAACCTTCAGCTCTTCCACACCTATCAGTGTAAACGTTACTATTCGCCAACTGCAGGAACCTCCTCCGTTTGTGCAATGCTCCCTTCTCTGTGAAACTTTCTCCAACCGAAATTTCTGTCCCTACCTCCGGGTAAATCTGTCACACTCCACATTCTCCATATCTAAAAACTTTCCAGAACCTAAATCTTCCTATATCTTCAAACATATCGTAGGCAAAACACTCTATGCCTCTGTTTCTTCGCCGAGTGTATATGAGGATTCCGGGTAATCCAAGATGGAGGACGGGAGAAATTTCTGGCTGTAAGAGCTGCTTCTTTTCTTGAGGTAATTTAGGTGTTGGAGGTGATTTCTTCGAATTCCTGGAGCAGCAATTACTGTTTTATATGCTGTTACATTGTTTTGGAACTTTGGGAGAAAAAAGTCAAAACAACCGCAGTTTTAAAAGGGAGAAGAGCAGACTAAGGAAGCTAATGGTGAGGACAGTGCAGGAGAGAGAGATGGAGAGAGAGACAGAGAGAGAGAGAGAGAGAGAGAGAAAATCTGTACAGTTACCGCCTTTACTTTTTGAATTCGTGTATCGCTGGACATCGGAGTACATCTGGGAAATTTAACAAACAGTTGAATACACACCTAATCTTGGAGGAACTGTTGGATGAAGTTCACATCACAGAATCAGATAAGTTCATTATTTTAAAACTGTCCAAGAGAAAGGCAGCAGTAGTGAGTATAGTCTATTCTTTCTTGATTATATGGTTTTGGAGATAAATCTCTTGATTAAACTTAAAATATAAGCCATTGCTATTAATTTTAACTGGGGCAGTGTTTGTAGAGGAATAAGACGATGTTATTTTCTGTGTCTGTAGATTGTAAAGGAGCAAATATGGCCTTTGCAGTGATATGTACTTCTTGTCAGATGTGGGAGTTTTAAGAGAGTTTAAGGGTTACTGCAGATTATATCTGTCATAAATGCTGTTGGATGCGAATCTTATCAGATCCACTGGATTGGTTGGAGAGACAGTTAGAAGCGATGAGGAATTTGCAACAGCAACAGTATGTGATGGATGGCAAATATAGAAAGGGGGGAAAGTCACAGATAAAGTCACATAGATGGGTTAACTCCAGGAAGGGTGAGAGAGGTCGGCACCTAGGGCAGGAGTCTTTTGTGGATTTCAAACAGGTATGCTGTTTTGGAAAATGTCGCGAGTGATGGATTCTCAGGGGAACAGCTAAGTTTCTGATATTGAGACTGGCTCTACTGCAACGAGGGATAGGTCGACTTCCAAGAGATAAAATGTGTAAGGGGATTCCGTAATCAGAGGTACAGACAGACGTTTCGGTGGCCAGCAGAGAAAAAGCAGAATGGAGTGTTGTTTCCCTGATGCCAGGATCAAGTATGTCTCAGAGAGGGTGCAGAATGTTCTCACGGGGGAGAGGGGCCAGTAGAAGGTCATTCTCCACATTGGAACCAACGACATTGGAAGGGAAAAGGTTGAGGCTCTGAAGGGAGATTACAGAGAGTTGCGCAGAAATTTAAAAAAGGAGGTCCTCAAGGGCAATAATATCTGGATTACGCCCAGTGCAACGAGCTAGTGAGGGCAGGAATAGAAGGATAGAGCAGATGAATGCATGGCTGAGGAGCTGATGTATGGGAGAAGGATTCACATGCTTGGATCATTGGAATCTCTTTTGTGGGAGAAGTGACCTGTACAAGAAGGACGGATTGCACGTAAATTGGAAGGAGACTAATATACTGGCAGGGACATGTGCGAGAACTGCTTGGGAGGATTTAAAATAGCAAGGTGTGGGGGTGGGGTGGGACCCAGGGAGATAGTGAGGAAAGAGATCAATCTGAGATGGGTACAACTGAGAACAGAAGTGAGTCCAACAGTCAGGGCAGGCAGGGACAAGGTAGGACTAATGAATTAAACAGCATTTATTTCAATGCAAGTGGCCTAACAGGGAAGGCGGATGAACTCAGGGCATGGTTAGTCACATGGGACTGGGATATCATGGCAATTACGGAAACATGGCTCAGCGATGGGCAGGATTGGCAGCTTAATGTTCCAGGATACAATGCTACAGGAAGGATAGAAACGGAGGAAAAAGAGGAGGGGGAGTGACACTTTTGCTAAGGGATAGCATTACAGTTGTGCTGAGGGAGGATATTCCTGGAAATACATCCAGGGAAGTTACTTGGGTGCAACTGAGAATTACGAAAGGGACGATCACCTTACTGGGATTGTATTATAGACCCCCCAGTAGTCTGAGGGAAATTGAGAAACAAACTTGTAAGGAGATCTCAGCTATCTGTAAGAATAATAGGGTAGTTAAGGTAGGGGATTTTAACTTTCCAAACATCGACTGGGACTGCCATAGTGTTAAAGGTTTAGGTGGAGAGGAATTTCTTAAGTGTGTACAAGACAATTTTCTGATTCAGTATGTGGATGTACCTACTAGACAAGGTGCAAAACTTGACCTACTCTTGGGAAATAGGGCAAGTCAGGTGACTGAGGTGTAAGTGGGGGAGCACTTTGGGGCCAGCGACCATAATTCTATTCGTTTTAAAATAGTGATGGAAAAGGATAGACCAGATCTAAAAGTTGAAGTCCTAAATTGGAGAAAGGCCAATTTTGACGTTATTAGGCAAGAACTTTCGAAAGCTTATTGGAGGCAGATGTTCGCCGGTAAAGGGACGGCTGGAAAATGGGAAGCCTTCAGAAATGAGATAACGAGAATCCAGAGAAAGTATACTATTGTCAGGGTGAGAGGGAAGGCTGGTGGTATAGGAATGCTGGATGACTAAAGACATTGAAGGCTTGGTTAAGAAAAAGAAGGAAACATACGTCAGGTATGGACAGGATAGATCGATTGAATCCTTAGAACAGGATAAAGACAGTAGGAGTATACTTAAGAGGGAAATCAGGAGGGCAAAACGGGGACATGAGACAGCTTTGGCAAATAGAATTAAGGAGAACCCAAAGGGTTTTTGCAAATATATTAAGGACAAAAGGGTAACTAGGGGGAGAATGCGGCTCCTTAAAGATCAGCAAGGCGCCCTTTGTGTGGAGCCACAGGCAATGGGGGAAATACTAAATGAATATTTTGCATCAGTATTTACTGTGGAAAAGGATATGGAAGACGTAGACTGTAGGGAAATAGATGGTGACATCTTGTAAAATCTCTAGATTACAGAGGAGGAAGTGCACAATGTCTTGAAATGCATAAAGGTGGATAAATCACCAGGACCTAATCAGGTGTAGCCAAGATCTCTGTGGGAAGCTAGAGAAGTGATTGCTGGGCCTCTTGCTGAGGTATTTGTATCATCGATAGTCACAGGTGAGGTGCCAGAAGACTGGAGGTTGGCAAACGTGGTGCCACTGTTTAAAAGGGCGGTAAAGACAAGCCAAGGAACTATAGACCAGTGAGCCTCACCTCGGTGGTGGGCAAGTTGTTGGAGGGAATCCTGAGGGACAGGATGTCCCTGCATTTGGAAAGGCAAGAACTGATTCGGGATAGTCAACATGGCTTTGTGTATGGGAATCATGTCTCACAAACCTGATTGAGTTTTTTGAAGAAGGAACAAAGAAGATTGATGAGGGCAGATCTATATTGACTTCAGTATGGCGTTCGACAAGGTTCCTCATTGGAGACTGATTAGCAAGTCTAGATCTCATGGGATACAGGGAGAATTAGCCATTTGGATACAGAACTGTCTCAAAGGTAGAAGACAGAGGGTGGTGGTCGAGGGTTGTTTTTCAGCCTGGAGGCCTATGACCAGTGGAGTGCCACAAGAATCGTTGCGGGCCGTCTACTTTTTGTCATTTACATAAATGATTTGGTTGCGAGCAGAAGTGGTACAGTTAGTAAGTTTGCAGATGGCACCAAATTTGGAGGTGTAGTGGACAGCGAAGAGGGTTACCTCAGATTACAACAGGATCTTGACCAGATGGGCCAATGGGCTGAGAAGTGGCAAATGGAGTTTAATTCAGATAAATGCGAAGTGCTGCATTTTGGGAAAGCAAATCTTAGCAGGACTTATAGACTTAATGGTAAAGTCTTAGGGAGTGTTGCTGAACCAAGAGACCTTGGAGTGCAGTTTCATTGCTCCTAGAATGTGGAGTCGCAGGTAGACAGGATAGTGAAGAACGCGATTGATATGCGTTCCTTTATTGGTCAGAGTATTGAGTACAGGAGTTGGGAGGTCATGTTGCGGCTGTACAGGACATTGGTTAGGCCGCTGTTGGAATATTGCGTGCAATTCTGGTCTCCTTCCTATCGGAAAGATGTTGTGAAACTTGAAAGGGTTCAGAAAAGATCTACAAGGATGTTGCAGGGAGAAGCTGAACAGGCTGTGGCTGTTTTCCCTGGAGCGTCGGAGGCTGAGGGGTGACCTTATAGATGTTTACAAAATTATGAGGGGCATGGATTGGATAAATAGACAAAGTCTGTTCCCTGGGTTCGGGGAGTCCAGAACTAGAGGGCATAGGCTTAGGGTGAGAGGGGAAAGATATAAAAGAGACCTAAGGGGCAACCTTTTCACGCAGAGGGTGCTACGTGTATGCAATGAGCTGCCAAAGGATGTGGTGGAGTCTGGTACAATTGCAACAGTTAAGAGGCATTTGGATGGGTATATGAATAGGGAGGGTTTGCAGTGATATCGGCCGGGTGCTGGCAGGTGGAGCTAGATTGGGTTGGGATAGCTGGTCGGTATGGACGTGTTGGACCGAAGGGTCTGTTTCCATGCTGTACATCTCGATGACTCTATGACTCTATAACTCTCTTCAAACTCTCTTCATCTCTACAATCTGCCCCATTCCCTGAAACACTCCCTGTCCATGCAAACCAGCCCTGTCCAACAAACATTCACATCGCTGTAAACTGTTCCATCGCTTCCAACCTTCCCATCTCCGTCATCTCCTGTAGACCCTAGAGTCGTCCACATTTCTGTAACCTCCTGTGATTGAATGGTCGTCCCTCCCTTTGTCTAGTTCCCACAACACCGCAATCTGTGTCGTCTGTTCCATTTCAGATTATTGCTGTTTCTGTAGGCTCCTCGACTACGAACAAATCTCCCCATTTGTGTAACCTGGTTTAGACCTCATACCGTTTATTTTCCTTAATGAATTTGCTGATACATCACCTCTCCATCTTTGTTTAAAATTCTCCAGTGCAGATACCCTCCCCAACTCTGGAACCACCTCCAGGCCCAACAACACTTCCGAACTATGAATCCTCACATGTCCGTATAATCCTCCATCTCTCTGCACAGTTCTTCATCGCCATAAACGCTGACAATTACTGAAGTGTCTTGTTTCTCATGCAACATTCCAGATGTCTGCCTATGTCTCCCTATCTCTGTTACCTCCATCATCCTCCACTGCACTTCTGTGGAACATTGCAAAGGTAGGAAGAGTTGTAATGTACGGGACATATAAAGGAGATTGTAAGGGCTGCAGAAACTGGAGGATGGTACAAACGTAAGAATAAACGTGTATCGTGCAGGAGTTTAGGGATAGAGGCAATTGTAGATCCTGCATGGTCGCACCATGGGATGTGGAAACTGAAGGATGCTATGATTTCTGCTTAGACCATGGGATTCAACTGCAAATGCACACGTTTGACAGCTTGCTGAGCTTTTTTCTGGTGACCTTTACTGGAATGGCTGAGGACAGCTTCAGATTCCCAGGCTGGCAGATGCGAGTTCTGATGTGAAACAATTTGTCCATTCTGTTTGTGCACCTGACACTAATTCGATCGTTTGTGAGCGGCACGGTGGCACAGTGGTTAGCACTGCTGCCTCACAGCGCCAGAGACCCGGGTTCAATTCCCGCCTCAGGCGATTGACTGTGTGGTGTTTGCACATTCTCCCAGTGTCTGCGTGGGTTTCCTCCAGGTGCTCCGGTTTCCTCCCACAGTCGAAAGATGCGCAGGTAAGGTGAATTGGCCATGCAAAATTGCCCATAGTGTAGATGTAGGGGTATGGGTGGGTTTCGCTTCGGCGGGTCGGTGTGGACTTGTTGGGCGGAAGGGCCTGTTTCCATACTGTAATGTAATCTAATCTAAAAAAAAACGCTCTTTCCTTTTGGTGAAATTAAGGTCTACATGAATGACCAGAGCTCAGTTCACTCAAGCGTATAATTGCAATGCTTATCAATGTTAAGGGGCAGTAATGTGTGATGCAATAAATAGTCTCGAAGTACAGAGAATGAAACCTTTATCAATGACCCTGATAATGCAAGGTGTTTCTTGAATTTAGTTGTTCCATACAGACTTTCATACAAAATGCCCAGTGAATTTTAGTGAAGATTTTCTTTGCTGGGTAGAGTTAGTCATCAAGTGAATTTCACGGAGATGTTGTGTGTAAGCACATTCTGTACCAGTGTAAATGTGCATGCAACGGTACCTCACCGACTGGTTCAGAGTTTAGTGCACTGGGATCTCAGCACCAGGAACTGCGAAACCTCATGCTCTTTGTATCTGGGGCTTGCCAATAGACTGGGTGCGTGCAGGTTATTGAGAAAATGATGTGAAGGCAGTTTGTCATCTAAGGTTGGCATGGTAGAAAACCTTTGCAAAGACATGTACTGAATAGGGATAGTTGGTGGAGTTTCATATATTCACGAAGGATATCGAAAGACGCAGCAATACGTAAATCACTAGAACGATGGGCAAATAAATGACAAATTTGATTTATTCCAGACAAGTGTGGGGTGAAGTATTTTGGGTGTTAAAATGCAAGAAGAACCAGTAGTGTAAACGCCTCGAGGCTAAGGAGCATTCATCCACAGAGGGATCATGCGTGAAAATCTTTAGATCCCTGAAAGTAGCAAAACAAGTAGGTTGATTGGTAGAGAAAGTGTACATCATGGTCGTGGCATTGAGTGTAAAGTTGCAATGTTATGTTGCAATTTAATAAAACTTCAGATCAGCCACATTTGGAGTACCATATGCTGTTCTTGTTGCCAAATACAGGAAAAGATGTGGAGGCTTCAGGGAGTGTGCAAAAGAGGTTTGTCAGAATATTGTCTGGATGAGAATGTATAAGTTATAAAGAGATGTTGGAAAGACTTAGATTGGTTTTGCAAGAGTCTCAGAGGCTTTGGATGGCATGATACAGGTATATAAAATAAAGGGAGACATGGAAATTGTGGGTAGTCAGAATCTCTTTTCCCATGTGGAGCTGTCTAATGCTAGGGGGAATATCTTTAAGAATCATCATGCATTCCCCACAGTGTTGCAACAGACCCTGGGACATAACATCGACCCGACGAAGTGTATCCAAACTTAGCACATGCACTATATTTTTAAAACCAGGCTAAAGCACCTAAACTACACATCAATGAGCACTATGGGGAATATAACACGGCTAATCGACCTAACCTGCACATCTTTGTGATTGTGCAAGGACACCAGAGGACCCTGGGGACACACTCATACACACCTGGAAAATGTGCAAACTCCAAACAGACAATTTCTTCATGCAGGAATCGAAGAGGTGTCTTTGGTGTCATGAGGCCGCAGTGGTAACCATCAAACCGTACCCCCCAAACCGGGATAGGACACAGGCAATGTTTAATGAGACATATCAGGCACTTTAACAAAGAGGATGGGAGGTGCCTCGGGAGGTAGTTGAAATAGAAATACTGGCAAAATTTTTAACTTGCATTTAGACTGACGCATGAACAGGCCAAGAATAGAAGGATATGGACCATGTGCAGATGCGTAGAATTAGTTCAGAATAACATAATGATTGCCAAACCCATGGTAGGCTGTTAGGGCCTATTGCTGTGCTGTAATGTTCTGTTTTCTAAGTTTCCACCATCAAACCTGTCAAAACCCCTCAGAATATTGGATATTTCATAATATATCTCTCCCATTCTTCTGAACTCCAATCAGTTCTAGCTCAATGTACTCAAACTCATTGCATTAGGAAATCCCTCCATTCCCAAGATTACCATGATCAAACTTCTCTGGCATGCCTCAAATACAAGAATATCTTTCCTTAGAACTTTCATGCTTGTTATAATAATCCAGATGTGATCTGACTCGCACCTTCCATATGTTTAATAATACCTGCCTGTTTGTCATAAAGGTCAGCATTTTTGCCTTTTTTTACCTGCTGAACCTGTAAGCTATCGTTTTCAGAATGATACTGTAGGAGCAAGGAGACATATCTCCCTGATAATTAAACTCAACACCCAGAAAAAACTTACCTCGCTTCATAATTTGTTATAATGTGACTAACAGAGAACTCTCAAAATCTACTATTTAAAGAAAATAGCATTAGTTAATTTTCTAACTTTAAAATGAGCACAAATCTAACTCCTATCCACCCCGCTTTCCTCGTTAGGACTTACTATCTCACTCCAACTGTATAAAAGTTTTGGCTGCTCCAATAAGACATTTATTGACGTTTCATTAACATAAGTTCTAAAACCACACAGTCTGTCTTCTTCAGTGTCTATTCTTCCTCTTGCTGGTCTCCCTCGATCGTGTTCTTTCCTTTTGCTATGAGTCTGTTTGATAGAGAGTTTTTTCTAATTCATTTGAGAGCAAGATGTTAAATTGGCATTTAAATGACTAGTTGACATTGTTTTGACACACAGCATCACGGAGAGCTTGCCAAGTGCATACAAAACTGGCTTAATATAAGGAGACAGAGCGTGGTGGGAGAGGTTTATTATTCTGATTGGAAGATTGTGACCGGTGGTGTGCAATGTGGTTCAATTCAGAGTCCGCTCTTAGCATCATTTACATGAATAAAAAAATTAGTATCTTCGAGTCGTGATTAGTAGTGTCACTGAAATGAGTGGTATCATTGATAATGAAGAAGGTCATCCAAGAGTGCAACAGGATTGTCATCAGCCAGTGAGCTGAAGAAAAGCAGATGGAGTTTAATATAGATAAATTTGAGGTGTTCCAGTTTGGTAAGACAAACGTTGCAAGGACTTAAACAGTTAACCTTATGGGCCGAGCTGGTGTTATCAAACACAAAGGCTCAGGGGTGCGTTACATCGTTTGTTGAAGGTGGCATCACAGGTATACAGGGATGTAATGAAGGTATTTGACTCTCTGGACTTCATTGATCAAAGCACTGCGAATACGAGTCGAGACATCATGTTGGTTGTACATGATATTGGTGAGGCTACCATAAATACATTGTTGATCATCAGAAAACAAAACTCATCTGTTTCGCTAATGTCATTTAGGAAAGGACATCTGATATTCTTCCGTGGTCTGACCCAAATATTACGCCAGCCCCAAACAATATGGCTGATTCTTAGCAGACTCCAGGCATTTTACTTTGAGCAATGCGTGATGGTACCTCATCCTATCTATGAATAAATAAAAGGATATAGTTCCCTCCAAAATTATGCAAAGACCTTCGTCTGCAGCAATTCTTAGCTTTGCAACATTCTTAAAGCCCTGGTCACTCTCTGTAACACTCTCATCACCTCCAGCACATTCAAATTTCCCTGTTCCTATCATAAACTATATAACATAGAGCAATTCAGCGCACATCAGACCATTCAACACTTGATGTTGCGCCGACCAGTGAACTAAACTACTTCCATCCCCTACACTATCCCGTTATCACCCATGTGATTATCCAGACCTGTTTAAATGTCCCAAATGTGGCTGAGTTAAATACATTAGTATGCAGAGTTCCCTGAGTAAAGAAACTGCCTTTGACATCTCTCTTAAATCGATCACCCCTCAATTTGTAGCTATGTCCCTAGTACAAGCTAACATCATCATCCTTATAAAAAAAACACTTTCATTGTCTACACTACCTAATCCTCTGATCGCCTTGTCCATCTCTTCCGAATCCCCTCTTAGCCTGCTTCTCTCCAATGAGAACAGACAAAAGTCTCTCAGACTTTCCTCATAAGACCTTTCATCCAGACCAGACAACATCCTGCTATATCACTTCTGTGCCTTTTCCAGTGCTTCCATATCCTTCCTGTAATGAGGCGACCAGAACTGTACACAATATACGAAGGGCAGCCGCACTAGCATTTTGTATAGTTGCAGCATGACATTACGCATTCAGAGCTGAAAAATGTCTTGCTGGAAAAGCGCAGCAGGCCAAGCAGCATCCAAGGAGCAGGAGAATCGACGTTTCTGGCATAAGCCCTTCTTCAGGAATCTGATGCCCGAAACGTCGATTCTCCCGCTCCTTGGATGCTGCCTGACCTGCTGCGCTTTTCCAGCAACACATTTTATAGCTCTGATCTTCAGCATCTGCAGTCCTCACTTTCTCCTATTACGCATCCAGATCCTAAACCTCTACCAATGAAGTCTAGATAGAGCGGTATTGGAAAAGCATAGCAGCTCAGGCAGCGTCGGAGGAGCGGGCAAAACGATGATTCGGGCAAAAGCCCTTCTTCCTGATTCAGGCTTTTGCCCAAAATGTCGGTTTTCCTACTCCTCGGATGCTGCCCAACCTGCTGTGCTTTTTCAGCACCACTATACTTTGGACTCTGATCTCAATCAACTCATTCCTCACTTCTGCCCTCGACCAATTAAACCAAACACATCATCTGCCTTCTTCGCAGCGTTATCAACCTGGGTGAGAAACTTTCAAATATCTCTGTACATGGACTCCAAAGTCCCTCCCCACCTTATGCCAGATCCAATCAACCAACTCGACACGGCCCTCTTGTAATTTCTAACCGTCCATCTTCCTTCCCATCCATACATTCCAACCTCCTCTCAGAAGTATCACCATCACCCCCACCCTCGTCTTTCTATGGCATTCCATACTATCTTCCACCCAGCCCCACTCCCACAAAAATTTCATCCGCCTTGGTGTACCCACTCGTTCTTGATGATGAGCTCGTGCTCGAAACTTTGACTCTTTTGCTCCTCTGATGCTGCCTGACAGGCTACTCTTTTTCAGCGCCACACGTTTTGACTCTGTTATTCAATATTTGCAGTCTTCACTTCCTCCTGTCAGAAAAAAAAATCCTCCCTCTTCACTAATATCCTATCAGGTACCTACATGTCCTACTCTGGCCTACATGTAACTCTAGTACCCAAAACAATATAGGTTACTCTTAACTGACCTCTGGACAATTTGTGGTGAACAACTAACAATGGGCAACAAATGTTTTCGTGGTCAGTGAAGCCCTCATCCCGTGCATTAAAAAAGCATGATTCAATGAGCGTGGCTCTGTTGATGTGCTGTGCATGGGCCATCAGATAATGTTTGATACAATATCACTCAAAAATGATGGAGTGATGGCAATCGTGGTGAATGCCCGAGGGCCCGGATTCTCGCTCATTGGAGATAGTACTGCTGACAAGTTTTTTCCACAAATGTAGCTTGTCATTTGCCACTTGGCACAGGCTGTTGTCTCAGTCTTGCTGCATTTTGGCCAGGCTTGATTTGGTGATTTGGGGTGGTGAGAATTGTCAAATAGTGGGCCAACGTCATCATACCTGAACGTATGAAGTTGGAAGTTTGCATTTGTTTTTGTTTTTTCCATGTTTCTCCTGCCTAATTCTTCTAAACGATTGATGTTTAGAAAAGTGCTGTCTAATAGCCTTGGTGCAGTTTATCCAGTACTGACATTCACTAATATCTCTGCGCATCGGTAATGAAATGAACGAATGTTTCGAACTTATTTGCCACTGAATCGACTGTTTTTTCCCTTCCTTGGATTATTCTTCTAATATAATCCATGACACCATCGACTTCCATTTTACAAATGATGGATAAGCTTTGGGCAGCCAGCAGGTGATTTACTCTGACCTGCGTGTTAAGGATTATTTGCATTGCTGTACAGCTTCTAGTCAATAGGCGGGATTCTGATAAACATGTGTTGGGGACTCAGTGATGGTCATGATACTGAATATCGAAAACGACTGTCATTCTTTGTTGTTGCATTTGCCTGGTGGCATGCATATTACTTGCCAATTGTCAAGCCAAGTCTGTCAATTTTCCAGGTCTTACTGCATTTGAACATGGACTGCGTACTTACATTTGGAAATATATAATCAGTGAAATTTCCCACGTCTCAGCTCATGATAGAAAGTAGGTCACTGAAGCAACTGAACATGGTTGAGCCTCGGGCACTCTCCTTTGCTTACGAATGAATACAGATATGTCCTGGAGCTGGAATTACTAACACGAGCACCAAACACATTTTTCATTTGTGATTACCCGAACCAGCAATGTGATTCACCAGATTTGGATTAACTATGAGTATACTCGGATTCCTTCTGTCAGGCTCTCTCAAATGGTGCCTTGAAGTTCAGAGTAATTACTCTGACTTCTGTTCTGCTGTCCCATTGTTTTAAACTAACCTTGGAATAAGGTAAGGAGCTGAGTGATCCTGACGTGACACTAACTAAACGGCACAACGAACAACGAAAAAAAATATTTACAGCCCAGGAGCAGGCCCTTCAACCCTCCAAGCCTGAGCCTATCCAAATCCACTGTCTAAATCTATCGCCAAATTCTTAAGCATCCGGATCGCTCTGCTGCCCACCTATTCATGCATCTTTCCAGACACAGCTTCAATGAATCTACCATGCCTGCATCTATTAGTTTCAGGCACCTATGACCGTCTGTGTAAAGTATTTGCCATGTATATACCCCTGAAACATTTCACCTATCACCTTGAACGCGTGACCTGCCGTTATTGAATCTCCCACCCTGGGAAAATAACTTATCTCTATCTACCCTGTCTACACCCTTTCATGATTTGGTAGATCTCAATCACGTCCCCCCAAAATATACTTTATTTCTAATGAAAACAGTCCGAACATACCCAACGTCTCTTCTTAACTGGCACCTTCCAGGGCAATTAACTTCCTCGTAAACCTTATCTGCACCCTCTCCAAAGCATCGACATCCTTTTGTTAATGTGACGACCAGAACCGTACGTGGTTAGCCAAATGTGGCTGAGCCAAAGTCTTCGACAATTTTAACCTGATCAGCCAACCCTTATACTCAATACCCCGTCCGATGAAGGCATGCAGACCATATGACTTCTTGACCACTCTCTCCACCTGTGCAGCCACCTTCAGGGCACAGTGGACCTGAACTGCTCGATCTCTGCTCATCAACGTTTCCCAAGGCTCTTCCGTTTACATTGTATTTCGCTCACGAATTAGACTTCCCAATTTACATCACTTCACATTTGCCGGGATTGAGATCCTTCTGCCACTTCTCCACCCAACTCTGCAATCTATTAATATTCTCCGGTTTTCTTTGACAGTCCTCTATGCTTTCTGCTACTCCACCAATCTTCGTGTCATCTGCATACTTACTGTTCAGACCAAAAATGCCCTTTTCGTTATCATTTATGTATATTACAAACAACAACCGTTCTAGCACTGATCCCTGTGAAACACCACTGGTCAGTTTCCCCCATTTCGAGAAACCTCCCTCACCTACTAATTCTGTCTCCTGTTGTTCAATCAGTTCTTTTTCCACCTATCAAGAACCCCGTGCACAGAATGTGACTTCACTTTCTCCATTAGTTTATCATGGGGAACATTAAGAACCGCCTTACTAAAGTCCAAGTAAATGATATCAAAAGCTCTTCATTCATCTCTAAACTTCGTCACTTCCTCAAAGAATTCTATTAAGTTGGTAAGTCACGATCTATCCCGCAAAACTCCATGTTGCCTATCACTGATAAGCGCATTTCGTTCCAAATATAAATAGATCTTAACACTCAGTACCTTCTCCAGCAACTTTCGCATCACCTGATGTCAGGCTCACTTGTCTGCAGTCAACTGGTTTATCCTAACTTCCCTTCTGGTACAGGGGACATCATGAGCAACCTTCCAGTCATCTGGCACCTCACCTACGTTTCAGAATGCTATGAAGATACTGTCAGGGTCTCAGATATTTCCTCTCTCGCCTTCCTCAGCAACCTGGAATAGATCCTATCCGGTCCTGGGGATTTTTCCACCTTAATAGCCTCTAGCCTTCCCAACATATCTTCCCTACTTATGTCAACGTGATCCAGACTAATCAAATTTCTATCTCTAATCTCGACATTCATCATGCCACTCTCCTCAGTGAACACTGAGGCAAAGTAATCATTGAAAATCTCATCGATTTTCTCATGTTAAACACACAACTTTCCTTCCTTCTCATATAGTGAACCAACTATTTCTCTGGCTACCCTCTTGTTTCTCATATGAGAATAAAATGCCTTGGGATTCTCCCTAAGTCTGCCCTAAAGTTATTTCATGACCCCTTTTAACCTGCTTGATTCCTCGTGAAGAATGGTCCTACTCTCCCGATATTCCTCCAAATCCCGTTCTCTTCGTAGTTGCGCTTTTACTCTTGGCTAGTCGCACGATTTCTCCTGTCATCCACAGTTCAGGAATCTTGCCTTTCCTTGTTTTCAAAGGGACATGCCTATCCTGCACTATCTCTAACCTATCTTTGAAAGCCTCCCACATATCAAATTTGGACGTTCCTTCAAATAACTGTGTCCAATCCACATTTGCCAACTTCTGTCTAATTGTGATATAATGGGCCTTGGCATAGTTTAGTACTCGTCCCATAGGACCAGTTACAGAATTGAGGCCCCTATTCTTAAAGAAATCTCCCACTGCAGCTTCTACAACCTGGCCTGGCTCAATCCCCGACACCAGGTCCAATGTGGCCCCTTCTCTTGTTGGACTATTGACATGCTGCTGTAGAATACTTTCCTGGACTCTCCACATAAATTCTGCAGCATCCATACCTCTGAAATATGTGTGTCCCAGTCTATGTTGGCAAAAGTAAGATTTCCCATCCCATCCCTTTTTCCTCGACATCTTACCATAATCAGTTCACTTATTTATACTTTTCCTCACGCTCACTGTTGGGAGGTCTGTAATGGATCTCCACCAATGTAGCTGCACCCTTCTTATTTTTCAACTCCAGCCATAACGCCTCTCTGCTCAAGCCTCCATAGTGTCCTCCTTTATAACAGCCATGATATCATCCCTGACCAGCAATGCAACTGCCCACCCCCTCCTTGTCCTGTCTGAAGTATCATTATCCTGGAACATTTACTTGCCAATTATTGTCTTCCTTCAGCGGGAGGGAGATACTACACGTGTCGTATTTCAGATTTAGCCGCTGCCCAAATTTATCCTAAGTCCTTACTTTACCAGCATCTTTCTTGTCACCAACGACTCCTCCTCTCTGACTCCCGCTGCTCCCGGATAGGAAAAAGTCGGCAGAATTCGATGGTAAGAATTTATGCTGTTCTCTTACTTCCCCAGCAACCTCCTTGGATCCAATGTCACCTCCGCTCTGTCTCCCGCTGCTCCTAGACAAGGGAAAGACTGATCAGGTTGATTGAATTTATTACTGCTGACACCTTGTTTAATGTTTAAGTTGTAGACTATGCATCCATGAGTTAGTCGATGGCTGCAACGAAATTGCAACATACTAGGGCCATTGCCTACACTGATGGCAGATGCCAGTGTTTAACGGTACTGGGATAGTTTGGTTGGGTTTGCTACGACTTCTGGAGTTACATATTGTGTGAACCCATTGTATTTTCTGCTTCTGATGTCTGCATTTGTTTCCTTGCGATCATCTGGAGTGTGTCGAATTATATGAAGATTGTTACCTGAGATGCGAAGACAGGGAGAGCAGTTTGAAATCTCAATACCTCGAGGTGAAGATTGTTAAAAAAAAAATCAGCTTCGTGTTTACCCGGGTGTGCTGCGCCCCCCATAAGTAAGGATTCAGATTTTGCAGAACACCCGCCTCCCCCAATTGTTCTGCTTCATTATCCACTACTGTTTACGACTAAATATGGGAGGACTGCAGAGCTCAGATCGGATCCATTGCTTGGGAGATAGTTGTGCTCTGTTCATCACTTGCTGTTCATGCTGTTGAAACACAAATCGTCCTTTGTCGTTACTGAATACAGTAAGAGCTTTTCCTGGTTGTCCCCTCATAACTGAGTCCAGCTGGTGCTGCTCACGCCATGTCCTTCTGCATTCTTCATTGGAACATGGTTCATCCCTGGTTTGATGATTACTGTAAAGTGGGAGGTTGCCGGGCCATGTGGATGCAGACTGTACGTGTTGTACAGAGTAGGATTCTGCTGCTGCTGATAGCTCCACTGCGCCTCATGGATGCCTTGTCGTGATTTACTAGACATTGCTTTCGGCCCAGTCAGCGGTTGTTGCGGTGGAACCTCTCTAATTTATGAATATTGAAGCCGCCCATGCAGAATACATTATATGGCCTTTGCACCTTCCATAGTGTGCTCAAATCGAAAACTACTGATTTATTGGATCCAACATCAATATTGAGAATGATATAAACAATATATTGAGGAGATTCCACCTTTGCCCGAGCATGACCTCTCATTGGGATAGAATCTACCAAAGATGTATTTGTATCATTCGCATCCAGGGTGAAGCAACCAATAATTGAAGAGTGGCCAATGTTGTCCCAATATTTATGAAAAGCTGCAAGGAAATGCTTTGGATCTACAGACCAGTGACCCTATAATTTGTATTGGGTAATTTGTTAGAGGAGTTTCGGAGAGACAGGGTCCACGGACATTTGGAGAGGCAAAGAGTCACTTGGAATAGTCAGCATGTCTTTGTACGTCGAAATTCGTGTCTTGCGAAAATCTTCGATTATTGTGAAGAGGTGATCAAGAACCTGGAGGAGGGAGTGCAGTAGACGTTGTCTACATCGACTTTAGCAAAGGTTTTAACCAGGAACCGCATTGTACCTTGTGGCATAAAGTTAAATCTCGCGGAATCCAGGAAGAGCTAGCCAACTGGATAGAAAAAAATATTTGGGTAAGAACTTCGGCAGAATGGTTACTAAGTTCGCGGAAGACACCAAGATTGGTGGTAGAGTGGAAAGTGAAGACGTGAATGGTGAATACAGCGAGATCTTGCCCAACGGGTCCAGTGGCCTGAGAAATGGAATTTAATTTAGATAAATGCAATGTTTGCATTTTGGAAAAGAAACCAGGAAAGCAGTACAAATTACACAGTAAATACAGGGTCCTGAGGAGTGTTAGAGAACAAAGAGGTGGCAAGGGACAGGTTCATAGCTCCTCGAACATGGAATTACAGGTTCATAGCTCCTCGAAAATGGAATTACAGGGAGAGAGGGCGGTGAAGAAGGCTTTTGGCATTCCCGTTTTCATCGGTTTGGGTACTGAGTATGGGAAGTGGGATGCCTTGTTGAAGCTTTACAAAATATTAGTGCGACCACATTTGGACTACTGTGTGCAGTCCTCGTCACTATACTGCAGTCAGAATATTACTAAACTAGGAAGGGGACAGAAAGTATTGACTAGGAGTTTACATGGACTGCAATCTTTGTGTTACAAACAGAGATTGGATAGGCTGTGGCATTTTTTCTGGAGTATAGTTGAATGAGGCATGACTTTTTAAAGCCTTTAAAATCATGAGAGGTGAGATAAGTTGGATGACCAACAGCTTTTCCCCATTGTGGCGAGTTCTATAACATAGACAACGTTGGTCTTAGGTGAGAGGGGATAGATTCAAAACAATCCATGGGCAGTTTTTTCACACACGGAGTGGAGAGTATCCAGAACTGGCTGCTGCAGGTCGCGGGTGAACCGAGTACAACAAATATTTAACTGAATATTGAGGTAGGTAAATGGAAAGGATAAGAATTGAGCTATATGGACCGAACATAGCCAGGTTGGACTAATTTATTTGTGAACATTGGGCATTGTGGGAAAGTTGGGACGAAAGGCCTATTTCCTTGCTGGAACACTTCATGATTCTGTGGTGATGATGTTGCCTAGAACCGTCATGCTGACAGGATGACACTTTACAGACAATGCCTGACCGTTACTTGATTAGTCTGTGAGATATCAGTTTTATATTTTCTACAATAATGGTTAACAGCAATTTATTTCTTAGGTACTTTAAAAGCAAAGAACGTCATTGCTTTTCAGTTGAAGATAATTGAAGTGAACAATATTTAAATTGCTAGAATTCACACCTCATTATTAAACACTTCAGTGAATGCAATAAAAAGTTGATCATGTTCTGATTAGTGAACGCACGGTGTTGCAGTCAGTAAATCTGTGGAAAATAGATTTGAAAACAAAAGCCTGAATTCAGTCTCAGCTCTACTGGGCCTCACCACTCCCTCCAAAACACTGGCCATCACCTTCGTCCGTCTAGATTGCTTCCAAACTGGACCTGGGTAGTTTATCACCCAATCACTCGTAACTGAAATGTTTGTGACATTGCTGATCAACAAGGAACTCCAAGGTATAGACTGGCCCATGGACGAGCACAGGGTTCAGTGCAGATCCAAACGCAGATTAACATTCACACAAGTAACCATCGAACAAACATACCTTGCAAGACCATTTATTGTGATGATTTCTGTTGTGTCACCAATCTCTGTAATTCTGCAGCTTGGATTCCATCATGAATGGAAGTGTTGTACAGGTGATGGACTCCTGCAATACATGGCGACATAAAGGGCATCCCTCATGAACCATATCCAACCCGACAGCATCAGCATCCAAACAGAATTCTGCAGCTTCAATGATCGCCAACATGATCGCAGCCCAAACTCTTGTGTGACTTGAGATCAAACTTTCTTTGTAATATTTTGCCATCATTTTTATCAATAATAGCTAAGTCACATCGTTAAAGACCCTAAACGCTTTGATAACACAGACTTTTTGCCTATTCAAGACCAAACTAATGTTAAATGCAAGGATTTTGCAAGTTTGTTTTTTTTTGTACAATTACTATGTGTGCATATTTACACCATTAATTTTCATGCAATTGCTATAACTGTGTACAAATGTTCTATAGTCATATATGAGTACATTTTCAATTCTTCTGTTCTTCTCAGAGTTCAGTGTTGTCGTACATTAATGCCAGTGTCTCTGTGATGCTGGGTAGGTAGACTATGCCTTTCAATGACTGACTGATAGTTTCAAACAGCATATCCTTTCAGTTGTTCACAACAGGCAAGGTACTGCCTGTCTGACCAGCCTGTACTCACAAAACCCAAAACGCAGTTTCCAGCGTTGGGAGTGTTCGGACAATATTTTTATTTTTTATTCAGTCGAGAGATGCTGTTACCGGTTGTAACGTCAGCATTCATTGCCTTTTCCCTTGTGTCCCTTGATAATGTTTTGCGAATTTGATTTCCTGTACTGCAGTCGTCCTTATGCTGTATGATCAATTACAATGTGATTAGGAAGCATTTTGAAACCGCAGCACTGAATGAAGTATGTCATATTTGCAGAACAGGTTGGTGAGTGGCTTTGAACAAGACTGAACCTGCTAATCTTCCCGTGTGTCTGCTGTTCTAGATGGCCATGATTTTGAAGGTTCCTATGTAAGCAGCATTGGTGAATTTCTGCAGAGCACATTGTGGACGGTACACCTTGTTGCGACTGAGTGTTGGTTCATCAGGGATAAAGCTGGCCTCATCCAGGCAGATAGAACAGTTACAGCAAATGGATAGATACAGAATAACCGTTTGGTAAGACTGTCCCGAAGTCAGGAACAGTACGGGGTTCCATACAGAATAAAGCTAAGCCAAATATCAAATTTCCAGGCCATGTCCAGCATGCCGTCAGATATCGATTAATTCACTCACCTGACTGGAGGACATCTACAGCTCGGGACACAGAGTAAAGTTCCGATGACATCAGCACTTGTTTGATTTCCTGGCCACATTCAGGATGTGGCGAGTTATGGAATGAAGCTTAATGTGCAGTCTCCACTTCAAACAGTTTCAGGAGAGAAACAGCAAAGGATAAGATGCAATTTAAAGCGACTCAAAGAATTCCCAGGAATAGCTTATCACAACATCACTTACAGATTCACTATACACTGTCCCCACCAAAAATGGAAACGACCCTGCAGAGTCGACATCAAACACTCCTTGCACATGTACAGAATGGTTTAGATACAAATAAAATCTCCATCCTCATTGTACTCTCCAAAGACACCCAGGTCAGGGACAGCACATAATAAGGCACCGAATAAATCTTCCTTTTTCATGTAAAATTAAATAAAAAATAAACATTGGTCATCACTTTGCTCATTGAAGAGCCAGACGAGTACACCACGAGATGAGATACAGCTTAAATCTCCCTCTGCACGAGCCCCTTTCAAAGTTCCAGGCCATGTTCAATATGGAGTTCGATATTCATTAAATGCCACACACCGTTTACATGAAACATTCCCAGGACAGGTAAAGCACAAGGTACACAGATATTAAATCTCCCTCAACACTTTTGAACTGAAAGTAAAACTGCCTCAACATCGTCTCTATGAACAACTCCTATGACTGAGGCAACGAAGAGATAGGTAAGTATTCCTCCTTGAAATTTTTAAACTGCAAGTCAACTTAAAGGAAAACTCCTTCCATATTGGCTGCATTAACAAAACGTCAGTGACATAATAGGATTAATTTCGAGTAAAACTCTTTCTTCTCCTTGGATAGTGTGGAGGACTGTTGTATTTTGCAACGGGCAGGATGTAGAATTGGAATAGGAAGTTGCAGATGGAGTTCAACCTGAAAAGTATGAAGTGATTTATTGCGCAAATTGGAATAAGAATGCAGGGTTGAAGGCGGTGTGTAGCAACAGAGGCATCATGAGTTTCACGTTCGTAGATCTCTCAAAGTTGCCACCCACGTTGATAGATTTGTTCTGAAGGGGAATGGTGTTTTGGCTTTCATTACAGGGCTTGAGTTTAAGAGCTCGAGGTTCTACTACAACACTATCAAACCCTGGTTACAACACACTTGTGCTCAGTTCTGGTCACCTCAGTGTTGGAAGGAGAGGCTGCAGAGAAGATTAAGCAGAATATTGCCTGAACGCAGGGCATGCCTTATAAAGATCGGTTGAGGGAGATAGGCTTTTCTCATTGAAGCGAAGAAGGATGAGTAATGATTTGATAGAGGTATACAAGCTAATGAAGGGCACAGAAGATGTGGATAGTCAGACACTTTTTCCGAGGGTGGAAATGGCTATGACGGGGGCGGCGTGGGGGGAGAGTTAAATGTAATTTGATGCAGAGCAAGATCCCAGACCACAGGCATCACCTGACTCTGTTGTTGTGTTAGCCTGTTTTTGAAGGAAGAGAGCAAGCGCGAAAATAAAGGGGTGGGGCGGGGGAGGGGAACGGAAACAGCCAAGAAAGCAAGGGGAGAGAAAAAGACAGAGTGGGAAGGGGGGATCAAGAGCACTTCGAGAGAAACAGAAGAACAAAAGGAAATAAAATGAGCCAGCAAACAGTCGGTGGAAAAGGAAGGGGGAGACAAAAATCCAGGGAGTCAGTGAGCGAGACAAACAGTAAAAAAGAAAGTGGATGGGGAGCTGGGGTTTGGGATCAGGGATAGCAAGGGATGAGGATTAGGGGTATCTGGTTGTTGGGATTGAGGGCTTTGTGAAGACGAGTCTTGGAATCACAGGGAACCGTGGTGGGGATCATCAGGAGCAGGAGATCAGGGTTGTGTAGGTAGTGCTAAAAGTCAGGGGGCGCTGCCGTTGGGGATCATGAGGAGGCAGGTTTGGAGATCGCGGGAGCTGCGGTGGGTGCCATGAGGAGCGAGTGCTGGAGACAGGGGAGCCAGGGTGGAGCCGTTCGTAAGGGTCACAAGGAGGCTGCGATGAATATCGTGGCAGTCGAGGGAGCTGGGAATGATGCTCAAATGCAGCAGTGGATGGGGATTGGCCAGAACCAGATGGGGAGGTAGGAATCATTTGAATATGAGCGTGGGGGCCACCAGGGGTAGGGAAACTGGTGGCTGGAGATATTCGGCATAGGGGTAGGTGAGGCATAATGATCACAGGTGGGCATCATGGAGAGCCAGGGTGGGTAATAATGGGGAGCCGGATTTAGGTATCACAGGGAACCAGGGAAGAGTATCGAGGACGCTGGGGGCCAGGGATCACACGGATCCCGGACTGGTGTCATGGGGACCTGGCGGTGGGCAGCATGGGCATTCAGGAATGGGGTGAGCTATACCTGGGGGACGGGAATCATGCGCAGCCAGTATTGTGAATCATAGGGAGTTGGGAGCTTGGTATCACAGGGAGACAGGGTAGGAATCGCGGGGAGCCAAGGGTTGGGAATGATAAGAAGCCAGTGGTGGGGATTGCGGGAACCGGGGATCGGTATCATGGCAACCGGTTTTGGGGATCATGGAGAGCTGGGCTTTGGCGTTTCTTAGTATCCAGGAAATTGGGAATATAGGGAGCCGGGGAATTGGTTACACGGGATGCAAGGGGTGAAGACCCGGAGAACTGCCGGTTGGCGATTATGGGACCCAGGGGATGGAGTTCAGCGGGAGCTGGGGAATGGTTATCACAGGGAGCCAGTGATAGATATCACCGGATGCTGGGAGATGGTGACTACTGGGAACCGTGCAATGAGGATCGTGGGGATCTGAGATAAGCATTTATTTTACATGTACTGAAGTACCGTGAAAAGCTTTGTTTACTCGCAGTACAGGCCGAACCTAGTAAGCAAGGAAGTATATATCAAATGTTGTATAAAAACACTTAGACAGATTAAAGCAGGTTATATTCCATAGAGTGTGCACGAGGCAAGTTCAGCATTAAAAATATCAGCATTATTAATGTTTAGGAAGCTCATTCATCAATCTAATAACCGCCGGGTTGAAGCTGTGCAGATCTTGCTGATGCCTGTATTCAATCTTTTGCATCTTCTGCCCGAGGGAACAGTTTGGAGGAAATTATTTCTGGATTCGATGTGACTTTTGGTGATATCGGCATTCTTTGTACGGCAGCCAGTGTTATAAACTGATTCCATCGATAGGTGTTAGGCTTCCGTGATGGTCTGGGCTTTGCACACCACATTTTGTAATTTCTTACGGTTCTGGGCAGAGCAGTTAATATACCAAGGCCTTATTCACCTTGACATTATACTTTCAATGGAGAAAGTGTCGAAGTTCGTGAGAATCTTTATGGACATGCCAAATTTCTTGAACTGCCTGAGGAACACGAAGGGCTGTTCTGCCTTCTTGACGATCACATTTATATATGAAATACGGGAACGTTTGCCAGTTATCGTCACTCCGACGAACGTGAAGCTGTGAACCCTCTCAATTATCCCTCCCACTATGATGTTGTCGTCAATGACGTGCAATTGACCTTCATTCGGAATTAGACAACATAATCGTGGGTGGACCAGCAATGCAGTAACGGGCTGAGGGTACATCCTTGCAGGGCGCAGTGTTCAATGTTATTGTGGTGAATGTGCAGTTGTCGATCTTCACTGATTGCAGTTTGTGGGTCAGAAAGCTAAGAACCCAATTGCAGAGGGTGCAGCAGAGACCAATGTCGTGGAATTTTGAGATCAGTCTGGACTGAATAATGACGTTGAAAGCAAAGCTGTAATCGACAAGTCGGTGGCCTTGTTGTCCAGATGTTTGAGGGATGAGTGCAGGGCGATGTATGTAGCATACGCTGTCAATCAGTTACGTGGGTAGGCCATGTGTAGGGTATAGAGGCAGGCAAGGATAATCGATTTCACGTGAGCCATGACCAGCCTCTCTCGGCACCTCATGTTTATGGACAATCGAGGCGCCATTTGACGTGTGCCATGACCAGCTTGTCAGCACGACATGGTTATGATGGTGGGGGTCATTGGGAGTTATTCATCAAGACCTATTGTATGTGCTTTCTCAGCTACGGGGATGATGGATGTCTTCTTGAATCAGTTGTGTACTTCGGGCTTGCAGCAGGGAGAGGTTAACGATGTCTTTGAAGGCACGGTAGCTCAGTGGTTTGCACTGCTCCCTCACAGTGCCAGAGATCCAGGTTCGCATCCAGCCTTGCGTGACGGTCTATGTGAAGTTTGCACATTCTACCCGTGTCTGCATGGGTTTTGTCCGCGTACTCCAGTTTCATCCCACAGTCTTGCCTTAGATGGACTCTCAGGGAAACCAATTTGATGTCTGCAGTAGGGACCGAAGGAATAGGTGTGTCTGGGACAGTCGGGTCAGGTGGAAACTCCCAGATAGTAATAGTCGCACAGTTAATTATTGACGACATCGCCCTCTCCCACTTTCCTCCATTGTCATCAACACACGGCAAAATTGATTGATGTGAGCACCACACAATTTCTGTCGACGCAGTGTGTCATCAGTAGACTGGGTAAACTCCACTACGTTTTCTGTCACGTTTATGGGGGGAGATCACAACAAAACTTGGGCAAAGTGTGCTCCTACCCAGTCTCCGTGGTGCAGTGAGTGAACATTTTACGGATATAATTCCAATCATGACATGATTTAAACTGAATGTTATTAAGCATCTTGTGTGTTGTGCCTTGTAGATGGTGGACAGTCCTTCCTAAGTCAGGAGGTGCCATATGCATGAACCATCTGAACGAAAGACCTGAGATCATCTTTGCTAAGTTTGCAGATGATACAACGATACTGGAATGGACAGGTCATTTTGAGGAAGCGGGGAGACTGCAGAAAGTCCAGGACAGTGAATAAACAAGTGACAGAACAGTTTAGGGAATGTGCGAGATAATGCACTTCGGCAGACGGAATAGAGGCATACGTTATATTCTAAAAGGCTTCATGATATCTGAAGTACAAAAGTATTTTTGTGCCCATGCTCTCTCTAACGGTTTATGTGCAGATCCACTTGGCAGTTTGGAATGCAAATGCTATGTTAACATGTATTTCAAGACAGCTAGAATACAAGAACAGAGAAACATTACTGATGCTGCTTAAGGTTCTGGTAGGACCTCGTTTGAAATATTGCGAGCAGTTGTTGTTACTACATCAAGGAAAATATATGCTGGGGTTGGAGTGAGTCCAGAATGATCCTGGAAATGTTGGATTGATGCATGTGGGGTAATAGAGGATTCTGGATCTGTTCTCGATAGAGTTTTGGAAGAGAAAGCGGGTATGGGGGCGGTCTGAATCAAACTGACAGAAGAGCAAGAAGCATAGATACAGGGAATGTGTAGACAATGTTTTCATTAGTCAGAGAGATGATGATGCAAGGGCATGCTTTCAGACTGAAGGTATCACCCTGTAGCACTGCGATGTTGAGGAAGGTGGTGAATCTTTGGAACACTTTCTCACAGATGATTGCAGAGACCATATTATTTAAACAGCGATAAATGGGCCTTCTTTCGCGAGCAGATCATGAATTGTCGGGAGAAAGTAGTAGAACAGCGATTTGCATAATCAAATGATAGAACTGACTCGATGGACCGTATAGCTGAAATCTACCCTAATATTTCATGTTCATTAGATCATATAGTCTATCATTTAGTGCAGAATTGCTAACCTCTTACCTATTCTTATCGGTTTTGTATTTTTATGTCAAAATTTATTTTCTCATTCTGGTCAATGATATGAACAGTGGGAGGATACAGTGTCGGCCAGCAAAACAGTAATGTATTGAATATAAGCTGCCATCAATGAGTCGCCTCTGCCGGAGCACATTGTCAGGCTGATAAATCTCATTTTCAGTCTGGTATTTTCGAAGGATGAATCCTGTGCCACTGGTGCCGTTGAAGTTAAGATGATAGGCGCTTTCAGCAACAATGAATCTGGGCATATTGATGACATTTCAAATGACAAGCAAATATAAAATGAAGATGCTGGAACATTTCTTACGTAACGTTTGGAATCATCTCCTGAAGAAGCAACAAAAACATTGATTTCCGGTCGTGTTCAAGTCCGATAACTTGCCCAATCGAAACAAAGAGTCATGGAGTCCAAAGCAGCGAGACAGGCCCTTTGTCCAAACTGGTCATGCCGATCTAGGTCTTAATCTTCGCTCACGAAATATCCTTGCATTTGGCCCATATCCTTTCAAACCTTTCATGCAAATTACCAAATGCCTCTTAAATGTCGTTTATGTGCCTGTCTCAACTACTTCCGCTGGCAGCTCCTTACCTGCACATACTGCCATCTGTGTAAAAACGTGTTGCTCTTCCGGTTCTCCCGTTTATTCTCTTCCTCTTAACTTAAACTGGTGCTCTATAGTTCTCGATTCCTCAACTGTGAGAAAAAGACTGAATGCTTTGACCCTTTCGACGCCTGTCATGATTGAATCATCTTCCATCGGACTCCACTTAAATCTCCTATGTTTGTCCAACCTCTGTCTGTAAAGCAGACAGCTGCGCCATGGCAGAATCATTGTGATTTTCTTCTGCAGTCTTCCCAGTTCAATAACATCCTTCTTATAACAAGGTCACTAACACTAAACACAATGTTGAACATGGAAGTTTTTGAAACAACACTTTGACTCTGCCGCCATACCTTTCCCTGCTTCTTTTTTATAATCTGTAGTATTCTGCGATCTAATGCTTAATTAAATAATGACTGAAATATCCTCCCGTAAATGTCATCGTGACTGCTCAAGTTTCAAACAACCTACTTTGTTTGAACAGGTCTTTCGAGGCTGCTGCATTTCAGAAAGCAGAAAGATATAATGGATGATTGTGCACTGTGTCCTTCACTGGATCAGCTTGCCTCTGCAGGCACTTAAAGCTTTTATTGCGGTCAGAGGATCTCAAAAAAACCCATTATAACACAGACTGTGGCCATTCAGCCTTGCGTGCACCCAGAAGCTATCCAACTGCACGATTTTGAAGCAGTGACTATGATTGGAGATAGAGAGAGAGACATAAACAGAGAGAAAAAGTGAAGGGGGAGCAAAAGAACGAGCGATAGGTGAAAGGGTTTGAGACTAGGGTGAAGCTGCATAAATCTGAAGACAGCAAAAGGGGCGGTCGAAAGGAATAGACAGAAAATGAAAATTTTTAGACATTCCCACGGAATGCAAGCACTGCGTCGGGGTATCATACCTTGTAAGTAATCTCCGGATATCGGCTGTCATCGCAGACCATTTTTCTTCAGTAACATCACAGAGATGAGTTCCTGACAGTTGAATTGAATCCAAAAGGCCTATAAATTGGTTCTAGGGCAAAAGTGGACTAATTTAAATAGACTGGGCCAAAGAAGCAGCAATTGGTAACGCCAAACCCATTGCCTCCCCCACCCCTCCCATCACCTGACCCACCACAACCTTATGTGAGAGGCTGAGCCAGAGCAGCTCAGTGGAAGGACATTTCTGAAAGAGGGGAAAGAAGTATCTCAACTGTGAATCAAATAATGATTGCTAAGGTTTGCACTTCACTTTCACGTATTTTTAAAACATTTGTTTCAATTTACACAGCTCAATATCATGAGTGCATTTAACTATCTTATCTCTTTGTACTTTCCATATTTGAGGACACACAGAAAGTCATTTTGTCCATTTTTGTTGCTTTGAATAAACACATTTCATGAATACTGTCTCCATCATTCCTCATTTTAGATATATTATTGAATTGGCTCTTCACATGAGTTATAAATTGTAATGCTCCAATAGTGCTGACTGGAGAATAGTTTTGCCACTCCGGCCACTTTCAACTGTCATGTTCCAACAATTCTCTCTATTTTCTTTTATTCCCCAAAGGCATAATCACACGAAAGTTAGAAAACAGTAAGTGATACTTTGTCACAGTTCATTGAGGTCGATAACCTCAACAGTATGGACCTCATCTGTCCTAGCGAGTTTTGCGAAGTTTTGTAGCTCAGTTCAGTTATTCAATATGCCTTGGGTCTGGGAGTAACTCAGGTTGAGGTTTTGGATGTAGGTTTGCTGAGTGAGCTGAAAGGTTCATTTCCAGAGGTTTCGTTACCTTACTAGGTAGCATCTTCATTGGCCCTCACATGAAGCAATGCTGAAAATTCCTGCTTTCTATGTATGGTTTGGGTTTCTTTGGGTTGGTGTTGTCATTCTCAGTGGTGATGTTATTTCCTGTGGTGAAGTCATTTCCTGATTCTTTTCTCGGGGTGGTACATGGGGTCTAACTCGATGTGTTTCAGCTCAGTGAAACTTTTAAGTCAGCGAGCAAACCTCATCTCCCCTCTCTGATCCTGGAATGACAATGTGAATTACATTTGGCAGTTACAATTCTCTGTGAACATATCTTTGTCATTTTCCCCAGAAAACCCACGTCGTCTTAGGCACATTTTCCTCTCAGCTTATTGACTGTTAAATTTTGTTCAATATTTTACTGATATTGGAATGAGTGAACAGGAGTTATAGGAGTGGATGTTTCAATTTATGGACAGAGAAGTATGTTTTTGTTCAGGCAATCCTCTGGCATAACTCCCATACCCAAGGCATATTGAATAACTGAACACAATTGCCATCTCCAATATTTCTTCCCTCCATCATCGTCACATATTCAATCCAGAAGTGTAGGTTTTAAATGTCATTTTTAATTTAAGTTAAAGTGTTTTGCATTGAAAGTGCGTTGGTGGAGCTATTTGTTCAGCCCCAGTGAGTAATGACAATCTCTGTCGATCTTAAATGTGTCATTGGTGGGTATTTCCCCTTCTATGAATAATGCACTCCTTCTAATGTGATATCCTTCAGTATGAGAGGGAGTATCTCCGACGGCGCGAACAGAAATCAGAAGCTTCAGAGAGAGGCGGGAGGTGAGATCCGAAACTGAGATCATTTTTCTGGAATGTTTCAACATTGTATCAGAATCTGAGAATATTTAACTGGAGTGTTACTGCAATGGTCAGGAGATTTTTATTTTCCCGCGCTTCTTTACTGGAGTACTAAGCCTTGGCTATGGTTAGCAATGCGGATCGAAGATGTCCTTTGGATTATTCAATGTGTTTACTATCCCATCCTTGCGACAGTTGATGAAGCTGGTAAGTCATCCAATCTGACTATTAAGCCAGTTTCAAAGGAATTGCTGCTCATGATAAGTAATTTTTGGAAAGGTGGAAGTTCCAATCAAAAATTCCATTGTTTACAAATTATAACCGGCAAAATACTATTTCCAGATTCCTCACCATTATGCAAGGAGGAACCAGACAATTCTCAAACTTTATGATCCTTTTTTGTCCTGCGCAGATTTACTTCTCCATATCCTCCCCTTTGCAGCAATCCTGTCCAGTAACGGCCATATGATATCCCAGTCTCCTCTTCAGCTTCAATGCAACTTCTGAAAAAATAATCATTTGTGCATTTGATAAATACAGACACAACTGTTTCACTTCCCCAGTATCGACGCATCCTTTGCCAAATAATTGCACTTGAGATGTTTAACTGGTTTTCAAAAAGGATGTGTCAGGTGGACAGGCAGTGCATGGTACTCAAGTCATTGACTTATAATCAAGAGGCGCAGAATAATACACTGTTCACATCTTATTAAGAAAATTGTCCTCGTGTCCTTTAGAGAAGATAATGTGTCATCCTTCACTGGTCAGGTCACTGTGTGACTGCAAACCCACAACAATGTGTTTTAAAATCTACCGTCCTGGCCCCACGAAAGAAGAACAAAAGGAAAGGTATGTCCAATTATTTGCCTGTTTCCCATATTCCTATTATTCATTTTCATTCAATTAGGTGGTCATACACTATTTCAATTATCATTGGCTCGACACTGAGAGTGATGATCATCTCCATAGGCACTTCTGGTGCTAGCTTGATTAATGCTGACATACAGCTGAAAATTACATCAGTCGCAGTGCACAGAGAAGGAATGGCTTTTTAGGACACATCCACAAAAAAGAAAGCTGGAGAAAGCTAAGTGAGGAAAATAGAATTATTCTGATCGACCCGCAGAGTGTTGTTGAGACAGAATTATAGGTATTGTGAACAGATGTTCTCTCCTTGAAAGGAAATGATCAGCTTGTCACACAGATATTGCAAAGGAGTTTCACCAGACTAAGTCCTGGGATGATGGGTCCATGAGTACTCAGTGTACATTCATCAGTAAGGCTTTGAGAGAATAAGAGGCGATTGCAGTAAAAGATGTGGGTTATGGACAATTACTTGTTATGTTCTGGGACTGAAAGGATTGATATCCACTAACTCGAAACTTCTTTCTTAATCCCCTGAATGAGCGCAACTAATGGGGAGCTTGAAACTTATTCCCATTAAATTCAATTTAGTGTGGCGCTAATTGATACAGTCCTCACCGTTAATATTACAGCCGGGCACTCTTAACTGATCCCTTGTATTCTCCTCTTTTGTTCATGTTAATAAGGGATGGTGTATGTGTAGGGAGTGTTCTCTTCTCACAGAGGGCACAGGATGTCAGGAGTTATCTGGAACAACGGGTTAGGGAACCAAGATCACTGAAAGTATTTAAAGAGGAGCTTGATTGTTTTTGACCCGTCAGAGAGTGGAGGACGTGAAAGAATTCGGCATGAAAGAGGAGTTAATGCCAACAACAGATGAACCATGATCTAATAAAATGGTAGGGCAGGATTGAATGACTGAAGCACCTACTCCAGTTTCTTACGTTCTCATATTCTGTAACTGAAAAGTTTATAGTCTTTATTTTCCTGTATGATCTATTCTTGAATGTTGCAGTCAGAAGGAGTAAAGTGTTCCTTCACGTTGGATACCCTCCTGCTAATTTCACCAAACATTCATAACAGCTCAGCTCTTCTCCTAATTTGTTAAATATGAGTGACAGAATATGACTCAAATTCTATTCGATCTAAAATAGTGATGGAAAAGGACAGACCAGATCTAAAATTTGAAGTTCTAATTTGGAGAAAGGCCAATTTCGACGGTATTAGGCAAGAACTTTCAAAAGCTTTGGAAGGCAGGGACTGATTAGAGATATTCAACATGGCTTTATGCGTGGGAAATAATGTCTCACATACTCGATTGAGATTTTGAAGAAGTAACAAAGAGGATTGATGAGGGCAGAGTGATAGATGTGATCTATATGGACTTCAGTAAGGCGTTCGATAAGGTTCCCCATGGAAGACTGGTTAGCAAGGTTAGATCTCACGGAATACAGGGAGAACTAACTGTTTGGATGCAGAACTGGCTCAAAGGTAGAAGACAGAAGATGCTGGTGCAGGGTTGTTTTTCAGACTAGAGGCCTGTGATTAGTGCATTGCTAAAAGTATGGGTGCTGGATCCTCTACTTTTTGTCATTTATAGAAATGATTTGGATGTGAGGATACGAGGTACAGTTAGTAAGTTTGCGGATGACACCAAAATTGGAGGTGTAGTGGACAGCGAAGAAGGTTACCTCAGATTACAACAGAATGTTGATCAGATGTCTAATGGACTGTGAAATGGCAGATGGAGTTAAATTCAGATAAATGCGAGGTGCTGCATTTTGGAAAATCCAAGCATAGCAACACTTGTTCCCGAAATGGTAAGGTCCTAGGGAGTGTTGCAGAACAAAGAGACGTTGGACTGCACATTCATAGCTCCTTAAAAGTGGAGTAGCAGGTACATAGGATAGTGAAGAAGACGATCGGTATACTTTCCTTTATCAGTGAGAGTATTGTGTGAAGTAGTCGGGAGGCCATGTTGCGGCTGTACAGGACATTGGTTAGACCACTGTTAGAATATTATGTGCAATTCAAGTTTCCCTCCTATGGGAAAGACGTTGTGAAACTTGAAAGTCTTCAGAAAAGATTTTCAAGGATGTTTCCAGGTTTGGAATATTTGAGTTATGGAGAGGCTGAACAGGCTGTGTCTGTGACCTTATCGAGGTTTACAACACTATGAAGGGCATTGATACGATAAATAGACAAATACTTTTCCCTGGGGTGGGGGAGTGCAGAACGAGAGGGCATAGGTTTACAGTGAGAGGAGAAAAATATAAAAGAGACAAAAGGGCAACTTTTTCAAGCAGAGAGTGATACGTGTATGGAATGAGCTGCTAGAGGAATTTGTTGAGTCTGGTACAATTGCAACATTTAAAAGGCATTTCGATGGGTCTAAGTCGCCTTTGTTTCAATGATTTGATTTCTACCTCCCACTCTCTAACAACGTTTTGATCCAATAAAACACATACGAACTTTACAGCAAATTAATTTTGCTGTAATGACAGCAGCTGTCATCTCCAGTGTCTGTGTTCATTTTTGGAGATCTCCCTGAGTCGTCTTCGGTTTTCAGATTAAAATCAGAGGATTTTATTATTAAAATTTTCTTATTTTCTTATTTACTTATTAAAATCGCATCTTTGTAAAAGTGTGATTTGTATAGTTGTCTTTCGATGACAGTTGATGCTGTTTCTGTCTTTCTGGCCAAAATGCCTTTTTTTGCGTCTCAAATATCGGATCATGTCATCAGTTAAATGTTGTCAAAACATTAAAATTAAAATTCGATTGGGTTTTACTATCTTGGCTCATAATTTAAACTGATTGGTTAAATGCGAGTTGATGTGAAAGCAACTGAGATATCGATATCAAAGCCGGATGCTGGCAGGTGGGGCCAGATTGGGTTGGGATAACTTTTCAGCATGGACAGGTTGGACTGAAGGGTCTGTTTCCATGCTATGCTTCTTTATGACTCTATGACTCTATGTTCTCATTATTCCAGTACGTTGCCAGACTGCTAGTCAGTCACATGACAAGTGCTTGGAAGCTTTCAGCTTTCACCCTCTCTTGAAGGCACAGTACACGCATTCAACTTCATAACAAAAGCAATTGTGAGTCATCTCTGCATGTGGTATTGGCCTATATTCACAGTGAATCTGAATCTTCAACACAACCAGTAAATGAAGCACAAGTTGCAGGATTGGTGGGTGGGGTGGCGAGGGAATCTGTAGAGATGGGAGACTATTTTTGAAAGCAGCCTGAATTTCAACACTACCGTTTTCCAGCCACCAACAAACAGTGTGTGACAGTCTTGAGGAACTGAATGATACGCTGAGTTATTGTGGACTGGACATTTGTAGCAAATGACCCCCATCTGCACTTTGAGCAGGTTTGAGCTCCGAATAGAACACTCCGAATGGAATACAGGACAGAAGAGCAGCAATAGGTCATGAGACACTGTGTCACCGCTCCACCAGGCACGAAGATCATGGCTGATCGGATTGTGGTCTCAGTAGTAGGTTTTAAGTCCCTTTCCTGAATTCACCTGTCTGCCATATGATTAACAAACAGAACATTTTTAAAAAATGCAATAACTGTGTTGCCAAAAACGTCTGAGAAATCCACCTGAATAGATTTTTTTAAAAAATTCTCATTCATGTTCCAACGAATGTTAGAGAGTCACTGTTTTCTTTTCCATCCCCACTCGTCTGCTGGTTGCATCAAAATTTTAAATGTAACCAGTTCACCTCAATGGACAATGACATCGGTCAGATTGGGTCACTTTCGAGAAAAATGTGCAACAGAGACCACACACACGTACAGACGGACAGACAAACAGGACGTCATGCCATATATGACAATGGGTGGTATCTTCAGTTTGAGGCTGCGACCTTCCCTCCGCCAAATATATGTGCTGGATTCTCCTACAGACACTATGAGAGACAGACTCATCCGTGATAAGTAATTTAGCGAGAATGTTTCCCTCTTGTTGTTTCACACATTAATTCCCAGAGTCTGGCTGCTATGCACTCAAAGCCTCGCTCCGCTTAGTCACTGGTGCGCCTGTGGAGACACCGTTGGCGATAGACATTGAAGCACCACACCCAGATTGCATTCTGTATCTTTGTCACCTTCAGTACTTCCACAGATTTGACGTCAACAGAAAGTAGAACTGATTTTTCAACGATGAATGGTTTGGAGGGCAGTATATGCACACATCAGGAGATTTCGTTGACCAGTTGCCATAAAATTTCCTGGGTTATGCAATCAAAGTTTGGTAATTCCAGGGCAACTTCTTTATTGACGGTATCCAATGGTGCTTCCCACTGATGCATCAATCCTCCTGGTAGTACAGGATATAACCACGGATGGTGATAGTGCTTCATGTAACATTACCCATCAGGCCTGATTCTGTGATTATGCCGATTTCAGACAATATCCTGACAGATCAATGTGACGAAAAACGTCACAATGGAGTACTGAATAATGAGTTTAAAATTCGAATGAAATAGACTGAGACTGAATATAATTGTACTCTCAAAACAGATTAAGGAACTCAGTGCACACATTGAGAGACATAGATTTGACTTAATGGCATTTAAGAGACTTATCTACGATGCGACCGATATTGGAACGGCAAGTACAGAATATTTTATCACTGGCAGTGTTGAAAAAATTGAAAATGACGTTGGGGAGATCCCGGGTAAAAGAGGATCTTAATCAAATGATCATTGTCTTAATCCTATTACGTTTCTGAAAAAAAATGCCGTGGAGTTGAGCTTGGGGAGAGATTCCCAAATCTAAGTGGGTCTGGAAAACTTCTTGGGCAGAAGGGCTTTTGTGATGTGGGTCCATATAATTCTATCACATTCTAAACCCGTCATTCCACGGATCATTCTTTACCCGACATAACCTGGAACATTCTAGACCCGTGCCCCCGAAAATGGTATACCCATCATGCCCAGTAAAATTCTGTACACGACATTCGCCGGAAAATTCCATGCCCGAGGTGACCTGGAATATTCTGTACCGAAACTTCTCAGAACATTCCGCACATGATATTTTCCAAAACACACGAAACAGTCATTTTCTGGAACAGTATTTTCCTGACATTTCCATGAACATTCTATGTCCAAAATTCCCCGGAACATTGTGTACCCAACTGCAACCAACATTTCCCAGATCATTCTGTACCGGGCACCTCCAGGAACATTCTGCACCTGACTCTCCCTGACAAATTCTGCATCTGACATTCCCCTGGAAATCCTATCCCGGACATTCTCGTCTATGTCCTTTACTCTACGTTTCCGAGAACAGTCTGTAAACAGCATTCTCGAGAACATTCTGTAATCGATATTTCCTGAAACATTCTGTACCTGACATTCTCCGGAAAACTGAAATTTCTTGGAAGATTACATAAAATTTCTTCCATGCAACATTCTGTACCTGACATTCCATTGCATAGAAGATTTTGTTTGTGATACTCCCCGGAATATTCTGTACCTGACGTTCTCCAGCACATTCTGTCACCAAAATTCCCTAGAACTTTCTGTTCCCGACGTGACCCAGGATATTCTAAAACTTAAATTCCCTGCAACAGTCTGTAACTAAGTTTCTCCAGAACAATCTGCACCCAACACTCTCCGTACCATTCTATCACCGACATTTCGGGGAAAATTCTACAACCAACATTCCCAAAACATGTTATACCAGATATTCTCTGGGTCATTCTATATGCAATATTTCCTGGTACGTTCTGTACGCACCATTCCCTAGAACATCTTGTTACAGATATTGCACAGAATATTTTTCACTTATTATCCGAAATATCCTGTACTCAACAGTCGCTGGCACATGCATTAACCGATATTCTCCGCAATTTGCTATCACTGATATTAGAGGAAAAAGTGAGGACTGCAGATGCTGGAGATCAGAGGTGAAAATGTGTTGCTGGAAAAGCGCAGCAGGTCAGGCAGCATCCAAGGAGCAGGAGAATCGACGTTTCGGGCACGGGACCTTCTTCAGGAATGAGGAAAGTGTTTCCAGCAGGCGAAGATAAAAGGTAGGGAGGAGGGACCTGGGGGAGGGGCTTTGGGAAATGCGATAGGTGGAAGGAGGTCAAGGTGAGGGTGATAGGCCGGAGTGGGGGTGGGGACGGAGAGGTCAGGAAGAAGATGCAGGTTAGGAAGGCGGTGCTGAGTTCGAGGTATTTGACTGAGACAATGTGGGGGGAGGGGAAATGAAGAAACTGGAGAAATCTGTGTTTATCCCTTGTCGTTGGAGAGTTCCTAGGCGGAAGATGAGGCGCTCTTCCTCCAAACATCGTGTTGCTATGGTCTGGCGATGGAGGAGTCCAAGGACATGCATGGTTGGGTTGGTTGGTCCGGGTGTCCCAGAGGTGTTCTCTGAAATGTTCCGCAACTAGGCGGCCTGTCTGACCAATATAGAGGAGGTCGCATCGGGTGCAGCGGTTGCAATAAATGTGGATGTGCAGGTGAATTTGTGGCTAATATGGAAGGATCCCTTGGGGTCTTAGAGGGAAGTAAGGGGGGCGGTGGGCGCAAGTTTCGCATTTCTTGCGGTTGCAGAGGAAGGTGCCGGGAGTAGAGGTTGGGTTGGTGGGGGGTGTGGACCTGACGAGAGAGTCACGGAGGGAGTGGTCTTTTCAGAACGCTGATAGGGGAGGGGAGGGAAATATATCCCTAGTGGGGTCCGTTTGGATGTGGCGGAAATGACGACGGATGAAACGATGTAAATGGAGGTTGGTGGGGTGGTCGGTGAGGACCAGTGGGGTTCTGTCCCTCGTGGCGATTGGAGGAGCGGGGCTCAAGAGAGGAGGAGTGAGAAGTGGAGGAGATGCGGTGGAGGGCATCGTCGATCACGTCTGGGGGGAAAATGCTGTCTTCGAAGAAGGTATGATCTTACCCCTTTTTTATGCAACCTTGCAGACCATTGCTGAGTTCACAAGTAGTGTACTGTATGTAGTTACAATTCCCTGAACTGGAAAATAAAACACAATTGTTTTCAAAACGTTTGAAGTATGCTTGTCTTTACTCGGCCTTGTGATGAAGGCAATAGGTTTTGAAGGACTGACAGTTTAGACATGAGAATGATTGATGCCCTGGTTGAGCATAGAAGATTTTGAGGAGTGTGCAGCTGGTGAATACTTGATGAGTACTTTCACTCGTATGAGGGAATAAATGTGGAGATGTAATTTAAGAGTAAGACTTATTCATTTAATATAGATATTGTGAAAACGCCATACGGTTTGTTTTAAAATTGCGTAGGCACATAAAAAGAAGTGGGACCATTTGTTGTTTAGTATGTTGCTCTGTGCATGACAGCAACAATGATGCATCAAGATGAAGCAGGGAATGTAATAGAGTACAGTTCGGATAATGTTCAAGGAGACGTTAAATGATCCAGTTTGGGTTCTGATAACACGATTATGTGATTCAAATCAGAGAGGGAGGAAGTAAAATCTGCCTGAGAAAGGACAGCTCATTGCTACCTCTCTCTTTCCCTTTCACTCATCACCGCACTGTGTATGACCTTAAAAAAAATTCAATCATCTTTACCGCTCATGCAGCATTCCTGGTAAGGCTTCTTTGGAATTTCTCCACTGCCTGAAGCAAACGAAATAAAGCAATTCCAAGAAGGAAACCAATTGCAGCAGCTTATATTAGCGGATGAACATTGGTGTGTGTGTGTGTGTGTGTGTGTGTGTGTGTGTGTGTGTGTGTGTGTGTGTGTGTGTGTGTGTGTGTGTGTGTGTGTGTGTGTGTGTGTGTGTGTGTGTGTGTGTGTGTGTGTGTGTGTGTGTGTGTGTGTGTGTGTGTGTGTTGTGCTGTTGTTGAAATATCGAATATATTTGCAAAGTCCAAACTGCTTCTAAGTTTGAGTATTTTGTTGTGTTCTTAATCTTGATATATTAACAGATGGGAAATAAAATCAGCCTGACTTCTTCTGAAAACTGACCCTGGACTAGTCTGAGACATACAATCATTGGACATATCATGAACTGTCTTATATTGACGTCCAGTTTGGGTGTGGCTCTAGAAAAGGAAACAGTGATCCCAACACACAGGGAACAGTGCAGTACTGAGTAAGTTGTTGGATGGAATTCTGAGGGATTTTCGAAGTCCTCACCTGATTATGAATATTTAACATAGCTTTGTGTGTCGGAAATTCTTCATTCCTGAAGAAGGGCTAATGCCCGAAACGTCGATTCTCCTGTTCCCTAGATGCTGCCTGACCTGCTGCGCTTTTCCAGAAACACATTTCCATCTCTGATCTCCAGCATCTGCAGACCTCACTTTCTCCTCCGTGTCGGAAATTGTGCCTGATTAACTTGACTGAGTTTTTTTTTTTACTAGGTGGCAAAGGTAATTGATGAATGGACTGTGTTAAACATTATCGATATTGATTTCAGCAAAGCATTACAAGGTTCGATGTGGTAGGCAACTTTTAAGGTTCGGTCCTAATTGGATCCAGAATGTGCTAACCAAGTGACTACAGAATTGGATTGAATGTAGGAGGATCTGGTGGTAGACGATTGCATTACAGACTGGAAGCCTGTGACCAATGGTGTACTGCAAAGGACAGTGTTGAGTCTACTGCTTTTCATCATTTTTATAATTGATTTGGATGTGAATATGTGCATGGTTAATACGTTTTCAGATGACATCAGAAGTCGTGGTGCAGTGCACAGTGAAAATGTTTATATCTCAGAATATGACAGGAACTTGAACAGATGGGCTATGGGTCAAGAAACGGCAGTTGAAGGTTAATTTAGACAAATGCGATTTTTTTTGCAGTTTCACAATGTACAGTGGGGCAGAACTTATGCAATTAATGATAGGGCCCCGGGTAATGTTGTTGAAAAATGAGGTGGCGTTTGGAGTTTAGGCTTATTGTTCACTGGAAGTGGAAAAAAAAATTATAGATAGAATAGTGACGAATACATTCGCATGCTTGCTTTTGTTGGACAGTAAACTGAGTCCAGGAGTTGGGATGCCATGCTGTGGCTGCACAGGATAATGGTGAGGCCTCAATCACGATACTCCGTTTAGGTTGATTCATCCTGCTACGGAAATGATGTTGTTAAAATTGAAAGGTGCAGAAAAGATTTCCAAGGCAATGGCCGAGATTGCAAGTTTTGAACGATCAGGAGAGGTTGGGCAAATTGAGTTCCTTTTAACCTAGAGCATCGGAAGCTGAGGAATAATATTTATAAAATCATGATGAGCATGGAAAGCGTGAATAGCCAAGATTCTTATTCCAGGGCAAACGTTTAATTTGAAATGGAAGATGTTTTACAGGGACCTACTTTTTCACGCAGACAGTGATGCATTTATGGAGCAAGCTGTCGGAGGAAGTGGCAGAGGATGACACAAACACAACTTTTAAAAGACAACTAGATGGACAATAGAATTAGAAGGGCTTGAGGGATGTGGCCTACTAGCTGGAAATTAGGAATATATTACATTAGGATATCTGGTCGGAGTGGACAAGCTGGACTAAATGGTTTGTTTCAGTGCATAGTGACTCTCAGACTGTGTAAGAGGGATGATGAGACGTTTTAAAAATGACTTTTGAGTGAGAATGCCCTTCACCAGATATTTGTAATGTTTCATTGCTTTCATTTTATTTCACGCTGAGATAGTCAAATTTGTGTGAGGATTTGTAGCTCGGGTGCTCGTTGTTGTGGTTCTGTTCGCCGAGCTGGGAGTTTGTGTTGCAAACGTTTCGTCCCCTGTCCAGGTGACATCCTCAGTGCTTGGGTGCCTCATGTGAAGCGCTTCTGTGATATTTCCGCCGGCATTTATAGTGGCCCATCTCTGCAGCTTCCTGTTGTCAGTTTCAGCTGTCCGCTGTAGTTGCCGGTATATTGGGTCTAGGTCGATGTGTTTGTTGATAGAGTCAGTGGATGAGTGCCATGCCTCTAGGAATTCCCTGGCTGTTCTCTATTTGACTTGCCCTATAATGGTAGTATTGTCCCAGTCGAATTCATGTTGCTTGTCATCTGCGTGTGTGGCTACTAAGGGTAGCTGGTCGTGTCGTTTCGTGGCTAGTTGGTGTTCATGGATACGGATCTTTAGCTGTCTTCTTGTTTGTCCTATGTCGTGTTTTGTGCAGTCCTTGCGTGGGATTTTGTACACTACATTGGTTTTGCTCATGCTGGGTATCGAGTCGTTCGTTCTGGTGAGTTGTTGTCTGAGAGTGACTGTTGGTTTGTGTGCTGTTATGAGTCCTAGTGATCGCAGTAGTCTGGCTGTCAGTTCGGAATTACTCCTGATGTATGGCAGTGTGGCTAATCCTTTGGGTTGCGGTATGTCCTCGTTCCGTTGTCTTTCCCTTTGGCATTTGTTGATGAAATTGCGCAGGTATCCGTTTTTGGTGAATACCTTGTATAGGTGTTCCTCTTCCTCTTTTTGCAGTTCTGGTGTGCTGCAGTGTGTTGTGGCCCTTTTGAATAGTGAATAGTCAAATGTTTGACAGATAAGTGAAGCACAGACAATGGATGCTGACACAAAAGTGGGGCCGATACCATAAGCTATCCAGCCAGCATCTTAGTGCCCGGTGGTATACGCTCAACTTGTCCCATTGTCCATTCCTGCTTGTTGGTCGGAGGTCTCTACTTCCATTCAGATCTCAAATCTGCTAAACTGAAGCAGTTGGACGTCGCTTACTCCAATAACCTAGTGCACAGAAACAGAGGAGTGTATTCAGTTCCTCAAGACTGTCGCACACGGTTTGGGAAGAATTCGTAAATGTGGGTACGAAAGAGGCCCTCATCTCAAATGCACATCTCGACTCCAGCATGAAAAAGAAACAGCGAGTGAAAATTTAGAGAAAGGAGCAGCCATTAGATATTCAATAATATTTAAGCTCTACTGATACACCAACAGCTTCTGATGTTACTGAAAACCAACACCCAGAAATCCTCATTTGTGAGAGCTTGCTATACCCAATTACACTGCATTAAAATTAAGCTAAGTCCTCTAAAGCTGGTTAAGTCGGTTGCATTACCTCACCAGCTTGGTACCTCTCCTTCAATCACAATCTTAACATAACTCAGAACAACGCAACATTTTAAAGCTACAACCTTGTCACTTGAGTCAACACATCGAGCTGTTAAATAGGAACTGCTGTAAACCCAATAGGCCGTTGGCCCTGTTCAATTGGGCGAGAAAGAAGCCACTCAGTACCTTTATTCACTTATAACTTAGAACAATGCAGTGCAGAACAGGCCCTTTGGCCGTCGATGTTGCGCCGACCTGTTAACTATTCTCAGCTCGTCCCCCTACACTATCCAATCGTCATCCATGTGCTTATCTAAGGATTGTTTAAATCTCCCTAGTGTGGCTGACTTGACTACATTGGCAGGTCGGGCATTCCACTGCCTTACCACTCTCTGTGTAAAGAACCTGCCTCTGACATCTGTCTTAAATCTATCACCCCTCAATTTGTAGTTATGTCCCTCGTACAAGCTGACGTTATCATCGTGGAAAAAATACTTTCACCATCTACCCTATCTAATCCTCTGATAATCTTGTATGTCTATATCAAATTCCGGTTTAGCCTTCTTCATTCCAATGAGAACAGACACAAGTCTCTCAGCCTTTCCTCATAAGAACTTCCTTCCAGACCAGGCAACATCCTGGTAACTCTCCTCGGCACCTTTTCCAATGCTGCAACATTCTTCCCGAAATATGGGGACCAGAACTGACGAAATGTTCCAAGTGTGGCTACATTAGCGTTTTGTATAGTTGCAGCATGATATTGTGACTCCGGAACTCAATCCCTCTACGAATGAAACCTAACACACGGTATGCCTTCTTAACAGCACTTTCCACCTGGGTGGCAACTTTCAGGGATCTATGTACATTGACCTCAAGATCCCTCTGCACATCCACACTAGTAAGAATCTTTCCATTGACCCAGTAGTCTGCCTTCCTGTTATTCTTCCCAAAGTGAATCACCTCACATTTAGCTGCATTGAACTCCATCAGCCCAATTCTGCAGTTTATTCAAACAATAGGATACGAACAGGAGGGAGACATTCTGCTCCTTGAGTCACTTACACAGGGACAGAATGAGGTAATTGATTATCCAACATGTCGCAAAAATCGAGCAATGGCTGTACAGAGATACTGCTCCACGTTGTGCCTCATGCCTCTATTTGTCGTGATACACTCGAGTGACTTTAGCATGTCTTCATAACGTTGAAGAGAGAAGACAACGTTTTGTGTGACTGGTGTTTTCATTGGAGATTAGAAGCTCGTTGACATTGTTAACTGTTTCAGAAAGAAGACATAATAGCTGTTGTTGCGGGTTATGAATAACACAACGTTTAGTGCAGGTTCATACATCAAATGCACATTAACGTGGGGAGAGCTCATTGAGGCAAACAAAAACTAATAGGGATGCGAAATGGCAAAGGAGGTTAACAAATATAAGTGTGAGCTCTTGCATTTTGGTAAGTAAAGTCAAGGTCGCAGGTTCATTGTGAATGGAACGACCTTAAGGAGTGTAATGGACGTGGGTGACCTTGCAATTCAGTTGCACGGTTCACTGAAAATGGGGTCACAGGTAGACAGAGCAGTGAAGAAGGCTCTTAGCACATTGGCCTCAGTCAAGGTATTGAGTAAAGAAGTTCGAAAGATATGTTGCTGTTGAACAGAAGTTCCATGGGGCCGCACTTGGAGAGTTGTGTTCAGGTTTGGTCACCTTATTAGATGAAGTATTTTATTAAACTGGAAAGAGTGCAGAAGAAATTTACAAGGATGTTGCCAGGACTCAGCTGTCCGAGGTATAAGGATAGGACTCTTTTTTTCCTTTCGGGCTTACGAGACTGGGAAGGGTTCTTAGACAAGTGTATAAGATCAGAAAAGACATGGACAGAGTGAATGATTTTCTTTCTTTCGGGCTGAGGAGACTGGGAAGGTTTCTCATAGAAGAGTAACAGATCGTGATAGACATGGAGACAGTGAATTCATTTCATCTGATTTCCAAGGATTGGGGTTTCGAAGGCGAGTGGGTGTCAGTTTACGGGTATAGGGAAATGAATAAAAAGGAAATTGTGGGCAATATTCTTCACAGAGAGAATTGTTCACATATGGAATAACAGTCCAGCGAAAGTGTCTGAGATGGGTGCATTAACAACTTTTAGTATGTATTTAGATAAATACATGGATAAGGTAGATATTGTGAAGCTCGAATGGGGTCAGAGAAAGATTTACGAAGCAGTGGTCAGGGCTAGAGGATTTGAGTTACAGGGAGAGGCTGAAGACGTTGGTGGTCTGTTACCTGGACTATCAGAAGCTGAGGGGTATTCTAATAGAGGCTTAAGAATCATTTGGGGTAAGGATCCAGCAAATTGACGAAGTCTTTTCCCTGGAGTTGGAACATAATGAAGTAAAGGTCATATGTTGAGGGTGAGGGGGAAACCGTCAAAAGGGACCATTGGAGCATATATTTCCCGCAGAGGATGGTGTGATTTAGGAATGAGCTGCCAGAGGAAGTGATGGAGTATGCGACAATTGCAACACTTAAAAGGCATCAGGATGTGTCTATGAATAGGAAGGGATTCGAAAATATGGTCAAATTGCTGCCTAATGGATGTAGACTATATGGTTGGCATGGATGAGTTGGAACAAAGCTAAAGAGTGTGGATCTGGAATAGCACAGAACGTTAGACAGCATATATGGAGCCGGAGAATTGGTGCTTTGTGTATACATTCTTAATCTGGATTGGGACTAGTGGCCCAAGGGGACAAATTGGTTGGAGGGGGCGAGGATGGGTGGAAGGTAGCTGAGAATGTGATAGGTAGATGAAGATGGGGAGAAGGTGTTAGTTTGGAGAGTAGTGTGGAGCAGACAGGTGAAAATCCATATTGATTTCACGTAGTTGGAGGATCCCAAACGGAAAATGAGGTGTCCATCCTAAATCGTCGTGTGGAGAGCGTTTGGCTGTGGAGAAGGCCCAGGACCTGCATGTCCTTGGCGAAGTGGGAGGATCATTTAACTGTGCAGCCACATGCTATTCGAGTTGTTTGGTAAGGGTATCCCAAAGATAGTCTCTGAAACGATCTGTATGTTGGCGTCCTGTCCCGCCAATGTAGAGGAGACCACATTTGGAGAAAAAACACAGTAGATGACGCGTGTGGAAGTAAAGTGAATCGCTGTCAGTTATGGAAAGAACGTTTGGTGCCTTAGACGAGGTGAAGGGGAAGTGTGTGCATTGGATTTCACACCTTCCAATGGCAGGGGAAGGTGTGGGGAATAGAGGGTAGATTGGTGTGGAGCGCGGACCTAGTTGTGGAGTCCGTACAGCAGGCTTTATCTAATTCATGAACCCTTCAACTGAACAAAGAAAGACTTGTACATTCAATGGGGAGTGCGCAGTTCTCCCCTCTCAGCCTTTTTATTCTGGTATGTTTTCCTTTTAGCAGTCTGACTGTTCACGCCTCTGGAGTGTAGATAAAGGGTGGGGAATAAAACCTACCTCTGTTAGCGGGGTGTGTTTGTTGGTGGCTTAATTTGGGGCGCATGTTGTGATGTATCCGGAGTTTGTTATGAGTGCAAATTAGGACCGGGGTATTTTGTGCTTGTTGAGGTTGGACGGGTGAGATTCAAGAGCGGAGTTGAATTGAATCCCCTTGTATACCACCGGCCCACACCACTGCACTTGAACGCCATATTCTCACATATCCGCCCTTGAAGCCTATCATGTCCTTCAGCTCATAACCTCCATTCTCTTGCTCCTCAGATGTTGCCTGACCTGCTGTGCTTTTCAGTACCACATTCTTCGACCCTGATCGCCAGAATTTGCACTCCTTACTTTCTCTGAGTTGGTCCAAATATTCAATTTCCATGCTGTACGTCTCTCAAAACAAAGTGTAGGGAAAAGGGGTTAGTGTGGATGGATATTTTGGTCAGCTTGAATCAGTTTTGGCAAAAGAGCCTGTCTCTGTACTGAAAGACTCGAAGACTCTCTGACGCCTGTGTGATTCTTGATGACTCATAATCAAGGACATGCAGGTCCTTTCGGTAAACACTTCCCAAACTGGCAACTTTTAATCAATACGAAATGAGGCCTCTGCCATTTTTGCCGACGTCCATATCATTTGTCTGCCTTGCACACTGTTATCCTCCAAACTGTGATACGTGTGAAACGGCCTTCAGTCCAGAAAAGGGCGCTGTTACCTGTATTCTCTCCACTTACGTATTCTGAATGCGTAGAACATATTCCCCCGTTATCCATGGACTTCCACTCACCTGTCAACAACCATGTAAAAAGACTTCTGATTTCAAAAACACCACTCTGACTGCTTCTCATGTTTGGATGACACAACTGCCACTATCTCCACAGGTTTCTCAAAGCTGGTTTCTCTTTTCTGAAGCTAAATTGACTCGGCCATGTCGCATTATGATTCCCCAAGTATCTCGTTATCACATTACTTATGACACACTCTAATATTTTCTTCAGCACTGACGTCAAGGTGTCAAATATTTAGAGTTCTTTTCGGATTTCATCCCACTCCCGTTTTTAATATTTCGGGACAAAAGCTACTTCCTAGAATTTTAATTCTGAATAATTTTAAATGGTATTCAATCATTCTTTCTTGTAGTTACAACGTTGAAAAGACACGAATAGCAAAAGATTTGTGGGATATCAGCCAAGTGAAAAAAAGTGGGGCGAGCTTAGCTTGTGATTATGTTATCATGGACTGGCTGGACCGGAGGGTGTTTTTCCGAGCTGTATGACTCCACAACTGTTTCACGGGCTGTGCTACCACCTCCCTGACTGTTCTGGGATGGGGTTCATTTGATGCAGCAACTTCCCAGGTTTAAATTCAATTCTTTCTCTTTTTAGCAAGCTCTATGTATTAACTGTAATATTTCACAGTTGGCCATTTTCACCAGTCACTATGTCCTCTTGTACACTGTCAGAATTTCTGTATTTTCTTCTGCCGAAACAGTACTAAGGTGATACTTCAGATGGGGCACAGTTCGTTTCTCCCAAAGAGCAGAAAGATTGGAGTACTACACTTGGACATGCAAATGACATCGTGGATACAGCGTCTTACAGGAGAGAGAGAGAGATGGCACAGAGTTTTGACATGGAAACTTCTTCCAATATAGTTATTTCTTTGGATTCCTCAGCTTAAATTTACCAGCCAGACTGCTGAAAAGAAAACACAACCAAAAAAAGGAAGAACTGACCAGTCCCCATTTACTGTACAAGTGTTTTTGTTTTAACTTGAAGGGTTCATCCAGTAGATAATCTAGACATAGCTGAAGGAGTGCCAACATAACATTCCTAAAAAAAAACAAAGAAAACTTAAACCTGTTGAAGCAGCTTCATCTTCTGATCTCGCCCCTTAAAGTAAATGAGCAATCAATATCCAAAGATGGCTGTATTTAAAATAAAACCTTACACTATGTGTACTCTATGACACATATACATGTTACCTGAACAATAAATATGCAGGCGTGCACTACTACATTCTATTTTAGTCTCTTTACACCTGCCACCGAATGTCTCCATTTCTCATCCAAGTCTCGACGACGCATTAGCAATCATGCTTTCCCGTCCTGTCAAATGCACGATTTTAAAACTGATTGGCAATAACAACGAGTTCCATCTGAACCTATTGGGATCGTTATCCATAAATTTCCCCATAAATTTCAATGGGCTGTGATCAATGGATATATTTGTCATGGATATATTACTGGTAACAGAAACGTTGAAATTTTGTAACGTTAAAATCAAGCTCAAAGTCTCTGTTTATACATTGCAATGTTTGTACTGATGAATGCGCAAATTTATGAAGAAATACCCAAGGGGTCTTTCTATCTTCTCATCGTATTCCTTTTAGAACATACCACCAACACGGAAATTCTTTCTCTTGATAGCCACCTCAATGAATTTGCATAATTAGGTGTGGTAACATTGGGACATTAGTTAACATAACTTGCAGGCTGTCAAATGCCTTCCGACAGTCCGCTGCCAACTGAATCTCGTTGTCTTTCTTTCGTCGTTCAGTTACTGGAGCAGGGACATTACTAAACTTTGGTTGGAATTGCCAAAAAATGCGCTCAATTCCAACCATCGCAGCACTGCTCTTTTTGTCGATAGTATGGGAAAATCCATAATTACCCCCCCCCTCTCTCTCTCTCTCTCTCTCTCTCTCTCTTCGGCACTGCCCTCACCATGTGTTTCCTTTGTCTGCTCTTCTCCCTTTTAAACTGCTGTTGTTTTGACTTTTTTTCCAAAAGTTCCAAATCAATGCAACAGCATATAAAACAGAAATTGCTGCTCCTGAAATTCGAGGAAATCACCTCCAACACCTAAAATACCTCAAAAAGGAGCAGCTCTTACAGCCAGAAATTTTTCCCGTCCTCCATCTTGGATTCGACTTACAAGGATGTTGCCAAGGTTGGAGGACCTGAGCTACTGGGAGAGGCTGATCAAGCTGGGACTGTTTTCACTGGAGCTTAGGAGTCTGAGGGGTGATCTTATTGATGTTTACAAAAATTATGAGGGTCATGGAGAGGACAAGTAGACAAAGTCTTTTCCCTGGGGTCGGGGAGTCCACAACTAGAGGGCATAGATTTAGGGTGAGAGGGGAAAGATATAAAACAGACCTAAATAGCAACTCTTAGACGCAGAGGGTGGTACGTGTATGGAATGAGTTGCCAGAGGATGTGGTGGACGCTGGCACAATTGCAACATTTTAGAGGCATTTTTCAATTACTCGACTAAAGCTGCCTTTCTGTCACAATCAGACAGTGATTTTCAGACACGCACCAATACCCATGTGTAATCGTACTTCTTCTTGTCACTTTTTTATGTGCTTAATGACTCTGCCTAATTGTTCTAAATCCTTTTTCATTCATTGGAGCATTTTCTCTTTCTTTCTTCTGTCTAGACCCTTCATGACTTGGAAAGCTTTAAACGCACCAGCTGTTAGCTTTCTGTTCTCCAAACACAACTTTCCTAACTTTTCAGTCTACCTTCATTGCTGACAGTCATCACTCAGGGCACCATTCAACTCAACCTGTTCAGTGCTGTTTCCAAACACTGCATTTCTCCTCTTCCTGTGACGCCCGAAAATATGAAATAATCCAGATGGAATATGCGCATATTTTTAGATTTAAATTAAATTCCCCACATGATGGAAACAGGTCCCTTGGGCCAATAAATCCACTCCAAGCCTCTGAAGAGCAACTCACCCGGACCTATTCCCTAACCCGATATTTACCCCTGACTAAAACACCTCACACTTTGGGCAATAGAGCATGCAAAATACACCTGACCTGCACATCTTTGGATTGTGGGAGGAAACCGGATCACCCAGAGAAAACTCACGCCGACGCAGGGAGAAAGTGCAGACACCACACAGACAGTCACCTGAAGCAGGAATCAAACGCGGGTCAAAATTGCTGGGAGGCTTCAAGGCTAACCGCTGAACCAACGGGATTTAACGTTGGATTGTGTGGATAAACATCATGAAACACATGTTTTCGCTTTCAATACGTGTGTTGTTGCACTGCGCTCGCTGCAGTGACATCTCTCGGACCCAAACTCAACCAGACTTCAGGCACACTGACACAAATGGACACAGCACTTTTTCGGAAAGCTGATTGGTTGATTTGGCAAATCCCAAACAAATGAAAAGCAGCGCTCACCCGGGATTTGAATCCATAACGTCTCACATATCTGTGAAGCCAAACATTACACTGAACTAGTGAGTCTCGTTGTATAATAGCTGCTGTGTTTGGTTCTGGATTTCACAGTCTCAGAAGTCATCTGATACCGGGTTATTGTCCGACGGGTTTGTTTGAAATCCCAAAATTTTAGAGTACTGCTCTTATTGTGGGTGAAGGGAAAAGATGTGCAATGACACAGAATTTAATTGTATGAGTGGTGTATCCGCTGGCTGAATAATAACTCTCTAAAGATGATGAAAAGTTCCTGATATTTTGAGTAACTTGTCAACAGCTGACTAGCTGGATTATCACACGAGGCATCTGCGGGAGAATGGGGAATCATTTTGCTTACAGTCAATTTGCTCACAGAATCCATTTTGTTCCCCAGCGAACAGGGGTCCGGTCCATAATGCCATTGATGACTCAAAGTGTGGATATTACATTACAGAACTGGAGGAAGTACGTGATCTGAACAACTCACGAATGGGATTTGCTCAGTCACAATGATATTAAACCTCCAGCGATCAAACGTTTATCTCACTCTCCATTGGTGTCTAATGAAGAGTGTATTGAACTGTATTGAATTGGAATCAACTATCAATCTCTTTTAACCCTGTATAAAATGCAGTTGCCCGTACCTGGGAGGAGAGGTTATGACTGATCAGTGCAGAGGTGTCATTCTGTGCTGAGCGGTCATTGACCTCTCCCTCCGTGACTGTGAATTGAATAAACGTGTCAATTCCACAATGTATGCACAGGAGTTCTAATTGAAATTGGACAACTATCCCACATTGGAAGAATCACATGTCGAGTGTATAGCCAAATTAACAAGTAATCCGAATTAGTTAATTAATTAATTAAGAGAGTAAGATCAAATTAATTAAGGGAGAATGTTAACGGGTGATGGTGTTAAAACATAACACTAAGGAATATTTTAAAGATACAGGACAGTATGGAAGATCATGACTTGAACCCACGATCAGAGTTGAGGCCACCTTCATGGCTTACGAATTTGGATGTCAGGTTTTGCTTGGCAGTTCTGCCTTGTTGTGTATCTCGAAGTTTACTTTGGGGGACACTTCCCTGAAGGTTGGTGGCTGAATGATAATGTCTGCTGAAGCTTTCCATAACTGGGACAGACCACTCTTGTCCCACTATTGAACATTATTGTTTCACCTGTTGTCATAATTTCTGCATTTTCTCACCTTGGCTTAACTGTGTGAAGTAGACAACATTGGCAGATTCACATGAGTATCTTCCATGTGGGTGGTGTTCACACATGTTTTGTCGTGCTCATGTCAACGTTCTGAAATGTCTTGCAGAGATTTTTGGGGCAGGGTTGTATGGTGTTGTAGTCGATGTTATCATGAACGGAGGGCATTTTTAAAACGTGATTGCATTTTACATGTTTTGCCGTTGTTTGTGTGTGAGAAGTGTAAACATAGAGATGTTCTTCTGTTGTGAAATACATGGTTTAGTTCCTCTGCTCCATGGAAGGACTGAAGGATGAAGGGCACTCTATCGGTCAAGTTCTGTTTCTGTTTTCTGAGGAACTCATTGTGGTTCTTCGCTATAGAACGTCAGATCTGCCAAGGAATGAGTTGATCATCCTGTGCCGTTCTTCTGAGAGTGCCTTTTAGCATCTTTAGGTATCCGTTAATGTCCCCCTCATATGAGTTACATTGAGATAAAAGTGTAATAGATAGTCTGAGCCGTTCACAAGGAGATTCTGGAGGGCGTTTTTCAGGAATCTGAAAGTACCATCATCAGGTCACGTACTACAAATGGGGCATCCATTTTCGCTTTCTTTTTAGAGGAAGGATGTATGTCAGCGATTTGTGAGATTGGATAAATAAGATAATTGGAGCGTTACGAGGCTGGAAAAGAACATGTAGATGGGATAACTGTGAGGCAGGAGGAGATTATAGGGATTGAAAGGATTTTGAGGCTTAAGGATGTTTCAGAGACAGGGATATTTGTAAGGCTGGAGGACATTGCAGAGAGAGTGGATATTCTGAAGCAGGAAGAGTTTACAGAGATAAGAAGAATTGTGAATCTGGATGTTATTACAGCGGTAGAGAATGCTGTGAAGATGGAGGAGATGATAGAGATAGTGAGAGTTCTGAGGCTAGAAGACCTTACAGACATAGAGAGGATTGTGAAACCATCCTCCAAACAGCACTCGGATGTCCATGCAGGAGATGGATTGCAGCAGTTCAAGAATGAATTTCAGCACCACCAGTTTCTCCAAGTCCAATAAACATGCCTAATAAATGCGTATCTGAGAAACAAAATTCACACTCCATCAACTCAATGCAAAATCAGATGAATTTCTGTTTCATGAAGAGGTAGCAGATACGTAATTCTTCTTGGAGCTGTGAAGATTAAGCAGTCATGAATTTGAGTTGCAGATTCGTTTCCAGGATACTTAATTCTCAGATCGAAAGGGACATTGTTGCAATCTTTGGTCACTACATTTAAGCAATGAGCAAATAACGAAGATTATTTCATTCAGCGATTTCTGTGCATATGGAACAGTGTAAGTAGCAGATAGATGAAGACTCAGCAGTCACGCTCATAGGAATTTTGGCCCCAGCCTGTGCAGCCTCTCTCTATAGCCTCTCTCTATAGCTCAATTCCTCCAACCCTGGCAATATTCTTGCAAACCTTTTCTGAACACTTTCAAGCTTTACAACATCTTTCCGATAGGAAGGAGACGAGAATTGCATACAATATTCAAAACAGAGGCATAACCAATGTCGTGTACAGCCGCAACATGACCTCAAAACTCCTGCACTCAATACTCTAACCAATAAAATAAAGCATACCAAATGCCTTCTTCGCTATCCTCTCCACTGCGACTCCACTTTCAAGGAGCTATGAACCTGCACTCCAAGGTATCTTTGTTTAGCAACACCCTCGAGGAACTTACCATTAAGAGTATAAGTGCTGCTAAGATTTAATTTACCTAAATGCAGCACCTCACATTTAGATTTAGATTACAGTGTGGAAACAGGCCCATCGGCCCAACAAGTCCCGCCCAATTCACCTGACCCTGCACAACTTTGGATGGGGGGAGGAAACCCATGCAGACACGGGGAGAACGTGCAAACTCCACACAGTCAGTCGCCTGAGGCGACAATTGAACCCGGGTCGCTGGCGCTGTGAGGCAGTAGTGCTAACCACTGTGCCACTGTGCCACCGTGCCGCCCACAAATTTGATTTGTCTGAATTAAACTCTATCTGCCAATTCCTGGCCCATTGGCCCATCTGATCAAGATCCTGTTGTAATTTGAGGTAATCGTCTTTGCTGCCCACTACACCTCCAATTCTGGTGTCATCTGCACACTTACTAACTGTACTTTTTATGCTCACATCCTCTTTGTTGCTTCTTCAAAAACTCAATCAGTTCTGTGAGACCTGATTTCCTATGTACAAAGCCATGTTGACTATCCCTAATCAGTCCTTGACTTGCCAAATTCGTGTAAACGCTGTCCCTCAGGATGCCCTCCAACAACTTGCCCACCACCGACGTCAGGTTCACTTGTCTATAGTTCCCTGGCTTATTCTTACCACCCTTCTTAAACAGTGGCACCACGTTAGCCAGCCTCCAGTCTTTCGGCACCTCACCTATGACCATTGATGATACAAATATGTCAGCAAGAGGCACAGGAATCACTTCGCTATCTTCTCACAGAGTTCTAAGTACATCTGATCAGGTCCTGGGGAGACATCCACTTTTCGTAATTCAGGACATCCAGTACTTCCTCCTTTGTAATATGGACATTTTGCAAGGTGTCACTAACTATTTCGCTACGTTATATATCTTCCATATCCTTTTCCACAGTAAATACAGATGGAAAATACTCGTTTAGTATCTCCTCTATTTTCTGTAGCTCCACCCAAAGCCGTCTTGCTGATCTTTGAGGGACCATATTCTTTCCTAGTTATCATTTTGTCCTTAATGTATTTGCAAAAGCCCTTTGGATTCTCCTTAATTTTATTTGCGAAAGCTATCTAATGTCCCCCTTTGGCCCTCCTGATTTCCCTCTTACGTATACTTCTACTGCCTTGATACACTTCCAGGGATTCACTCGATCTATCCTGTCTATACCTTTTATATGTTTCCTTCTGTTTTTGAACCAAACCCTCAATTTTGTTAGTCATCCAGCATTCCCTGTACCTACCAGCCTTTCCTTTCAGGAAATATACTTTCTCTGGATTCTCGTTATCTCATTTCGGACGTCTTTCCATTTTCTAGCTGTCCCTTTTTCCGTGATTATCTGCACTCAATCAGCTTTTGACAGTTCTTTTCTAATACCTTCAAAATTGCCCTTTCCACAATTTAGAACTTCAACTTTTAGACCTTGTCTATCCTTTTCCATCACTATTTTCAATTTAATAGAATTATGGTCTTGACACCAAAGTGCTCCATCACTGACACTTCAGTCATCTGCCCAGCCTTATTTCCCAAGCGTAGGTCAAGTTTTGCACCTTTTCCACTAGGTACATCCACACACTAAATCAGAAAATTTTCTTGTACACACTTAACAAATACCTCTCCATCAAAATCCTTCTCACTATGGCAGTCCCAATCTATGTTTGAAAAGTTAATCCCCTACCATAACCACGCTATTATTCTTACAGATAGCTGAGATCTTCTTACAAGTTCATTTCTCAATTTCCCTCTGACTATTAGGGGGTCTATGATACAATCCCAATAAGAAGAGCATCCCATTCTGGTGGAAGACACCGCAGAAATTGAGAGAAGAATGGATTGGGCGGTTTAATGATAATCTAGTATAGGCCGCTAAAACACAATTCGAGACTCCCGGTTCCTCGTTTGCAGCAAACGGTAAAATGACTGTGAATTTGAGGCAGTGACAGGCCACGGGCTCCCAGCGCCATCTTTGTTGAGGGCAATTTGCAACAACGTACATACTCATTGTTTTTCTGGAGGTTAGTGAGGGCAATTTGAAGAGGAGTATTGAAACAGCAAACAGAAACCGAGGGAAATGTTTGTCATTTCCAGGTTTCTATCCAGACAGACGTTCATTTTTCTTTCGTGAATTCATTTTACAGGATATTAACTGAGAATAATTGAGACAGTGATCGCAATACACGTTCCAAGAGACAGCAGAGTTATCAGATCTGAATATCAATAATCTTTAACTGCAGAAGGAAAGAGGTTAGTCTGTTCTGTCTGTGGGAAAATATATCCGATAGGTTTGTCAAGTGAAAATAAGCAATTTGTTTAAATTCATCGAGGGATTACCCTTGGGGTATATGTTCTGTTCTAGATCCTGCAGGTGGGGAAACAGATAATGGCCGCCTGAGAGTGAGCACAGCTTTCCCCAGATTGCACCTCCTCTCTTTGAAGCAACTGTCAAATTCAGTCCCAATCATGCATTCATGATTTTAACGTAAAAGCCAATATTCCCAAATAAAGTAAACTTGATTTTAAAATTCCTGATCATCCCGAGTCCCAATAACGTTTCAGGTGGTACTAACTAGCTCCTTGAGTCTCAAGTAGTATAAGGGCTGAATTTAAAGATGAGTTGTTGTTCCCCGAGCTCCCATTGAACTGCACTGCAACTGTACAGGAGGCTGATGTCAGTGAAGGTGTGAACAGAAAATTAAAAATGACAAGGCTGCACTGTGAGAACTACTTGGCTCAAGAAGAGTGCTTTGGAATTAGAGGAAAACACAGAGTGAGAGGAGACGGGAAGAATGTGAAGCTGACAGCCTGAATGCAATGTGTCTCTCAGTCTTGTCAGTTCAGAAAGTGATATGGCCCCAATAAGACCAAAAAAAGGCTAAGATATATTTGCAGAGTGTTTCCTTGCATATTTTAAAGAGTGATATATCAGCTAAAGTATCGATTATAACATAAATGTTTGAATCAGGGAAGGTCCCCGGCTTTATTAGGTTATTTGTAAATGGTGTATAACTTAAAGAGAAATCATTGCAGGACACGTCAGACCCATAAGTTTGTTCCTCCCTCACAGAGTGGGAATTAAGGAATGTTTCTCGTGTCACTGATGGCTACGTGTATGGAAAGTGTGTACATTTACAGCGACTGGCTAAATGCTTTGTAGAGCTGGAGTTGTGGTAGACTCACTGCAGAGAATCCGCGATACTGAGAAGTACTCCTTATTTATTTTTTAAGAATTCCCACCCTGAAAGTCTTTCACAACTTGTCTGAACAAGTTACTATTGGAACAGTTCAGGAATTCAGAGAAATTCGAGCATGCATTTCGATGGACTATTAAGGGCATGAGGGCAACAGTGCAAAGTTCGCTGCCCATTGAGGAACAAAATGGTAGACTATGTGGAAACAGAACTGTAATATATTTGAATCTATTTGAACGAATTTCAATTGAAGCAGGAGAAGATATTTATGGCCTGACCGTGAATTCATGCCAAGATTTCAATCAGATCTAACTCAAACGGACTGTGTGAGGCACAGGAGAAAATTGCAAACGCCGTCACATTAACTTACGAATCGTCTCTCGACACAGTCGAGACTGTAGAAAAGTAGAAGACTCTGAAGACGAGAAAACAGCGAATATGCTCGAATTAAAGAAGGTGTTTTAGGATAAATCAGGGAACGTTTGGCGAGTGAGTCGGACATTAATTCCAGGAAATATTCTGTTAAACATTCCGACAGACAGACATAATCCTCACTCGTTGAGACGACAATGAATTGGGGAAATTGATCATGGCTTCGTCAAGTAAAGTTCAGGTATTTCTGATGGAGTTTTCTGAAAAAATGACGAAATGTGTAACTAAAGGAGAAAAATATTGCCCTTAGTAATGAGGCGAATAAGCTAAGGTTAAACTAAGAGGAAGTAGGTTGGTAGTTTTAAATCTGATTTGTTTTACTCAGAAAATTGTGTCAGTTTGAAAGTTGCTGCCTGAAAGAGTGGTTCAAGGAGGAGACAGCAGAGCATTTGAGAATTTATTTTAATAGTCACTTGAACCACCAAAGAATCTGCTGCAGTTCTAGCACTCTCCCCCAGTCAGACTGTGTCTCTACTGTGAAGTAACGATGGTGTTCTGCTGAGGCAGTCAAAGTCAGAAATCAGAAGATTCGAGGTTAGAGTCCCAAAGGGTTTATTTGTAATCACAAGATTACTGAGCACTTTTGTTTGTCACACAGGGTGTCGGTTTCAATGCTTGTGATTTCAAATAAACCTGTTGCAATATAACCTGATGTCGTGTAACTTGTGACCTTGTCCAATCCAGACCAATAACAGCACCTCCACATCCCGACTAGAACAGAAATTTGCTCCAGGTTGCAGAGGAACTGGAGAACTGACGCCAGCTCCACGAGGCAGAGCCGCAAACTGGGAGCCTTAGAAAGGAATGGTGTGGTTGGGTTTGGACCTAAGAAGAGAGTTGAGCAAGCGTCACGGAGCTGTAGAGCATGGTAACAGACACTACGGTCCAATTCGTCCCTGCTGATAAGATAGTCGATGTTAATCAAGACCCATTTGCCAGCATTTGGCCCATATCCCTGTAAATCCTTGCTATTCGTGTACAGTACAAATGAATTTTAAACGTCCGTGTCAAACCGCTGTGCGTGCGAAATAATGTCTCACAAAATGTGATTGAGGTGTTTCTTGAAGAAGCAACAGAGAGGATTGTTGAGGGCAGAGACGTAGATGTGATTTATAAGGACTTCAGCAAGGCGTTCGACAAGGGTCGACATGGGAGACTGTTAACAAGGTGAGATCTCCTGGAATACAGGGAGAACTAGCTATTTAGATACAGAACTGGCTCAAAGGTCGAAGACAGAGGGTGGTGGTGGACGGTTGTTTTTTCAGACTGGAGGCCTGTGACCAGTGGAGTGCCACAAGGATCTGTGCTGGGTCCACAACTTTTTATCATTTATGCAAATGATTTGGATGTGAGCATAAGAGGTAAATTTAGTAAGTTTGTGGGTGACACCAAAATTGGAGGTGTAGAGAGCAGCGAAGGTGATCACAGATTACAACGGGATCTTGATCAGATGGGCCACTGGGCTGAGAAGTTCCACATGGAGTTTAATTTCGCTGAATGTGAGATAATGTATATCTGGAAAGCAAGTCATAGCAGAACTTATACACTTAATGGTCAGTTCGTAGGAATTGTTGCTGTACAAAGAGACTATTAAGTGCAGGTTCATATCTTCTTGAAATTGCAGTCACAAAGTATAGTGATGAAGTCGTTTTTTATGCTTTCCTTCAGTGGTCAGAGTATTGAATACTGGAGTTGGGAGTCATCTTGCGGCTGGACAGGAAATCGGTTAGGCCAGTTTTGGAATATTTCGTTCGTTTACGATCTCCTTCTTATTGTAACGATGTTGTGAAACCTGAAACGGTCCAGAAATTATGTCCAAGCATTTTGCCAGGGTTGGACAATTTGAGATATAAGGCGAGGTTGAACACTCTAGGGCTGTTTTCCCTGGAGAATCTGAGGCTGTGCAGTGATCTTGTAGAGGTTTATAAAATCGTGAGGGGCGTGGATTGGATAAATAGACAAAGTCTTTTCCCTGGGGTGGTGGTGTTTCAGAACTAGAAGGCACTGGTTTAGGGTGAGTGTGAAAGAGATAAAAGAGACCTAAGGGGGAATGTTTTCACGCAGATGGCAGTATGTGTATGGAATGAGCTGCCAGAGGACGTGGTGAAGGCTAGTACAATTGCAACATTTCACAGTCTTCTCGATGGGTATATGAGTGGAAGGGTTTGGAGGTATATGGGCGGGTTGATGGCAGGTGGGATTAGATTGGGTTGGGATATCTTGTCGGAATGGAAGAGTTGGATTGAATGGTCTGTTTCCGTGCTGTACATCTCTATGACTCTATGACACAATTGAGGGCATTCTGGCTAGGTCTACAGATGGTACAAAGATAGTTAGAGGGACAGGTAATATTGAGTTATTAGGAAAACTGCAGACGTATTTGGACAGTTCAGGAGAGTGGCTGAACAAGTGACAGATGGAGAACACCGTGGAAAAGTGTGACATCATGCACTTTGTGAGAAAAATAAGTGGCATGGACTATTATCTAAATAGGGAAAAAATCGGGAACCTGAAATGCTAAAAGACGAAGGAGTTCCAGTCCTGGATTTTCTCAAGGTAAACTTGCAGGTTGTGTCAATAATTCGGAATCCCAATGCAATTATGGCATTTAATGTTAGCAGAATTGAATATAAATGAAGGCGTGTATTCCTGACGCTCTATAAAGCTCTGGTCAGACCACATGTGGATTATTGTGCACAGTCTGAGTCCCCATATCTCAGGAAGTATGCATTGGACTCAGAGCGTGTTCAGAGGAATTCATGAGAATGGTCCCAGAAAAGAAAATCGCGACATATGAGAAATGTTTGATGACTCTGGCTCTATACTTGAAGGAGTTTGGAAGAATGAGGAAGCATCGAATTGATACTTGCAGAAGACTGAATAGCTTGAAGCGTGCGGATGTTGGAAAGATATTTGCATTCGTAGGAAAGATGGGGAAATGAGGGTATAGCCTTCGTGTGAAAGACAGACGTTTTAGAACGGAGATATGTAAAAATAAATCTTCAACCAGAGATTGATGTATCCGTGGAATTCATTTCCACAGAAGGCTGTGGAGGCTAGGTCATTGAGTATGTTTATAGTGAGCCCGTAAATTGAGGACGAAGGAAGCTGGGGAAGTTCGTAGCTTGTCACCTGGACCCACTTACCGTTGTGGTTCAAACAGAAATTGTAGATTAGAACGCGTGCCACAAACGTGGAACTATTCCTACTGTGAGAAAAGCTTTAACTGCAAAGGGAATCTGCTAACGCCCCAGCGACCGCACATTGGAGAGTGGCCTGTCACCTGCTCCCAGTGTGGGGAAGGATTCCCTCATACAGTCAGACAGCACGGCCACAGACACTTGAGTCCGAATTATCACCGTTGAAAATCCGTCCCAATCTTAACCTCGTCCTGTTTCAAGCTAACTGTGGGTCCTGTCATTGCTCGGCAGCGGGACTGATATTTCCCAGCATTTCCCATCCCCAATGACCTACAACTGAGATGCTATAAGCCCTCACAAGGATAAGATAAAGAGTAACGCTTCGTCTGCACTTTCCCCCATCAAACTCTCCCCAGGTCAGGGAGAACACAGAGTTAGATTCAGAGAAAAGCTCCATCTGCACTGACCCTAGAATCCCAGGACAAGGATTGCACGGGGTCAGATACAGAGTACATCTCACTCCACACTGATCTCATGAAACACTCCCAGGGAGAGGGACAGCATAGGATTAGTTACAGAGTAAAACTCTTTCAATCCTGTTCGCAAACTGAGGTGAGTACATTTGTGCACCCTGTAGGTACAAGGAGGTAAGTGCGAACCTGATGGAGTTCGTAATTTTGATCCAGGAATCGCTACATATCCTGTCCCGTTACAAATCCCGCACCACCCTCCCAAGATCATTGGGATGCCATCCCACATCGCTTGATGGAACTAGACGGTTGACACAACTCACCGGCCCTGGAGTTTGGCCTCAGAGGGTGGGCAGCAGTGAAGAGTGGCACACTCGGGCCCACAGTCCCAATCGCCACCTCACAACAGCTCGTGGAAGATCGGCTTTGAGTTGGTGAGTTCTGGAAAAGTGGGAGGGGATGAACTGAGGGGACAGGATCAGGATACATTCTCACATGGATCTAGGGGGGTCCTGACACATTGGGTTTCGATCCCATTCACTCGTTAAGTCATTTTAACTGGCTGTTCGACCCAGTGTGGTGGCACAGCAGCACATTTCCGTCCCCTCCCGTCCATGGGCTCTGAAGGTGCAAATTGATCGGGGTTGAGCTGCGGCTCCATTTTTGGCTTATCTCACATTTGTAAACACCCCCACTCGGTGGTCAGCACTCCGCCCCCCCGTCCCCCCCACCCCCCCCCCCCGTCCCCCGCCCCAACCATAGTCCCCATGTAAAATAGAGTAACACTGGCGGAGTCTGGGCCCAACCCGCGATGGATACACTGAGGGAAGGGGATGCCGTTCCGCTACATGAACACCATGGTGCATCTCCCTCGCGAAATCACTCTACGTTTGTGGCGAGGTCGCGCGAGTTCATCCAGGACTGTCAGTTAAATGGCTTCACTTGTGAGTGTGACAGGGAGGGGGATGCAAATGAGAGTAGGAGGGAGGAGGCAGGGAGAGACAGAGAGGGACAGAGAGAAGTGAGGAGAAATAAGTGGGAGAGACGCAGAGAGTAATGGTGAAAGGGAGGAGCAAGGGACGGAGACAAAGATGGAGAGACAAGGAGAGTCATAGTGACAAGTAGGAAAGATGGAGGGAGACAGTGAAGTTGGAGAGATGGAGAGAGTGAGAGTGACATGGAGGCAAGAGATGTGAGCATTGGAAAGTCCATCCTTTTCGCCAAAAGAATCTATCTGTCACTAAACTTTGTTCGTTCCATGTGCAAGAGCACCCAGCTTCCTCTGCACCGCAATGTTTAGGAGTTTCTCACGACCTTAATAGCAGTCTGCCTTTTGACTATTCCTACCAAAGTCCAGGAGCAGTCTGCAAGAGGGAATGTGTAGGTTGCCAATACAGAGGAAAGTGCAGGTAACTTTCTGACAGATTCTGAAGGATTTTCGATACTTCTGCAAAGTGGAACCTTCACTTCAGAATCGTCATTGCCACCGTTCAGCGTGTTGTACTGAAGTCACTGTTACTGTGAACACATTTCCGAATCCCATCACAAGAAAACATCAAACTTCAAGACGGAGGAGGTGCAGAAGGACGTTTAGCCCATCGCCGCTGCTTAGATCTTCAATGAGCACCGCTGTTCAATTAAATTTCAAATGCCCTTTACTGCTTTTGCTGTATAAATTGAGGTAAACTCGAGCATGTTAACAATATCATATATTCTCGATTAAACACCGAGGTTTAGATTAGAATCCATGTGAATTTTCAGGCAATTGTCTAATTTGTAACAAGATAAAGACCCTTCCTGGAATTGAATCCGGCACAGAGTCAGTCATACAAGAAGGGGCAGAGAGCAAAACATTACCTTGGGTTCTCCCTGCACCGAAGTTCCTTCATGAGTTGAATATTTTTCTTTATAATTGAAACATTTCTGTTGGACAAATCCGACATATCAATAGCAGCTACTGCAGTTGAGGTTGGAGCTTCCAGCCTGATATCCCATTACTCCATGATCCATGTGAATAGATAATGCAACACGTGAGGTTGTCTCTCCCAGCCTGATGTCCCAATGTTCCCTGCTGCTCGATTTGAATCGAAACTGCTCCAAGTGATGTTGGAGCTCTCAGTCTGATGTTCCAATGCTCTCTGCTACTCAGTGGGAATAGAAGCTGCACAGTGGCACAGTGGTTAGCACTGCTGCCTCACAGCGCCAGAGATCAGGGTTCATTCCTCGCCTCAGGTAATTCTCTGTGTGGAGTTTGCACATTCTCCCTGTGTCTGCGTGGGTTTTCTCCTGTTTCCTCCCACAATCCAAAGATGTGCAGGTTAGGTGAATTGGCCATGCTAAATTTCCCATAGTGTTAGATGTAGGGGAATGGGTCTGGGTGGGTTGTTCTTCGGAGGATCAGTGTGGACTTGTTGAGTCAAAGGACCTGTTTCCACACTGTAAGTAATCTAATCAATGGAGTTTGGAGCTCCCAGCTAGATGTTTCAATGCTCTCATGCTCCATATCAATGGAACCTGTTCCCGGTGAGGTTGGAGCTCACAGCCTGATGCCCCAATGCTCCCTGCTTCATGTCAATAGAGGTGATCCAGGTGCGTTTGGAATTCCCAGCTTGATATCCCAATGGTACTTGCTGCGACTGAGGAAAATAAAAAGCTGCTTCAGGTAAGGTTGGGGTTGTCACCAACGGTACTTACTGTTCCATTTCAATCGAACTGTATCAGATGAGGTTGAATCTCACAAACTGAGTTTCCAATGCTCCATGCTCGATGTCAACAGAGGTTGCTCCGGTGACGTTCCATCTACCGGCTTTGGCAGCTCATGCACCATCTGTACTACCAGAGGAGTACCGCGCACACCGATTGTGCCACTAAAGCTGCAGTGTACCTGCGCTATAGATATTGTATCCAGTTCTTGACCGAGAACATAATCTTATTTTTCATCACTATCAAATCATACTTGATAAGAGACTTCCTTTCCTAAACCACCTGTGGCATTGTAATATTGCAGTCAGTCCAAATTAATCAAATAGTCGTAAATAACATCTCTTCAAGAACACGTATGTCATGTATTTCATGCTGATTAATTGCTACTTATCTGGAGTAAAGTTTGGTAGGAATGTCAATACTTTACTTTCCTGTGCGGGAATGTGGTTAACATTCATGAAATTCAACGTATTAACTGAGCAAAATGATCACAATGTATCTCAATTTGAAAACGATGCAACAATGTTGTCATTCAGCTAGAAATATGGCGTCTTCTTCTGTCGGGGATGGTAAGTAAACATATGTTAATGACATGAGAATAAACACACGTTTAATCATTTCTCATGCGTGTGCTGCACGAATCAGTGGTTATTGATGTACTGTTTCAGTTCACTACCTGCAGTTAACATGCTGACTGCTCCGGTTTGGTCAAAGGTCAATGTGATGCATCCAGTGTGTGCATAATGAGAGGATTCTTCCTTTCCACTTCTTGTGTTTGTCCTCGTCTCATATTCAGCCTTCACCACTGACGAGAGCAATGGGAAAGGGAGCGACCAATGTGCAACTTGCCATGCACGGTATGTACATTAGTAAGTTCTCTGCATTTGCACCCATTCCTCTATGCCCCGAAAGCACCTCAGGCCCCAATCGAAATATCTCGATTGTTTTGTGCTGTCTGTGTGTATTTCTCACCAAGGTGAATCGCTTTTACCCAATCTTCTACAGATTTCATCTTATGAAATATGCATTAACAATCTTATCGCTCATTCTTTTTCACTGGTTCTCTTTCATTCGATTGAAGATCACAGGAGCTTGAGTACAAAAAGAAAATCGTGTTAGTTATCATTATTGCAATTCGATCTGCGTTTCAATCCCGCTTAGGTGACATCTCAAATTCTTCATTTAGTCTTTACTGCACCGGCGATTCAAATAAAGTGACCATACAGGTGAGATCCAACGAAAGATGGTAATGTGGAAAATTATGACCGTGATGAGGTGAGTGGTATCCATTGGGGTGGAAGTGGTAGCCGTGATGACAACTTCGGGGGCGGAAGTGATGTACAAGGCAGGGATCACGTGTGTGATTGGGGCAGTGAGACTGCAGTGGTAGGGGTGGCTGTAATCTTCCTGGGAGTCGTAAAGGTGGTTGGTTGGATGGCGCTCGCAGAGGTGGTGTGGTCAGCAGTGGTTGCAGTCGAGTGCCAGCGGGGCGGAAGTGTCATCAAGAATTACCTCAGCGAACTTAGAAGGAGGGGCCGCGTGGATAATGGAGTTTGTGCAGTGCCAGAGGCGAGAGAAAGGTTCTAAAATGTCCGAGGAAATGCCTGTATTCAGGGAAATACATGAAAGTTTGTTTAACTTGAGTTCTTTTATGTCTGATGTGGTGGAGGAAATCCGTTGATTGAGCGCATGAGTCCTTCTGAGAAAGTAGAAACGCAGAGCCGCAGCTAGTCTGGGTTAATTGAGGCTCTAAGGTGGGGCAGGACTGATTGCAAGTCGAGTAAATGGCGGCCCATGGCTGATAACGTGGAGTGGATGAGCCTTTCTATTTTCAGAAAAACGTAAAAACAAAACGTTCGCCTTCAATGAGGGTAAGGTCCGGGGGAATTTCTTTTTAGTCTTTGAAACAGTAGGTAACTAAAGGGCTTATGTTGCTCCTCGAATGCTGCCTGACAGACTGTGCTTTCCATGAAATATACTGTCATCTCTGATCTCCGGCATCTTCATTCCTCACTTTCTCCTAGTGTCAGCAAAGGCAAATATTGAACATAGCTTAATCGACAGGGGAAAGAAATTGACAGGTGCCGTTTCATCTCTAGAGTATGAGATGAAGCACTTTGTTAACAGAACATAGAACACAGAATATAGAACATTACAGCATAGTACAGGCGCTTCGATCCTCGATACTGCGCCACCCTGTGAAATCAATCTGAAGTTTATCCATACACAGGTTTTCAATGCTCGTTTGTTTGCCGATCCAATGAATGGGCGGCACGGTGGTTAGCACTGCTGCCTCACAGCGCCAGAGACCCAGGTTTAATTCCCGCCTCAGGCGACTGACTGTGTGGAGTTTGCACGTTCTCCCCGTTTCTGCGTGGTTTTCCTCTGGGTGCTCCGGTTTCCTCCCACAGTCCAAAGATGTGCAGGTCAGGTGAATTGGCCATGTTCAATTGCCCGTAGTGTTAGGTAAGGGGTAAATATAGGGGTGTGGGTGGGTTACGCTTCGGCGGGTCGGTGTGGACTTGTTGGGCCGAAGGGCCGGTTTCCACACTGTAATGTAATGTAATTTAATCTAATCCACGCCGCTACTAGTCTCTGAGTAAAGAGGCTACCGCTGACACCTGTCCTATATCTATCATCGCTCAAACTGAAGTTCTGCCTGTTCGTGCTCGGCATCACCATTCGGGGAAAAAGGCTCTCACTGTTCAACTTTTCTAATCCTCTGATTACCTTACCTTACGCAATTAATTTACCTCTGAACTTTCTTCTCTCGAAAGAGAACAGTCGCAAGCCCCGCAAACATTCCATCGAAGAATTTGCCTTCATACTAGTCGACATCCTAGTACATCTCCTCTGAACCCTTTCCAAAGCTTCCATACTCTTCCCAAAATGCAGTGACCAGAGCTGCATGCAATAATCCATGTGCGGCCGCAGCAGAGTTTTTGCAGTTGCAGAATTACCTCATGGTACTGAAACTCGATCCTTCTACGAATGTACATATGTTAGCACAACATGTGCTGTCTTCAAAGCCTTATCAACGTGGGTGGCAACATTGAGGGATTTATGCACATGGACACCAGGATCTCTCTGCTCATCAACACTACCAGGATTGATTACATTGGCCCCTTTACTCTGCATTTCTGATACTCCTTCCAAAGTGAATTAACACACTCGTTTCCGCATTAAACTCGATTTGCCATCTCTGAGCCCAGCTCTGCAGCGTATCTATGTCCCTCTGCACCCAGAGCATCCATCCGCACTATGCACAACTGTACTAACCTGAGAGTCATCCGCAAAGAAAATTTCTCATCAAACACCACCGTGTATCTTTTTTGAGCTCGCCAATGTCTGATCCAAATCGGTAAATTGCCCTCACTCCCATGCCTCTGTATTTTCAGTCGTATCCTAGCGTGGTGAACGTCATCAAACGCCTTCCTGAAATCAACAGACACCACATGAATGGCTTTGCCCTCATCCAACAGTTTCGTCACCTTCTCAAACAACTCAATAACCTTTGTGAGGAACGAGTCACCCTTCACAGAACCGTGCTGACTGTCCCTCATCAACTTATACCCATTGAGGTGATTATAAATCCTATCTCTTATAACATTTTTCCAACATTTTGCCCAGAACCGAAGTAAGGCTCGCCAGTCAATAATTACCAGGGGTTTCTTTATTCCACTTCTTGAATACGAGAACAGCATTCCCTGTCCTTCAGTTTTCTGGTTCTCTTCCTGTTGAAAATGACGATGTAAAGATTAAAGCCAAAGGCTCGACAATCTCCTTTGTCGCTTACCAGAGAATCCCAGGATGACTCCCATTCAGCCGAGAGGATTTATCTGTTTTCACACTTTCCAGAATTTCTAACACCAGATGCTTGTGAACCTCACATCCTTTTAGTCGACTAGCCTGCTTCTCGGTATTCTCCTCGACAACATTGCCTTTTTTCAGTTGAATTCAGATGAAAAAATAGCCATTTAGCGTTTCCCTATATCCACTGACTCCACTCCACTAATGCCCTTGATTGGCAGTAATCTTCCGCTCCTCAGTCTTTAATCCCGATATACCTCTAGAAAACTATATGGTTTTCCCTGATCCTATCCTCCGACAAATTGTTATTTTCACCTCCTCTCTCATCTGATCTCTTTCTTTGGGTCTTTCCTGGCTACCTTGGAAATCTCAGTTGCCCTAATTGCGTCTTCACGTCTCAACTGATCATACGCCTCCTTATTCCTCTTGACATGGGATTCAACTTCATTTTTAAACCACGGCTCCCTCTCTCGACAACTTCCTCCCTGTGTGACAGGTACATACTTTTGAAGGCCACACAGGAGCTGTTGTACTCATACAGTCGTAGAGATGTACAGCACGGAGATAGACCCTTCAGTCCAAGTCGTCCATGCGGACCAGATATCCCAAGCCAATCCAATCCCACCTGCCAGCACCTGCACCACATCCCTCCAAACCCTTCCTTTTAATGTACCCAACCACATGCATTTTAAATGTTGCAATTATACTAGCCTCCACCATTTCCCCTGGTAGTTCATACCACACACGTACCAGACTCTGCTTGAAAAAAGTGGCCCTTTAAGTCTCTTTTATAACTATACCCTCTCACCCTAAACCGATGCCCTTTAATTCTGCATGCTCCCATTCCAGGAAAAAGGCTCTGTCTATTTATCCTATCCGTGCCACTCATAATTTTAAAACCTCGATAAGGTTGCCCCTCAGCTTCCGATTGTCCACAAAAAATAGCCCATTCTTATTCAACTTTTCCCTATACCTCAAATCCTCCACTCCTGGAAACAGCCTTGTTCATCTTTTCTGAGCCATTTCAAGTTTCACAATATCTTTCCGATAGGAAGGAGACCAGAATTACACACCATATTGCTTCAGTGGCCGAACCAATGTCAAGTAGAGCCGCAAAATGAGATTCCAATTCTTGTAATCAATACCCTGACTAATAAAATGAAACAAACCAAACGCCTTCTTCATTATCCCATTTACCTGCGACTCCACATTCATGGAGCTATGAATCTATGCTGAAAGATGACTTTGTTCAGCAACACTCCCGAAGAGATGACCATTTAGTGTATAGCTGAAAATGTGTTGCTGGAAAAGCGCAGCAGGTCAGGCAGCATCCAGGGAACAGGAGAATCGAAGTTTCGGGCATAAGCCCGTCTTCAGGAATGAGGAAAGTTAATCCAGCAGGCTAAGATAAAAGGTAGGGAGGAGGGACTTGGGGGAGGGGCGTCGGAAATGTGATAGGTGGAAAGAGGTTAAGGTGAGGGTGATAGGTCAGACTGGGGTGGGGGCGGAGAGGTCGGGAAGAAGATTGCAGGTTAGGAAGGCGGTGCTGAATTCGATGGATTTGACTGAGACAGGGTGGGGGGAGGGGAAATGAGGAAACTGGTGAAATCCGAGTTCATCCCTTGTGGTTGGAGGGTTCCTAGGTGGAAGATGAGGCGTTCTTCCTCCACCCGTCGTTTTGTTGTGGTCTGACGATGGAGGAGTCCAAAGACCTGCATATCCTTGGTGGAGTGGGAGGGGGAATTGAAATGTTGAGCCACTGGGTGGTTGGGTTGGTTGGTCCGGGTGTCCCAGAGGTGTTCTCTGAAACGCTCCACAAGTAGCCGGCCTGTCTCCCCAATATAGAGGAGGCCACATCGGGTGCAGAGGATGCAATAGATGATGTGTGTGGAGGTGCAGGTGAATCTGTGGCGGATATGGAAGTTTCCTTTGGGGCCTTGGAGGGAGGTGAGGTGCAGAAGAATCTGGGTGCTCTTTTGAATGAAATGACATGTCTTTGAGTAGGTGAATAGTCAAAGATGCTGGATTCAGGTTCCAGGCTCTGTGCAATTATAAAGTCGAAGTACTTCTGTTTGAAATGCCAGGCATTGTTTTAATACTACAATTGTGTTACCCAAATTGTTGAGTTAAACAGAGTAAGTTTTTTTCTAATTTAACCTCCAACTCAGTGCATCCACCTGGACACACCGCGCTGGCCTATTACCTGCCCTTGAACTCTTCATTTCCAACTGCCGCCGGGCCATTAACCGCCTCAACCTGTCTACCCCCTCCCCCACTCCAACCTCTCACCCTCACAACGCGCAGCCCTCCAATCCCTCTGCTCCAATCCCAACCTCACCATTAAGTCAGCGGATAAAGGGGGTGCAGTGGTAATCTGGCGCACTGACCTTTACACCGCTGAAGCCAAACGCCAACTCGAGGACACCTCTTCCTACTGCTCCCACCCCCCCCCCATCACCAAACCATCATCTTCCAGACCATACAGAACCTCATCACCTCAGGAGCTCTCCCACCCACAGCTTCCAACCTCATAGTCCGGGAATCCCACACTGCCCGGTTCTAACTCCTTCCCAAGTTCCACAAGCCTAACCACCCTGGCCGACACATTGTCTCAGCGTGCTCCTGCCACACTGAAGTCATCTCTACCTACCTCGACACTGTCCTATTCCCCCTTAGTCCAGAAACTCCCCACATACGTTCGAGACACCACCAACGCCCTCCACCTCCTCCAAGACTTCCGTTTCCCCGGCCCCCAACGCCTCATCATCACCATGGATATCCAATCCCTGTACACCTCCATCCGCCATGACCAGGGCCTCCAAACCCTCCGTTTTATCCTCTTTAGACGTCCCCAACAGTACCCTTCCACCGACACTCTCATTTGTTTGGCCGAACTGGTCCTCACCCTTAACAATTTCTCCTTTGAATCCTCCCACTTCCTCCAGACCAAAGGGGTAGCCATGGGCACATGTATGGGCCCCAGCTATGCCTGTATCTTTGTTGGCTACGTCAAACAGTTGATCTTCCGTAATTACACCGGCACCACTCCCCATCACTTCCTCCGCTACATTGATGACTGCATTGGCGCCACCTCGTTACTCCCACGAGGAGGTTGAGCATTCATCAACTTCACCAACACATTCCACCCTGACCTTAAATTTACCTGGACCATCTCTGACACCTCCCTCCCCTTCCTGGACCTCTCCATCTCCATTAATGACGACCGACATGACACTGACATTTTTTACAAACCCACCGACTCCCACGGCTACCTGTATTACACCTCTTGCATAAATGTCATCCCATATTTCCAATTCCTCCCCCTCCGCCGTATCTGCTCCCAGTTCCACCATAGAACACACCAGATGGCCTCCTTCGTTAGAGACTGCAATTTCCCTTCCCATGTGGTTAAAAATGCCCTCCAACGCATCTCGTCCACATCCCGCACCTCTGCCCTCAGACCCCATCCCTCCAACCGTAACAAGGACAGACCGACCCTGTTGCTCACCTTCCACCCCACAAACCTTCGCATAAACCAAATCATCCACGGACATTTCCGTCACCTCCAAAAAGACCCCACCACCAGGGATATACTTCCCTTCCCACCCCTTTCCGCCTTCCGCAAAGACCGTTTCCTCCTTGACTACCTGGTCAGGTCCACGCCCCCCTACGACCTTCCCTCCCATCCTGGCACTTTCCCCTGCCACCACAGGAACTGTAAAGCCTGTGCCCACACCTCCTCCCTCACCTCTATCCAAGGCCCTAAAGGAGCCTTCCACATCCATCAAAGTTTTACCTGCACATCCACTAATATCATTTATTGTATCCGTTGATCCCGATGCGGTCTCCTCTACATTGGGGAGACTAGGCGCCTCCTAGCAGAGCGCTTTAGGGAACATCTCCGAGACACACGCATCAATCAACCACACCGCACCGTGGCCCAACATTTCAACTCCCCCTCCCACTCTGCCGAGGACATGGAGGTCCTGGGCCTCCTTCACCGCCGCTCCCTCACCACCAGACGCCTGGAGGAAGAACGCATCATCTTCCGCCTTGGAACACTTCAACCACAGGGCATCAATGTGGACTTCAACAGCTTCCTCATTTCTCCTTCCCCACCTCATGCTAGTTTCAAACTTCCAGCTCAGCACTGTCCCCATGTTTTGTCCGGACTTGACCGACCAGCCTAGCTCCTTTTCCACCTATCCACTCCACCCTCTCCTCCCTGACCTATCACCTTCATCTCCTCCCCCACTCACCCATTATACTCTATGCTACTCTCTCCCCACTCCCACCCTCCCCTAGCTTATCTCTCCACGCTTCAGGCTCACTGCCTTTATTCCGGATGAAGGGCATTTGCCCGAAATGTCGATTTCGCTGCTCGTTTAATGCTGCCTGAACTGCTGTGCTCTTCCAGCACCACTGATCCAGAATCTGGTTTCCAGCATCTGCAGGCATTATTTTTACCTGTAAAGGGAATATGCAAAGGGAAAATGGAAGAGCGAAAGCAGTGCATAGATTCTTATGGATAGAGGAGGTTCCAAACTCAGTCTGTCTATCATAGAGAGTACGGCTGCCTCATGGACTTTGAAGCACTGCAACAGGTCCATGCATGTCATGACTAAAGTGCTTTAAGAGATTTCTGCTGTCTTAAACAGAGTGACGGATCTTGTATTGTGGGCTTATGAAACGTCACTGATCTCTACCAAACATGTACGAGGTAGAGATCAGGGCAATAATAAGATGCTGCAACAGGAGGGGAACAGGAAACTCCATACAAAATCCTACTCCTTCTCACCTATTTTCACCTCCAAAACTGAGGGAGTTCCAGAAAAGCACCTTTATATCCCACCACAACACTTTACCCCACAATCGTGGTATATGGCTGTGCACAAGGAAGAGTGGAACAGACTGTATTGGGACCCTGAAACATTTGGTAAAGACTAAAATCATGTGAGTATTGAGAGCCCCACCACATTGTATGCGTTTTCTATTGTTTTTACTCGGTTCCTGACTTCCCTTGTTTTCCCTCATGAAGTTGTTTTTACACACACCTGCACCGTCTGTGAATTGAACGCCGGCCTCTCGGTCCAAGATTCGGGATATTTTCACTGCATCACAAGGCATCGACTCCAACTTCCCTTGTCCCTGAATGTTTCTGTTGCTTCGCTGCTGAGTCTCGCCTCAATCAACACTGCAATTAGGAGGAAGGGACGGAACTGGAGGACAGAGCAGCGTCCGCTCCTCCAACCAGAGTGAGGGAGGAGCAGGACCAATGCATTCTCGGGAGTGAACGCTTCAGGATTGGTCAGAAAGTAAACTGTTTTGCAGGATTGATCATTCTCACGACATAGTGGAGCATTAAACCCCTCTCATTAAACAATGTGAGGTTTTAAAGAAATCGTTAAGTTGTAAATCTGACAACATCGTTAAGATATAAATCTGACAATGTACATATTTCCAACCGATTTACACAACTCGAGTAACAAACTTATTTTCAAACTCCCAGAACGATTGGTAATTTACATACCTGGCCGGTATGGTTAAGTTGGACCGAAAAATCTATTTGCATATTAACCATCTCAATGACTGTAACTCGACAGAGCAATTGTTAATGTCTAATATTTCCCCCATGAATCTGTGCAGTTATGGACATTCTCTATAAATGCACTGATCACCTCTGACGCACGCACAGTTTGGTTTGTATGAAGAGAATGCACACTGTCACATTAACCAGGACACGGCGAGACATGGAGCAGCTTAGATTACTTCACTAAAGACATGAATGTACCCGGTGGGTTTTTCTTAATATCAGCAATTGTTTAATACTCACTGACAGGTTTTTAATTGCATCTTTTTTGAAGCATTTAATTCACATTCAATCATTTGCAATGGTGGGATTTGAATCTGTGTCCAGAGCATATTTGCTGAGTTTCTGGATAAATTGATTCACATAATGCCACTTCGCCTGCTCCAGGTTGTGCATCCCAGTGCAAAATGAATCAAAACCCTTTCTTCCTGCACAATTGTTTGATCTTGCTCTCTGGTGATATTACTAAGTAACTCTCCATGTGGGATCCCTCACTATGTGGGTCTAATTGTTGCCTCTGTCAGTGTCCCTCGCTCTTGGAGCTACTCCAGATCCTGAGCAAACAGAATTCTCCACTCCAGATAGACGATGGAGACTGGCATGTTCCATATATCTGTGGGACTCAGTGCCATTTGACATGTGTAGCCCTCACTGCATCAGTCTAATTTTACATTCTGTTTATCTGTCTGTAGGTACTCCGGAAGGTCCTGACCTAATAGACTTCCCAGCTCCTGGGTGTCTCATCCATCCCTCATTGAAGAAGGTTTGTCAGCCAGAGAGACACAGGGCAGGGAGATCTGAAGCCTTCAATAAATCCTGCATTGAGGTAAGATCACACTCACTGCACAGAGCAGAGAGCAATGAGAGGGCTCCAAACATCAGCTAACAGGACATGACATACCTATAGTGCTGGAGGGGCAGCACAGTACAGACACACCCCACGTTCAGTCACCGCCTTTACTGCAAGTTTTGTTGTACTAAGACAACATCGGAAGTGTCACAGTTAACAATCCAAGCCTGTGCTGTCTTAGTGAGCATCAGTACAAAAGAGGGGAAAGCGGGCCTTCCACGAGAGGGTGGGAATGATGTCTGAGAATGTTCTGTTATGTGTTTCCTCTCCTACACTGTATCTATGGCTTGTCTTGTGGATCAGTTCTTCAATCATTCTAATGCCAAAAACAGTTCCTATGTCTGTACTTGCTCCCCTCTCACCAATCACTTCATACGTTTGAAACCTGCTCCAGTCCAGACGACCATCCATATCTCTCTAACTTATTTCAGTATGGACAACATGCCTTGTCACGATAGTCCACTCATCCAATAACTCAAGACTTAGACTCTGTTTCTGTGCTGCATGACTCTCTGGCTGAAGTCATCAATGCTGACCAGGTTTCCTGAACTGAATGAGTTGCATTTCCCTGCGTTTGGCCCATGGCCCTTCAAATCTTCTCCTCTCCAAGTTCCTGCCCAAATGTCTTTTCTATGTTGTAATTGTTCTTGTTTCTCCATTGCGCCACTGGCAGTCCATTCCATGTATGAACCGTTCTCTGTGGAAAATGTTGCCCCTCAGCTCCCTAAGTATATCTTTGCTCTCGGTCACTCCTCAGGCCTTACCTATTCTGCTGTGTGACACAACCCCTCATCAACATAGACTCCCCTCGAACATTACCCATCCTGCTGTGGGACACAATCCCTACCGGTACAGTCTACCCTTGAGCCTTACCCATCCTACTTTGGGACGCATACCCTCCCCGGTACAGATTACCCTATGGCCTTAACCATTCTGCAGTGGGACACGACACATCCCGATACAGACTCCCCTCGGGCCTTCCCCATCCTGCAATGGGACACAACCCTCCCAGAACCAGACTCCCCTCGGGCCTTACCCACCCTGCTGTGGGACACAACCCATCTCCGGTGCAGACTCCCCTCGGGTCTTACCCATCTTGCTGTGTGACACAACCCCTCCCCGGTGCAGACTCCCCTTGGGTCTTACCCATCCTGTTGTGGGAAACAACCCTTCCCCGGTACAATCTACCCTTGAGTCTTACCTGTCCTGCTTTGGGTTGCATACCCTCCTCGGTACAGAGTGCCCACGGGCCTCACCCTTCCTGCTGTGGGCACAACCCCTCTCTGATGCAATCTGCCCTCCAGCCTTACCCATCCGGCTTGTGACACAACCAGTCCACGGTACAACTCACCTCGGGCCTTACCAATCGTGCTTGGGACACAACCCTCCACGGTACAACTCACCTCAGGCCTTATCATTCCTGCTGTGGGACACAGACCATCCCCGGTACAGAGTCCCTCGGGCCTTACTCATCCTGCTGTGGGACACAACCCCTGCCCGGTACAGAGTCCCCTCGGGCCTTACCCATTCTGCTGTGGGACGCACACTCTCCCCTGTACAGATTCCCGTGGCCTCACCCACCCTCACGTCTCCCTTGTGCAGATTTTCCTCGGACATTACCAATCCCGGGTCCAGACATGTCCATAGCCTTGCCCATCCTGCTGTGGGACACGATCATTTCCCAGTACAGACTCCCCTCGGGCCTTACCTATCCTGCTGTGGGACACAACCCCTGCCCGGTACAGAGTCCCCTCCGGCCTTACCTATCCTGCTGTGGGACAGGTTGACAATTGTGTTGAATAGAATCCCTCCAGTGTGGAAACAGGCCCCTGGTCCAGCAAGTCCACACCGACCCACGATACATACCCTGCTCAAAATAGCTTCAAAATACATAGAAACAGTGATCACTGAATTGGTTAAAAACTCCGAAGTTACATTGGGCAGTTTAAAAGTTTCGCTGTATTGGTGATATGTTCCTTTTCTTCAAAGAGGTAATCTTTTTATTAAAGCAGCAGATGTTCATTGTGAGAGTGTCTCTGTTAAACTAGAAGCTGTTCTGTTCTCTGTGTAACAGGCTGCTGTTGTGTGCGATGGACTGTCACTAACAGTGTAATTGACCTGTGAGTCCTTGATCAGGTTTTCCTTGTCTGTAAATCTAGTGATCAGTGAACTACACATGTGCTCTTCTTAGCGAAAACAAAAAAAAAAAACATTTCTCAACGTAAAAACGGCACATCACAAAGCTATTTCATGTATTTTTGGCACACACCACCGACCAGTGTATCTGGTAAGTCTGTTTCCTAAATACGTTTGAACTCAATCTGTAACTCTAAAAGTATCTGTATTGCTTGTCAGTTGGTTGAGAATTCAGCCTCTTTATTCTGAGCTGTTTTGATGCAGGCGATGGCTTCATTCTGTCTCTGCCAAGCTTGTTTTCTCCTTCTGCTGTGATTCCGGGAAATTCCTTTCTGCAGGTTAGAATATTCAGTGACTGAACATTGAATGATTTTGACTCTAACAGAGCCTTGTTTTCAGCTCATTATTCACTTTCCATTTCTTAGTTGTGTTGAATGTTACAGAAACAGGCTCTGAGCAATTTTTCCATTCACTTGTATTGGAGTCATTGACAGCCACGTGGTCAGTCAGTTTCAGGCCAATGCATCAGTTTCTCTGTCCTATTAGATGTTGGTCACTTGCTCAGTTTCCGATGGCTCACCTCAGTGTCAGTCCGTCAGCTGCTGAAACTCTCCATCCAGCATTTGTTCCATCTCACCATGACTACTCCAGCACATTCCCAGCTTGTCTCCCACATTCTACCTCTATATACTCATGATCACCTCAGATTCTACTGTCAGTATCCTTACATCAAGTCACGTAGGTCATCCACCTCCAATTCACGCTGCTCTACATTACATTCAGTCCAAATGTAATTTCAGAATTCCATTCATTGCGTTTAAAAACACTCATGCTCTTGTACTAAACAAACATCCAGGTTCCATCAGGTAGGTGGGGTGTCTGCGTGGCTGGGTTGGAGCAACAGCAGGGCACACTGAGGATTGTACAGGGGACAAAGATGCGGGATGTTTAAGAAGAGAGATCTGGTGTATTGTTGGGGATAGCTTCTCAGGGGAGGAGCACAGCGGTAGCCAGGTCTATAACACCACAACTCAAGAGCTTGAGTTATCGGGAGAGTTAGACAAGCTGGAACATTTTCCTTCAGAGCACAGGAGACATAAGGGAGATCTTATAGAAATATATATGATCATGAGAGGCATGGATAGAGTGAATGAATTCAGTCTTTTTCCCAGGGTTGAAGAATTGAGGATTAGAGGGCATCAGTTCAAGGTGAGAGGGGAAAGAATAAAAGGGAACGTTAGCAGCAACGTTTTTACACAGATGCTGATTCTCATACGAAATGAGCTGTCAGTGGAAGTGGCTGAGGCAGGTACATTAACAACATTTAAAAAACATTTGGACAAATACATGGATAGGAAAGGATTAGAAGGATATAGGGCATGGGCATGGAAATGGGGTTGCCATGGATGGACATGATGGTTGCCAGGGATCAGTCTGGCCCCGAGGACCTCTCTGTGCTGTAGGACTCTATAACAGACTTTGCTGTAGAACAAGGTCGGACAAAATCCAAGGGAGCAAAAATAGGAGGCGAGCCACTAGTTGGGGGCATAGACAGGTGTTACTGTGGCTGTGTCCGAGACTCCAGGATGGGGTGTTGTATCCCTGCTGCCTGGGTCAAGGACATCTCTGAGCATTTGCTTGAAATTCTGAATTGGGAGAATGGGAGGCCAGAGGTCATGGTGCACATTGCAACCAACGACACGGGTAGAAAGAGGGATGAGGTCCTGAGGAGTAAGCACAGGAAGGAGAGAACGACTGAAGAGCAGGATCTTGAGGGTAGTAATCACTGCGTTACCACCAGTCCCATGTGTTTGTGAGACAAGGAATTGAAAGATAGCAGAGATGAATGCATGGCTGAAGAGCTGGTACAGGGGGAGAGTTTCAGGATCTTGGATCATTGGAACCTCTTCTGGAGCAGGGGTGACCTGAACTAGAGGGGAACTGATATCCTCACAGGGAGGCTCGCTCCTGCTACAAGGGAAGGGTTCAACCTAGAATGGCAAAGTCCTGGGAACCACAGCAGCAGGGCAGCACGTGGGCGGGAGAGGGGGGGGCAAGGAAGGTCGGAAGATGTAAATGAGTCAATCAGAAAGAAATACAGAGAAATGAACACCATAGTATGAATGGGCTGATTGTGTTAATTTCAACACAAGGCGCAACATAGCTAAGGTAGTTAAGCTCAGATCCGATATTGGGGCCATTCCAGAGATTTGGTTTGGAGAAGGACAGGACGGGCTGCTCAATATTCCAGGGTTTCGTTGTTTCAGGCGAGATAGAAGGGAGGGTAAACGAGGTGGAGGAGTTGCATTACCAATCGGGTGAATGTTACATCTGCACTCAGGACATACTGGAGAGGCTCGCCCACTGAGGCAACGTGGATAAGAAGGATGCAGTTGATGGGTTTATACTGTAGGACCCTCAATCTGCCAATGATACCTCGAGGTACCAATATCTCGGCAGATTATGGAAAGAGGCAATAACAACAGAGTTCTCAAAGTGACTTTAACTTCCCTACCATTTACTGGCACTACTTTAGAGCAAGAGGCCAGAGTGCACCTTGTATTGCTGAATGAGCCTGGCCAGGTGACTGACCTTTCAGTGGGAGACCATTTCGGAAACAGTGATCACAACTTAAGTTTTTTTTGAAGGCAGCTACGAATAAATGGGATGTTTCTAAATTGTGGGATTGCAAATGATATCAGTATTAGGTAGGAGCTGGGGATTGTTAATTGGGAAGATCTGTCATTAGACAATGCCACATTGGGCACGTGGGAGTTCGATAAAGGCTTGCTGATCGGAGTTCACGACTAGCATGTTCCCGTAAGGAGGACGGATAAGGCTGGCAATGTAAGGGCCCCTTGGATAACAAGGGAGGCTGGGAATTTAGTCAAAAGGGGAAAAAAACAAGCCTATGCAAGGTTGGGAAGCTAGAATTTGACATGGCATGTGTGGAATGTAAAAAAAAACAAAAGCTGGAAGGAACCTGAACAGGGAATGAGCAGGGTAAGGAGGGGCCATGCCCTTCGCAAGTAGGGTTAAAGTGAATTCCAAATCGTTCTGGAGATAATTACCCACAAGAGGATGTGAACATGGATCGTTACAGCTCAGTACAGGCCTTTTGGCCCTCAATGTTGCACCGACTTGTGAAAAACATCTGATGCCTATCTAACCTACACCCTTCCGATATTACCCATATGTATGTCCAATGCCCATTTAAATGCCCTTTGCGTCGGCAATTCTACTACTATTGCAGGCAATTAAGTCACCTCTCGACCTTCTTCTCTCCAACTAAAACAGCCCCCATTCCCTCAGCCTTTCCTTGTAAGACCTTCATTTCATTCCAGGCCATATCCCAGTAAATCTCCTCTGCACCCTTTCCACAGCTTCCACATAACTAGGAAGTAGGTCGGGCCAGTCAAGACGAAAGGAAGGAACTTGTGCTTGAAGTCAGTGGAAGTGGACGAGATCTGAACTAATCACTTTGCATCAGCATTCACCCAGGAAAAGGATATAGAGGATAATGAGATTTGTGTGGAGCATGCTAATGTGCTCGGGCATTTTTGAGGTCGAGAAAGGAGCGTTCGATTTCTTGAAGAGCATTAAAGTGGATTAATCCCGAGGACCCGATGGTAGCCACCCCAGGTTATTTGAGAAAGACAAGACAGGAGATTTTTGGGGTCTTGGCCATGATTTTTGAATCCTCGCTCGCCACTGGAAAGGTCGCAGAGGACTGTTGAGTAGCTTATGGTTTTCCTCTCTTCAAGAAGGGAAATAGGGACAATCCAGGAAATTATAGCCTGGTCAGTCTCACCTCAGTGGTTGGGAAGCTTTGGACAGAATTCTTACGGATAGGATTTATGCGCATTTGGTAAAGAATGATCTAATTAGGAACAGTCAGCGCAGCGTCATGAGATGCACAGGGTTGGCGGTCAAAATGTTTTACCCAGAGTTGAAATATCTTTACTAGAGAATGTGCATTTAAGGTGAGAGGGGGGGAGCTCCAAGGAGATGTGAGGGGTAATACGTTTTCCACAGAGAGTGGTAGGAATCTGGAACATGCTGCCAGGGATGGTGGAGGAGGCAGATATGAGAGGGGTGCTTAAGGGTTTTTTGGGTAAGCATGTGAATATGCAAGGACATGGAACAAAGATAGGCAGAAAGGATGAATTTAATTTGGTGTCACATTCAGCACAACATTATGGGCTGAAGGGCCCGTTCCTGTGCTGTACTCTTCTTTGTTGTGTTTCTTTTGTTACAACATGACGGTGATCCCCTCTGTTAATTAAACCAAACACCCAGAAAAGTTCACCTCACCACGTAATCTGTTAATGTCTGAGTGACAGAGAACTCACAAATTCCACTATTTAAAGAAAATAGCATCAATTTATTTTTAACTCGAAATGTGAATAAGAAACAACTATTCATAAATCTAAGCTCCCCCTTTCTCTTCACTGCTTATGATCTGCCTCCAGCTCTATAACTATACGTTATTTCAATAAGACACTTCTTAAAATTACATCAATTTAATTTCAAACCCACACAGTGACTCGTGTCTTTTGTGTCTTTTGGCTTCTGGCGGAGGATCTGCCTGGGTCGTCGTTGTCTTCTTTTACTCTGAGTATGTTTCATATGAAAAGGTCCCCTTTGATTGAGAGACTTTCCCAATTTATTGGCGAGCAAGATGTTAACTCTCCCAGACAGCAGTTTCTCTCTGACCAGTTTTTAAAATGTCTGCATTTTAATTTCCCCTATTAGATCATCTCATTGGCTTGATGCTGGCAAAACAATAAATTCAAACTCGATTGGGTTTTGGAATCTTGGGGTATAATTTAAACTGATAGGTTAAATTTGAATTATTGTCAAAACAGCAACCAACTCAGGTCTATATTTCACAGCCAAATGTTACATTTGTTTGCTTTCCCAGTACACTCTGGGATTGCTGGCGAGTCATATACGGTACACAGGTAGTTGTAAGCTCTCAGTTCAGAAGAGCGTTCTCTCTCTCTCTCACCTTCAACTTTATATCACTTTGAGCATTATCTTATCAGCAAGTTCATTTATTAAAGTGACAAGCAGCAGATTGTTTACATGACCCTTTTGGCTTAATATTTCAAATTCAACATAAAACAATGGCTTGTGTTTGTGAGAAGATCATGTATGCAACAGATTGTCGCTAATAAGATTACGCTCCCGATAACGCAGATTTCCTTTGTCTGTAAATTCTGCACGAAGTGGTTTAAACACCTGGAAAGGGGTTTGGTTTTCCGATGTGATTTCAATTAATGCACTAAGTGGAACCTCAGGCAGACAGATGGACACAGATGGGTGCAAATTTGTTTTCTCCCCTGAAGGAAGCACACGCTGCCATCAGTGTTTGTAACAGAAGGGCATTGACTCATTCCTGGGACCGGAGGTGGTTTACAAAGTGGGACTAAGTGGGTGAGTACTGCATGTGAATAAGAAGTGATTTCATTGAACTGGATATTATTACCAAAATGATTGGCAGGGTTGATGTTGGCAGCTGTCTCTGCTGATAGGAATCTACAATGGGTCACAATCTCAGGACTGGAGAGCAGCCTGAGTGACTGAGATAAGGAGAAATGACGTCACTCTAACACCTGGAAATCTGTGATCATTTTCACCTCAAGAACGGAATCACTGACTACATTCCAGAGAATAATTTGCAATGTTTGCAATACTAAGTGGATCAAAAGATGTTGCAGAAACTGTGTCAGTTCTGAAAAGTTAACGATGATGTTACTAAAATGAACACAAATGCTGTGGCTGCTGGAAATTTGAAACAGCCGTGCTAACCACTGAGACACCTTGTACCTCCTCCCCCTCCTCCTGTCCCCCAATCCGGGTCCCTGGTACTGTGAAACAACCAAGCTAACCACTGAGACGCCATTTCCCGTTCCCGCCCCTCCCCCAGAACGGAGTCACTGTGCTCGGTAATACTGGGAAAATGTAAATAAAAGTGATGAGCTTAGAGCTAAGATGTTGTGGCCATAACAGAGACATGGGTTTCTCAGGGGCAGGAATAGTTGCTGGATGTTCCAGGGTTTAGAACATTTAAAAAGAATAAGGAGGAGGTAAAAAGAGGAGCGGGTGTAGCACTGCTAATCAGAGAGGGTATCACAGCTACAGAAGATAACATTATCGAGGAAGGTCTGCCTACTGAGTCAGTATGGGTGGAAATTAGGAACAGTAAGGCAGCAATCACCTCATTAGGGGTTAATTACAGGCTCCTCAATAGAAGCAGTGAGATTGAAGAAAGCATCGGTCAGCAGATTTTGGAAAGGTGTGAATGGAATAGGGTAGTTGTAATGGATGACTAACTTTCCCAATATTGATTAGAACCTCCTTCCAGCAGATGGTTTGTAAGGTGTGTTCAGGAGGGTTTACTAACTTAGTACGTTGACAGGCCGACGAGGGGAGAGACCATTATGGATTTGGTGCTCAGCAATGAGCTGGGGCAGGTGTCATATCTTGTGGTGGGAGAGCATTTTGGTGATAGTGACCACAACTGCCTCATATTCTACATAGCAATGGAGAAGGAGAGAAGCAGGCACAATGGAAGGATATTTAGTTGGGGAAAAGGAAACTATGATACTATCATACTGCGTTGCGAAACATGGACTGGGAGCAATTGCTCCATGGAAAGGCCACGATAGACATATGGAGAGGTTTAAGGAACAGTTGGTGCGAGTGATGCATAAATGTGTTCCTTTGAGACAGGCAAGAAAGGGTAAGATAAAGGAACTTTGGGTGACGAGAGCGGAGGAGCTTCTCGTCAAAAGAAAGAAGGCAGCTTACGTAAGGTGAAGGAAGCAAGGGTCTTGCTCAGCTCTAGACGATTACAGGCAGGCGAGGAAGGAGCTCAAAAATGGTCTGAGGAGAGCCAGGAGGGGGCAGGAAAAAGGCTTGGCAGGAATGATTAGGGAGAATCTAAAGGCATTTTGCACATATGTGAGGAATAAGAGAATGATCAAAGAAAGAGTAGGGCCAATCAGGGATAGCATAGGGAACCTGTGTATAGAGTCTGAGGAGGTAGGGGAAGCCCTAAATGAGTTTTTTGCTTCTGTCTTTACGAAAGAAAAGGACTTTGTAGTGGATGAAACCATTGAGGAGCAGGTAATCATGCTGCAACAGATAGATTGAGGAAGCTGATGTGTTGAAAATTTCGACAAACAATAATATTAACAAGTCGCCAGGGCCAGACCAGATTTGCCCTCGGCTGCTATGGGAAGCGAGAAATGTGATTGCTTCACCGCTTGCGAAGATCTTTGCATTCTCGCTCTCCACCGGAGTCGTACCTGAGGACTGGAGGGAGGCAAATGTAATTCCTCTCTTCAAGAAAGGAAATAGAGAAATCCCCGGAAATTACAGAGCGGTTAGTCTCACGTCTGTCATCTGCAAGGTGTTGGAAAGGATACTGCGGGATAGGATTTATGACCATCTGGAAGAGCATGGCTTGAATAAATGCAGTCAGCACGGCTTTGTGAGGGGCAGGTCATGCCTCACAAATCTTATTGAGTTCTTTGAGGATGTTACGAGAAAAGTTGAATACGGTCGAGCGGTGGATGTTGTGTATCTGGACTTCAGCAAGGCATTTGACAAGATTTCTCATGGTAGGCTCGTTCAGAAGGTCAGGAGGAATGGGATACAGGGAAATTTAGTTGTCTGGATATAGAATTGGCTGGTCGCCAGAAGACAGCGAGTGGTAGTGGAAGGAAAATATTCTTCCTGGAAGTCAGTCGTGAATGGTGTTCCACGGGCTCTGTTCTTGGGCCTCTACTCTTTGAATTTTTATTAATGACTTGGATGTGGAGATTGAAGAATGGGTTAGCAAGTTTGCAGAGGACACAAAGGTTGGAGGTATCATTGACAGTATACAGGACTGTTGCAGGCTGCAGCATGACATTGAGGAGAAAGTGAGGTCTGCAGATGCTGGAAATCAGAGCTGAAAATGTGTTGCTGGAAAAGCGCAGCAGGTCAGGCAGCATCCAGGGAACAGGAGAATCGACGTTTCGGGCATAAGCCCTTCTTCAGGAAGAAGGGCATAAGCACGAAAGAAGGGCTGAAGGGCTGAAGAAGGGCTTATGCCCGAAACGTCGATTCTCCTGTTCCATGGATGCTGCCTGACCTGCTGCGCTTTTCCAGCAACAGATTTTCAGCTCTGCAGCATGACATTGCCAGGATGCAGAGATGGGCTGAGAGGTGGTCGATGGAATTCAAACTGGATAAATGCGAGGTGATGTATTTTGGAAGATCGAACGTGACAGTTAAGGACAGGACTAAAGGCAGCATTCTTGGCAGTGTGGAGGAACAGCGGGATCTTGGTGTGCAGGTACATAGATCCCTTAAAGTTTCTACCCAGGTGGACAGGGTTGTTAAGAAAGCATATGGTGTTTTGGCTTTCATTAACAAGGGGATTGAGTTTAAGAGCCGTGAGATCTTGTTGCAGCTCCATTTACTCATACCCCTATATTTATTCTCCCATTTCCTCATACTCCGACACTAAATTCTCCTGCTATTTCATATAACGATTCTAATTCTGCCATTTCCTCATATCCCAGTATGATTCTCTCATATTCTGATGCCCGAGTTCAAATCTCGCATTTAGGAGTGCCCTACTCTAATTCTAAATTTTAATGGTGACTTGCACCAAATATCTAATTTAGGCCCACTCCGCACCACTTCTTCCATTAACTAGGTAGCTGCAATGATTCTCCCCTGTTGTGGTCCACTTCTGTAATTCTCCAATTTTGGCGTTTACTGCATCAAATTCTCAAATTGCCAATTCTGCACTAACCCGTTCTTTTGTCATGAACTGAAGAAACTCTCCCACTGAGTATTGCCTTGCCCCAACTCTCCTATTTTGCTGTTTCCTGACATACGTCTTCCACGTAATGGTTTACTGCTCAAAGTTTTTCATTCATGTCGCCCTGCATCGAATGGCTACTTTCCTGCACTTTACAACATTTCTCCGACTTACTGTTTCCTGCCCGTGTTCTCCCATTTAAATATGCTCTGTTCCAAATCTGCATGCTTTAAGCACCCAACACCAATTCTCGAATTCAATATTGCCCTCAAACAATTCTCATGTTTATTGATACCCAAACCAACTTCTCCCAGTCTGGGGAACGCCACTCTGACTCTCTGAGATAGTGGTGCCATACCCCAATTCGCTGTTAAAGTTCCACTGTGCGTTTTTTTCCATTTTGTGGTTCGTGCAACAATTGTCCCAAATACAGCTTCACTTCCGTGCACCATTCCACCATTTTCGAATCCTGCACGAATCTTCTTTTCGTCAGCAACTGCACCTCCACCATATTTAATATTATTAAGCACCAGTTCTCCCACGTATTCCACCAATTCTCTACTTTCGTGACATCGGCACCAACTCTCCCATTATTGATGGCCTGCGTCAATTGTCTCATTGCGTTGTTTCCTGATACACTTCCTCCACGTATGGCTTCCCTGCTCTAAAGTTACTTTTTTCCATTTCTTGGTGGGCGGACTCGAATCTCGACTTTACTGCTGCTTGCAAAATTGTTCCTTCTCAATGATTCCCTGTCCCTATTCTTCCAATTAGAGGTGTTCTGCTCAAATTCTTTAATGAACAGGCAATTGGTACTAATTTTCCAATGTAATGGCACTGTGCAACAATTCTCCCATTTACTGATACCCAACAATTCTCCCACTGCCTGACACCCTGTCACCTGTCGTGGAAATTTAATCGACTCGAATCACCTGTTTGCAAGAGCAAAGGAAAGGCTTTATTTTTCAACCTCTGCATGCAGGGCGGCCAATATAATTGGCAAAAGTCCCTTATGTAAGGGCTGTGAACAAAATTCACATATTCGTGTTATACTATTCTTATCACATGCTCAAAGACAAGTGTTGGGAAACATTCGAGCTCATATTTTCTCATTCCCATGCCTTGGACATAATTGTCTTTATGTTTTCCGAAGCTTTTTTCTGAACTCGGCTGCTCGCAAGGCCAGGTGAAATGTTTGCAAAGTTCCACAAAGACAAATTGACTCCTCGACGCAAAATCCAGCAAAGTATTTGCATATTTCAGCGAAGTATTAAATTTTGCAAAACATTCTCTGACAGATTTCGCAGTAAAGGTTAATTTTGTTAATTTTCCATTACATTTTCCAAATTTTTGTCAACAACCAAAAAAAAGCCAGATAGCTATACATCAAAAATAATTTCTGAACACCAGGCATTTCCTCAGACACCACCTAACACTAACAAAGATTTGTGGTGGTTTTTCCACTTCCCTGTTTTGCCCGATACACAGCCCATCTTCACAAGTCACATTCATTAAAGTCGCTGTAGGGTGCGGACAAGCAATAGGATCTTCCTTCTTTGGGGCCACGGATAGTTTAACATTTCGTATCCTACTGCATTCATAAGCAAGTGGTGTAGGCAGGTACACAACTAGGGTTTTATTCAAAGCAGTATGAGTAAGACCAGTCCTACTACTCGTAGAACGATATGGGTCCATTACCCCCATCCTCCATAAGGGACGTGAGCCATCGGGAGTCATCGGCTCGTGGAGGCGGTCATACAGCTGCCTCCATACCATTTATTAAACCAATAATATTTTGGGACTCATCAGGAACATTAGTACAGCATGAGGTACCTAACATTTTGCAGACGCCCCCTCTCTCGGCCATCAGGATGTCTAGTACTAATCGATTTTGTGTCACTGCTTCCTAACCGCCATTAACTCAGTGTTAATGAGTGCTAGGCCTTCCTCCGTCTCATTTGCGAATACACCATATGCGAGGATGTTCTGCGAGTGTGTATCCATTCCAATGCAGAGGGATGCCCCTTCGAGTTCGGCGATTGCTGCCTTTTAGGGCGAACACTGTTGTGTTGGTGGACAGTATCGCGGTGTAGCAGCACCTCTTTCTCCCCGGGGGAGTGGTGGTACCCTTTCTCGCCACCTGCCCATATTAAACCTGCCATCCTGATTAGATGAGATTACTTACAGTGTGGAAATAGGCTTTTCGGCCCAACAAGTCCACACACACCAGCCGAAGCGCAAACCACCCATACATTTACCTAACACCTAACACTACGGGCAATTTAACATGGCCCATTCACCCGACCTGCACCTCTTGGTGACTGTGGGAGGAAACTCACGCAGACACAGGGAGAATGTGCAAACTGCTCACTGTCAGTCGCCTGAGGCGGGAATTAAATCGGGTTCTCCAGCGCTGTTAGGCAGCAATGCTAACCACTGTGACACCGTGCCGCTCATGGTCTGACCATTGAGAAAGGAACAAGCTATATTTATGGTCGTATCATTTGCGTACGTTGCGGTATAAGAGTCATTGTTCAAGTACAGCATCAGGCTACACTGGGAGATACCCAAAATTAGTCTCCCCCGAATGGTGCAAATACCCGTTTCTCCCCTGCAATCCACTATCTAGAATGCTGTGGTCGGTAGCGTGTCAGGCTTGGGGCTGCAGTTAGCCTGGAGTTCGGGTGGTGACACGAGATTTGCCCAAATTGCGCCCCACTATCAGGATCAGGCTAGTCGCCTCCCATGGAAGAAGACAGCTGGCATTTCTCGCCAGGCTCTCAGTAATTTGCTGGGCAGTCTACCTTTGGGCTGTGTGCAAACATATCCAACAAGTGTAGCCAAAGTCTAATCTCTCGTTTTGTCTTATGACCAAAGCACATGCTCTGTTCCCTTCACATCTAGCAATGGCCCTTCGCAGCTCCCAACTTACTGGCGTCGCATTTACGCCATTTATCTACAGCAGGCAAATTCCTCTCCTGCTTTAAATTTTCCCTCTCGCCACGGCCGTCTCCCTTCGGGTTCGGGTGTGTCATTAATGACCTTTGCCCGGCTTGGGGTTAGGTCTATGATCTGGTTTAATTGGTTGCCATGCTCCAGTGCTCCTATCGTCTGTAGTACATTCTGCACTGCATCTCGGAGGGCGGGGTTGGGGCGACTGCACCACTATATTCACCTGTCTACAGATGTCGGAGCAGGATCTATCTATACCACACCACGAGACTCCCTCATTGCTCTTCTGAGTCTTACTTTGATCATAGAATATTTATTTCCCATGTCAGGTGCCCCTTTTGCCGTGGTGGCTACTACTAAGTGCCAGTCACCGGCGTGGCATGGATCCCTGCATAGATCTTAATGATCGAATTTATAGTCGTCCTTGTTACTGAACGGCTATGGGTCGCATGTAAAGATCTACTTCGTCCTATCAGTTAAGATAACCGTCAGCTGCTGCATACGAGACGCCCCTTCCCTTATGAATAGTCCTACCAGGGCGCTTGCCAACAGTGTGAACTGGGGCAGCCCCACATTTGCTTAAGTCTTCGAATAAATACTTGGTCTAAATTGGTTTTGGTGTTGTGCGATATCTCCTCAGTCCCAGCTGCAAGTTTGTAATGGCTGACGTGTATCCACGTAGCTGTTCCGGCGATCTTAACAGCTATCTGTGCTGGAAGGCGTACTTGAAACGGTCCCAGCCACCTCTTCGCCTTCCTGTTTTCCCTCCTGAAGTCTTTCGCCACTATTCAGACTCCAGGTTAGAGATCGTACATCTTCCTTTTTGCTGATTGGGGTAGTGCTGTCTTCACTTGATTCTGTATTTGGGACAGAGAGTTTCATGCAGTAACACAACATCTCATCCTCACAGTGGCCTGTTTTCTGGCTTCCCTTAAGTTTCGGGACAATTCCTGTGTTTGGCGGCCTACAAAACAAAATCTCAAACTGACTAAGATTTGCTCTCCCTCTCCTCCAAGATCTCATACACATTAGCACAATTGGAAGTGCCTTTGTCCATGTCATCCCTAGTTCCTCACAGCATTTTGTCAATTTATTTTTTAAGGTAGAATTTTCTCTTTCCGCTGCCCTACCGCTCGTTTGGTGGTAGGCACAGTGTTATCTCATGTTTATTCCCAAATACTCACTAATCTGCTGTAGGCCATTATGGACAAATGGTGTCCCACTGTCACTACTAAGCCTAGAGTGTAGGTTTGATCGCTGAGCAGTAGGTTTGATATCCAGACGTTTCATTACCTGGCATATGGAGGTTAGTGTGCTAGTGTAGGTTACGTGGGCTTGGATCGGCGCAACATCGAGGGCCAAAGGGCCTGTACTGCGCTGTATTTTTCTATGTTCTTTGTTCTAGGTAACATCGTCAGTGACGAACTCCAAGTGAATAGAAGCTGTTGTCTCCTGCTTTCTAGTTATATGTTGGTCCAGGATGGGGTCTCTGGGGTTTGTGGTGATGCCATTTCCTGTTCGTTTTCTGAGGGGTTGATAGATGCTATCTAGATACATGTCATTTTTATGGCGTTGTGGTTGGAGTGCTAGGTCTCAAAGAATTCTCTGGCATGTCTTTGCTTAGCCTGTCCCAGGATAGATGTGTGTCCCAGACGAAATGGTGTTTTTCTTTCATCCGTGTGAAGGGCTACGAGGGAGAGAGGGTCGTGTCGTTTTGTGGCTAGCTGGTGTTCTGTATCCTGGTTGTTAACTTTCTTCCTGTTTGTCCTATGTAGTGTTTGTGGCAGTCCTTCCATGGAATTTTGTATATGACGTTAGTTTTGTCCATGGGTTGTACTGGGGCTTTTAAATTTGTTAGTTTTGTTTGAGAGTGTTGGTGGGATTCCGAGTGGTTTTAGTAGTCTGGCTGCCACTTCTGAGACTTCATTGATGTATGGAAAGGTCGATAAGGTTTCTGGCTGTGATAGGTGTCCTTGTCGTGGTTTGTTCCTGAGGAATCTGTGGACTGTATTTTTTAAGTATCCGTTCTTCTTGAATACGTTGTATAGGTGGTTCTCCTCTGTTTTCCGAAATTCGTCTGTGCTGAAATGTGTGGTGGGGTTCGTTGGAATAGTGTTCTGATACAGCTTCCTTTTTGCGTGTTGGGATGGTTGCTGGTGTAGTTAAGTATTTGGTCAGTGTTTGTCGGTTTGCTGAATATGTAGACACACCAGAGAATTCCGAGAGGCCTCGCACTCCAATCACAACGCCATAAACAAACACATAGATCGATTTACCATCTGTCAGCCCCTCAGAAAACGAATAGGAAATGACATCACCACGAACCCCAGGAACCCCATCCAGAACAAACATATAAATAGAAAGCAGGAGACAACATCTTCGCTTCTCTTGGAGGTCGCCATTGATGATGTTACCTGGATACCAAACGTACAGCTCAGCGAGCAAACCTACACCCTAAACCTCAACCGGAGCTTTAAACCTTCACAAACCTTGGGACTACTAAGCTTCTCAGGGATGCTCCATCTCGAAATTATCTCAGTTAGGAAAGCTTTGGTTATGGCACTGGCATTTTGTTTTGCCGTGGGGAACGCTTGCACCCATTTGGAAAACATATCAACTATTACCAGACAATACCTTTTTTCCTTCGCAGGGTGTTAGTTTGGTAAAATCCAGTTGTAAATGTTCAAATTGTTTTTGTGAATTCGGAAGTGCTACATGACTCATCTGTATTCCCCTCCCCACATTATTGTGGCACAGATAACACATCGTTCACAATATTTCTGGAAGTAATGAGTAAATGTGATGCGGGAAGTGTGCGAGTGTCAGGCTGACAGTGACGCAGTAAGTGTGTTGGGAGCAGAGTGATAGGAACGCAATAAGTGTGAGCGGCTCTGGACGATAGTGACAGGTCAGTATGAGGGGGAGGATGGTAGTGATGCAGTGAGTGTGAGGTGTCTGGATGACAGTGATGCAGACTGTGTGAATGTGTCATTGTGATGGTGACATGGCAAGTATGATGGTGTCAAGGTGACAGTGACGCAGATGCTTTCAGGGGGTCAGGTTGTAGTGATGCAGTAATTGTGAGGGGTCAGGGTGATAGTGACGCAGTGAGTGTGAGTTGTCAGTGTGATAGTGACGCAGAACATTTGAGGGGCCAGGCTTATAGTGACGCAGTGTGGGCAAGGGGTCTCGGTGACAGTGATGTAGATGCACTCACAGGGCCAGGTTGTAGTAAAGCTGTAAGTGTGAGTGTCTCAGGCTGATAGTGATGAACTAAAAGCGAGGGGCTAAGGCGGATCGGGATATAGTAAGTGTGCAGGGGTAGTGCTAGAAGTGACGCAGTAAATGTGAGTGTTGAAGCTGATAGTGACGCATTACATTTGAGGGGATCATGCTGATCTTGACGCAGTAAGTGTGACATTGTCAGGATGATAGTTACGCTATAAGTGTATGGGAGCACAAGGATCTTGACGCAGTAAGAGTGGGGAGTCAGGGTGATATTGACGCAGTAACCATGAGTGGGTACCTCTGATAGTGACGCAGTATATGTGAGGGAGTCAGCCGGGTAGTGGCGCAGTATGTGTGAGATGGTCAGGCTGATATTGATGCAGTTAGTGTGTTGGGGTCAAAGTGATAGTGACGCAATAGGTGTAAGCGGTTCAGGATGATAGTGACACAGTGGGTATGAGATACCAGTGTGATAATGACGCAGTAAGTGTAAGATGTCAGGATGACAGTGACACTAAGTGTAAGGCCCTCAGTGTGATAGTGCCGCAGCAAATGTGGGGTGTCAGGGTGTAAGTGACGTCGTAAGTGAGAGAGGAGCATTGTGATAGTGAAGCAGTAAGTGTGAAGGGGTCAGGCTGATAGTGACACAGTCAATGTGACGGGACATTGTTTTCGTGATTAGATAAGTGTGAGGCGTCAGTCTGATACTGACACAATAAATGTGATGGAGTCAGGCTGTTAGTGATACAGTAAGTGTGAGGGGTCAGGCTGATCGTGACACAATAAGTGTAAGGATTCAGGGTGATAGTAACATGGGAAGTGTGAGGGCGTGACTGAATGTGCGGCAATAAGTGTGTGGCAGTTAGGGTGATGGTGACGCAGTAAAAATAAGGCCAGCAAGGTGAAAATGGCGAAGACTGTGTGAGTGAGTCAGGGTGATAGTGCTGCAGTAAATGTGAGGAGGTCAGGGTGAGAGTGACGCAGAAAATAGAGAGGATCAGAGTAAGCGTGACACAGTAAGTCTGAGGGGTCAGACTGATATTGATGCAGTAAGTATGAAGGGGTCAGGCTGATAGTGACACAGTCAGTGTGACGGGGCAGAGTTTTAGTTACACAGTAAGTGCAAGGCGTCAGACTGAAACTGATACAAAAAGTGTGAGTGGGTCAGGGTGATAGTGACGCAGTACGTCTGAGGGATCAGGCTGATAGTGACGCAGTCAGTGTGATGGGGCAGAGTTTAGTAACATGGTAAGCTTGAGGCATCAGTCTGACACTGACACAAAACGTGTGATGGAGTCAGGCTGATAGTGACGCAGTAGGTTTTAGGAGTGAGGATGATATTAACATAGGAAGTGCGAGGGCGTCACTGATAGTGACGCAATATGTGTGTGGCTGTCAGGCTGATGGTGACGCAGTAAAAATGAGGATGTCAAGGTGAAACTGGTGCAGTAAGTATGAGGATGGCAGATCGTCAGTGATGCAGTAAGTGTGAGGGGTTCACGCTGATATTGAGGCATGCAAGTGTGAGGGGCCAGGTTGATAGTGACGCTGTGTGCCTGCAGGTCCGGCTGATAACAACGCAGAAAATGTGAGTGTCTCAGTGTGACAGAGACGCATTACGTCTGAGAGGGTCAGGGTGATAATGACAGAGAAAGTGTGAGGGGGTCAGGTTGATAGTGATGCTGTAATTGTGAGCTTGGTCAGCGTGATAGTGAGGGGCTCAGGCTGATAGCGACACAGCAATTGTGAGGGGGTCAGGGTACTCGTGACGCAAAACGTGTGAGCGGGTCAGGCTAATAGTGATGCAGTACGTTGAGGTGTCAGGCCGATAGTGACGCAGTAAAGGTGAGAGTGTTGGTGTGCTAGTGATGCAGTAAGTGTGAGCCGCTCAGGATGATAGTGACGCAATAAGTGTGAGGTTTCAGGTAGACACCCATGCGGTAAGTGTGACGTGTTCAGGTTGACAGTGACGCAGACACTTTGAGGGTGTCAGATTGAGAGTGACACAGGAAATGTGAGGGGACAGGGTGATAGTGACACAGTAAGTGTAAGGAGTCAGACTGATAATGATATGCTAATTGTGATGGAGTCAGGATAATAGTGTGCAGTGAGTATGCGTTGTCAGCGTGATAGTGACACACACGGTGTGAGTGGGATACAGTTATAGTGATGCAGCAAGTATGAGGAGGTCAGAGTGATAGTGTGCAGGGTCTGGCTGAAGGTGACGCAAGAAGAGTGAAATGTTCAGGGTGATCTGGACGCACTAAGTTTGGGGGTCAAGGTGATAGTGATGCTGTAAGTTTGAGTGGGTCAGTCTGATAGTGACACAGTACATTTGAAGGGATCCTGATGAAGGGCTTATGCCCGAAACGTCGATTCTCCTGTTTCTTGGATGCTGAATGACCTGCTATGCTTTACCAGCAACACATTTTCAGATTTGAAGGGATCAGGTTGGTAGTGATGCAGTAAGCGTGAGGGGGTCAGGCTGATATTGATGCACGAAGTGAGAGAGTGTCAAGGTGTGAGCAGGTTAGAGAGAGAGTGACGCCGTTAGTGAGTGGGGTTTGGCTGATAGGGATGCAGTAGGCGCGCATGTGTCAGGGAGTGAGTGATGCAGGAAGTATGAGGGTGCCAGAGGGATAGTGACGCATTAAGTATGAGGGGATCAGAGTGGTTGTGACGCAGTAATTCTGAGGGGATCAGAGAGATACCACCGCAGTAAGCATGAGGGGGTCAGGCTGTTAGTGACGCTGTCAGTGTGAGTGCCTCAGCCTAATAGTGATGAAATAAATTTGAGAGAGTAATGCTGATTGTCAAGTGATAAGTGTGAGTGAGTCAGGCTGGTAGTGACGCAGTAAGTGTGAGTGTTGAAGCTCATAGTGAAGCAGTAGGTGTGAGGTGGTCAGTGTGAATGTGGCGCAGTAAATGTGAGAGGTTCAAGGAGATAGTGACACAGCAAGTTTGAGGAGGCAGTGTTGTAGTGACACGGTAAGTGTGAGGCATCAGTCTGATGCTATAAGTGTGATGGAGTCAGGCTGATCGTGACACAGTAAGTGGAAGGAGTCAGGGTGATAGTAACATAAGAAGTGTAAGGGCGTGACTGATAGTGACAAAGTAAGTGTTTGGCAGTCAGGCTGATAGTGACGCAGTCAAAATGAGGGTCTCAAAGTGAAAGTGGCACAGTAAATGTGAGGGCGCCAGATGGATAGTGATGCAGTAAGTTTGAGGGGTTCACGCTAATATTAAGGCGGGAAGTGTGAGGGGTCAGGTCTATAGTGATGCAGTAAGTGTCAGCGGGTCAGGCTGATAGTGATGCATTCAAAGACCAAATATCCAAGCCTCACTCTAGTGCTGAACAGCGAGACTTCTCAAGGCGAAGACAAAAATCAATAGTTCTCATCCTGGTCATAAATCACAATGTTTCATTTTAAAATTGTCCTCTCCTGCTTCTAGATTCACCAATGAGGGAACAAAATTTAATTGCACCATCCTGTTTATCTCTTCAAATATTTTGCAACTCTCCATAAGATTACATCTCTTGTTTTGAAAGTGTTAAAAAAGGCAGGATTTGCCCAATTTCAAATCAGAGGACTAACGTTCATCCATGATATAAAGGCTAATCACCATTCGTGGTATTCCTCATATGGCATTAGTATCTTTCCTAAATTGAGGATTATAATTCCTCATACTGTAGTCCAAGTGCGGTCGAACTGAGCCACCATACATTGGAAATAATCCTTCGTTCTCGTACCCTGAAATCCTTCTGCAGCTTTCACAACAGACTTCTACAACTGCTACTGGACTTCAATTACTTATTAAAAACTACTCCAAGATGCATTTCTAAAAATCTGAACATCAGACTTTCTACTTCAAACCTTCGACAAATAATCTCCACACATGTCCCTCCTGACAAGTATGATAAAGTAAAATCGTTGCTATTTATTAAATCATGAGGGACATGGATATGTTGACTCGTCAAGGTGTTTTCCGGCTGGTGAGGAAGTCAAAATTTTGAAAACATCGGTTTAAAATTAGTGGGTAAGGATTTAAAAGGGACGTCAGGGGCAACTTTTTCAGACGTGTCCAGAATGAGCTGCAAGAGAAATTGGTGGAGACTGGTACAACTGTAACATTGAATGGCGTCTGGATGGATATATGAGTAACAAGGTTTAGAGGGATGTGGGCCAAATGTTGGCAAATGGGACCTATTAATTTAGGATATCTGTCCACCATGGTCAAGTTGGAAAGAAGGGCCACTTTCTGTGTTGTATTGTCCAAGGACTTGATGACTGTAGAACAACCGCAAAAATTTGCAAATAATTCCGTCAAGACGATTTCAAGTTCCAAATCTTCGGTTAATCTTCCTCTCTTGTGCTCACAAGTTCATTACCTGATGTCAGAACTTACGGATGAGTTGCTGGATCCATTCCTGTAAATTGATTCTGCATTCTTTCTAATTCCGATAATTTTTTTACGAATGTAGCTAGTGTTTATGGACTCAGCATCAATTTTTCTAATACCATATTTCGATGAATATTAAAACAGAACAGCAAATCGACGTTGGCACCAGATGATGAGCAATTCAGTCATAATCGATCTTAAGCAGTGAGACAATGATCCTCTCTTCGTGTGGTGTACATTCGTGACTCTATAATTCGACGAAGAATCATTCCCACAACTTCAGCTATGTCAGAATCTAGTTTGCGGTGAAAGCCTGTCAATCTGCCAAGGTAACGTTCGTCTGGGTCTCTGCAAAGGATTTGGCGAAATCTTTGGGTCTTGCCAATTTGTTCTTCCAACAAATTAGGTATTTCATGAATTCAGTTGTTTTACTATGAAAACTGGGTATTTCACCGTAGCTGTGATGCCCGAGAGGTTAAGTCGTTGGATTTGGTAATACAATGGGGTCTCCCTGCGCAGGTTCGAATCCTGATCAAAGCGTAGAATATTTTAAAAGTCATTAATTCCTTTGCAGGATTTGGATTTCGTGGAGCTTGAGCTTTGCATTCAATCGAAAGTAAAATTTCAACTGTGAAGAATCCGAAGTAATTACAAGACTGACCCAGTCATCTAATTGTATAAATTATATGTCGAGAAACAAAAAGCCACCAACTTCCAACACGAATCAGTTTCAACACATTTGTCGAACTATCGTGAAATTTGGATGTTCGGGGGGTGGAATTCAGCAAAACAAGAAGCAATGCAATACACGTATCTGCAGGTGATGAATTTTTTTTTCGGATCAGTTGAAAGTCAAGCTGAGAAAGTTCAACCTAATTTACAGCTGACTCTCAAGGCCAATAATCTATTATATCAGCAGTCAATGAATTAGAAAAAAACAACTCCATGTGTGGAAAGGAACTCGACTGATCCAGGTTCCTGGCTTGCGATGTGAAAAGGCAAGGCGATATCAGCGGAGTAGAATTTTCTGGATATATTAGAAATGGAATGTTAACGGTCTTCTGCTGTCCACATTCGTAAGAAACTGTGCATTAAGAACTGAATTGAAAATTAATGATGAAAATCAGACTTAGCCCTCTGTTTGTGGTGTAGCATTGTTCAGAACAATAGGTTGTTGTTGAAGCTAAAATTGACCAAAATAATCGATGGGGATCTTGTCCACGTCCTTCGTTGGGCAGTTGGTGTGTAGAGCTCAGCTTGAAGAACCAAATGTCAATTATTCATCCTGGCTGTCTGAATTGCTTAGTTAAACATACTCCCAGTTTAATGAAAACACCTTTGCTATCAGAGCTAGATGTTTTCATGTCAGCATGTTCCGATATGAGAAGACACTCCATGGAGTAGATGTGACTTAAATTTTGATTCTAACGTCAGTGATGTTGACACATTTCTGCACCAAAACAGCACTACCATTGGTATCAAATCAAACTGAACAAAGGACTAGTCACTTAGACATTTCCTGTCTGCAGACTCTGCCAATGGACCGTTCAGACCCGATGTAGGAATAGGGCGTGGATCACTTCATTCTTGCTCACGATCCATAAACCGTAATTCATTTTGAACTTCTTCGCCATCAGCATGATAAGTGATACATAATGCACAGGTTTCCTTCTCGAAAGAAAGAGTGAAATCTTATTCAATGCAGACGCAAATTCAAGTTGTCGCGAAAGAAAGTGAATACCGAAAACAATCAATGTTTTCTGCGAGTCAAAAAGATGTACTGGAAGAACGGAAACATATATTTGGAACTAAAGTCACATACCACTTCCACAGACTAAACGTTCTTGAACCGTTATCTTAATTTGACCTTCATGTCCACCAGTGCTGCAAAAATTATCTTAACAACTGAGAACGTTGTGTTCTTTGATATTCTCTCCTTCATGTTTCTCTTGATTTTGAAACTAAAACCGAGCAATAGTAATGCACCCTATTTCACTTGCAAAGATCAGAAGAAGATCAATTTTTCAGAGAACAGAAATAAAGCTACGTCTGTCTTTCGAGAGAAAATACAGTTACCATTTCGACTCCAAAAGGTCTTCTTCAAAAGTCTGCACAATGAACTCGAAATAGTAGACCGAAAATGAAAAAAAAAGAAGCCAAATTGCCGCGAATACACCACCCGCACGTGCATCAAGTCCTACTCGAATATGCCGGATTACTACCATCAACATCAGTGGAGAACGGAACAAAGCTCATCCTGCAGTTGTCAACCTATTATGACGTAGTTTGTAAAGTCAGAAATATGATTGGGTAAAAAAATATGGGCGGCACGGTAGCACAGTGGTTAGCACTGCTGCTTCACAGCGCCAGAGACCCGGGTTCAATTCCCGCCTCAGGCGATTCTCTGTGTGGAGTTTGCACATTCTCCCCGTGTCTGCGTGGGTTTCCTCCGGGTGCTCCGGTTTCCTCCCACAATCCAAAAATGTGCAGGGGTTAGGTGAATTGGCCATGCTAAATTGCCCGTAGTGTTAGGTGAAGGGGTAAATGTAGGAGAATGGGTCTGGGTGGGTTACGCTTCGGCGGGTCGGTGTGGACTTGTTGGGCCGAAGGGCCTGTTTCCACACTGTAAGTAATCTGTAAGTAATCTAAAAAAAGCGGGATGAAAGCGGGATATAGGAAGTCTGAATAAAGCAAGTGCGTGCTTTGCTTTGAAGAAGGTTGGCAGTGATGATAATGGAAATTAACTACAGTAAGGGGGGCTTAATTAATACTCAGAATCGTTGCAACACACAGGGACGCAATTCTTTTTGCTAGGTTTCTGTTCTGCCATTTTATAATCACGACTGCTGTCGGGATTGGTTTCCATTCCAGGCCTAGGTAACAGCCTGATGTAAGTTTGCACATTCGCCCAATTTCTGTGTGGTTGCTCTGGTTTGCTGCCACATTCTCAACATTTGCAGGTTATTTGGAATCGCCATTGAACGCACGCGGTTACAGAGACAGTGATGTCTCTGTAATAGGAGTGTCTGGATAGGACGTACTTCAATGGATTGTTGTGAACTTAAATAGACAGAGTGGGGTTAGTCTGCTGTTTCCTGGGTGAGCTACATGGACAGAGAGTGGTCAGGGTCTTCTTCCCTGAGAGAGATACATTGACAGAGTTTGGTTAGTTGCTCTTACCTGTGTCAGTCACGTAGATACAGTAGTGTCAGTCTGCCCTTCCTTGGGCGAATTTCTTTCACAGAGTGGTGACAGTCTGCTCTTCCCTGCCTGAGTGAAACAGATAGAGGGGGGTCAGTATTCTCTTCCCTCGATAATTTATGTTGACAGTCTGGCTTCCGTCTGCTCTTCCCTGGCGAGTTACATTGGTAGAGTGGGGTTAGTGTTCATTCATTGGGTGAGTGCCGTAGACAGAATGGGATCAGTCTGCTCTTCCCTGAGGGAATTACATTTATAGAGTGGGGTCAGACTGCTCTTCAGTGAATGACTTATATTGACAGTGTGGGATCAGTCTGCTGAGTTGCACTGAGAGTGTGGGGTCAGTCTGCCCTTCCCTGGGTGAGTAACACTGACTGAGTGGCGTCAGTTTGCTCTTCCCTCAGTGAGTTACATTGACAGAATGGCGTCAGGAGTGGCGTCTTTAAGGAGTTGACAAAAGTAACTCGTCCCCAACATCTTTGGGATAATTAGGGATGGGCAGTGAATCTTATCTCATTGAAAGACAACTGTGTCCCAGAAATGCATTTCTAATAATTGCATGTCCTAATTCGACACTGCAAGCGGTCGGGAATAACTTGAGGAGAGGTGCAGGGTAGAACAATTAAAGTCAAATGCACTGATGCCGAGGAGACATGACACAAGATGTGAGTGTGGAGCTGATGGTGCAAGGCTCAGTGTCAGTGCTATTGGTTCAGCATTTATTTCTCACTGTTCGCAATGACTCACACACCACTGCTGTCAATTCACAATAATGAGCCTGTTCATCTTGGTTTGAAAATCCCTGCGTGTGTATTCATGTGGTTAATGGGACGCGAGAGAAGATGAGCACATCCTCTTTATTCTGTCAGTTTAAACAGATGAAAATATCTGTTGGATGCCAATGCAAGAGGATACTGTCTTTTTCTGTGCCTCTTCAGTGGGGAATGCTCAGCATTGAAATGTCTGTTTTTGCACAAGCAGAGTTTGATTGCCATTCATACTGAGCAACGCTAATACAGAAAACGCGTTTTTCAATTCCTGTGATCAAGTGGTTCAGACATTGCACATATGGACGACAAATCTGGCTTTTAACGTGGCGCCATGGCTTAGCTGGTGAAAGCACCTCCCATCACACTGGTACCTGCTCATTGTATTGAAAGCTCGTTATTTCTCGCAAGTATTATGTTGCTGATCGAAACACTCAGTGCCCTGTTTGAATTGCTATATTTTCTGATTTTGTGTTCCGGCTTCATTTTCCAGGTTTAAATCCAGTAGTGTATGTTGCTCTTTTTAACTACTATTTTAACCTGGAGATTCCTACCGCAGTTCCACAAGCACTTCTGCTTCTCATCCTCTTATTCTCATTCCTTTACTTCCAGTTTGGTGGAAATTAAGTGGTGAAGCAGGAGACACTGCAGCATTCCCGGGGAATGCAGTGGTAATGGCACTGACGCCACGACCTGATCACCCTCATTCTCTGCTGTCACCATTCATTGGTTGTACACTAACAGTAAATGAATCCTTGTTCTTCTTCAGCTATCATGTAATTACTTTCTTTTTCTGTTGGATAAGGAATTCAACTTTACCTTCGAAAGGGTCTTTAGATTTTGAGGAAGAAATGTCTCCTTGCTTCAGGTCGAAGTGACAGACGCATTATACAGAGAATGTGAGACTCATTCGACCGATTCCAGCCAGGCGTCAGAAAGCCTCTCAGCAGTTCGAATCTCAAACTGTCTCTGACTGTCAGGCTTTTCAAAGAGCAGAAATAAGAAATGAGGGATATGGACAGCTAGAGTGTCGGAGAATGTTAAAAATGCCCTGTAGGATACAGAGAGAAATATAGAAAAACAGAGACACGTATTGAGGTAGACACTGGAAGAAACAATTCTCCATTCGACGTGACTGCTAAATAACAGAAAGCAAAAGGAAATGTAGCCATTAAAACATAGCCTTCCACCAGCTCAGGAAAATGAAAGTAGCATGACAACTTATTAAGTTCTTTTAAGATTGTAAATTCGACATTTGTAAGGTCAAGAGTGATTTTGATAAATGCAATGATTCGACAGGTAAGATTATCATTTTCGCAACAGTATAATCTAGAAATCAATAACTAACCTGCTTCTATCGCTCTAAAAAAATCTGTTTCTCTCTGCAGATGTTGCCAGGTGCAGCGGGTTTCTCTATCAATTCTCGTTTTTAGTTCAGATTTCCAAAACATGCATCTTTTTGATTTTTGATAACCTGGCACAAAACCAAGCATTACCAGGTACGGACCAGTGGTCAGAAATACTGGTACCACGATATATTTGCACAATAAAACATTCATTCCCTGTCCGAAAATAGAACTAATGTCATGGCAGTTCTAGTTCCAAATCCTACCTACGAGATTACACTGAATGAAGACAGACGCTCTTGCACTCAATGAAATGGCTTTTCCCTTTCATTCCTGATCAGTTTCACTGCAGATTGTTTTCTACTCGTCTTCACGTTTTGCAGAATGGAAAAGTCCATTTGGCCCATGGTGCAGTCTGGTTTAAAGACATTCATCTATTCTATTCCCAGTTTCCAGCTTTGGTCCATAACCTTATGTGTTCTGATGTTTCCAGTGCAAATGGCAGTGAGGTTCTCACTTTGATCTTAGATTACACAACAATGGGATTGAAGTTTGACATCGTCACAATGTGTTATTACCCACGTCGTGTCTTCCACAGAAAGATACACACAAGAGTGGCAGAGGTCTCAGGATTTGACCAGCTCCTTGTGCTTCACTTCAGCTGTCCGCTCCAACATGCAAGTTCAACCGCTAAAAGGCAGCTTTTGGTTAAACCAAAGCCAGTTCTACAGACAATGAGAGACATTCTAGCTCTGAGCTAGAATTTAAAGTGGACGAAAGAAACAGTAAATTCGAAAACCCAAACCCTTCCGTTCCTGACAGACAACAGGAATGGACTAGCACGCTGCATCCTCGTGGTTTTAAATGCGAACCGACAATCCCCTAACTCGACATAAAAGGCGTGTTACCAATTCTGTCACTGACCCAAAGATCAGGTTTGGCTGTGACAGTTTGTCTATTTGTAATGTAAACGTCCACATCATGGAAACAGCAATCACAAGGTGAAAAATCAGCAAATATAATCACCGTCACTGTTTCACTTGGAATTTCACACTCTGTGAACCGTTACCTTTCGCTGTACTTTCATATTTGAAGTTTTTTACATTCCAGACCATGAACTAATTCAGCAAGAAACCACTGGTCATTTCGAGCCCGTCATCCGGAATGAGGCAAGTTGAACGATGCCTTTCTTGTTGTCGACACATCACCACAGCTCAAAACGAGCTTGTGTTAGCATCAGTCTTTACTTAACTTGCTGCAGTATATCTGCTGAACAACTTCAGATTATCACAGCATTGCCTTCTTCACATTGAAACCAAGGGTGATAATATGAACCGACTTGGAAACTTGGAGAGAGAAACGCTGCTGAGAAGTCGATTATGACGTGAAGAGCAGGCACAGGCGTTTGTGCAGGTCAGGTCCCAAATGCTATTGCAGTATCAATGGACATCCCTGCATACGAGACTGAGTTTATATTGCCCAGAACAGACTTTAATTCCCAGTCAGGAAGTGAAGATTTAATTCTCTTCTTGTGAGTTATCCGAATGAAAACTAAATCCTGATTGCACACAGAACACACACACGGAGCCTGCCAGAGAAATTCAGTCATCGATCAGCATCTGTCTGGAAGGACAATGGCAGCAAATACAAGCGAAAGCTATCACGCAATTATCCCTACAAAGATCTCGCGTTTCCCAGTTGAAAATATCTCGCTGTTCCTTCAATGTCACGAGGTCTAAATCCTTGCCTCGTGGCATCATGCCTGTAACCTCGGTACTGAGGACATCCAGGGTTTTGCGGAGTAACTCAAAATCTCAATCTCTCGGGTAATTAGGGATTGACGGTGCATCCCATCCCATTGAGTAATGACTTTATCCCAATGATACGTTTCCTAAAGCTGCAGTTTCTAAGGGAACACTTGCAAGCAGTCGGGAATACGTTGAGAAGTGGTACGGAGAGGGGAAAATATTCAAAGTTTGTGCGAAGATTTGTAGCTCGGGTGCTCGTTGTTGTGGTTCTGTTCGCCGAGCTGGAAGTTTTTGTTGCAAACGTTTCGTCCCCTGGCTAGGCGACATCATCAGTGCTTGGTACCCAATATACCAACCACGACAGCGGACGGCTGAAACTGACAACCGGAAGCGGCAGGGACAGACCACTATAAACTCCGGAGGAAACATCAAAGAAGCGCTTCGCAGGAGGCTCCCAAGCACTGATGATGTCGCCTAGCCAGGGGACGAAACGTTTGCAACAAAAACTTCCAGCTCGGCGAACAGAACCACAACGAGGGGAAAATATGAAAGGCAATGATGACTGGGAGACATGAGACAGCAAGTGAGTGAGGAGCTGGCGTTGCAACGTTCAATGTCAGTGTCAGTATTTACTAACCACTATTCACTCTGATTCACACACCACGCCTTAACAATTCACCACAATGAGCCCATTCCTCTTAGTGTGAGTTTCCCTTTGCGGATATTAATACGGTTAAAGGTGCCCAAGACGATGGACAGATCTTCGTTATCCTGTCAGTTTAAAAGTCGAAGTTATCAGTTTAAAACAAAAACAATAAGAGATTGCCTCTCCCTGTGCATTTTCAGTGGAGAATATCCAGCTTTGAAATATTCTGCATAAACGGAGGTTGTTTTAAATTTTCTCCGAGTAACTGTGAAACACACAAAAATGAGTCCGAGTTCCTGTGTTCGAATAGTTAAGTAAATGCACACATGGTTTTGAATCGTTGAGCTTGGGCAGTCCCTCTGCCTTAGTTAGTGAAAGTTCCTGTCAAAACATCAGCCGAATATGGGATAAAATCCTGACATCTCAATGTTTATAGGTCTTTCATGAAAAACAGAGTTCCCATCTTCACCTGTGGTTCTGGTCGTGGTGGGAATTCAAATCAATGACTAGATCGAGGTTACACTTTAAAGACAGCTCCTTCGACACCTCTGCCATGCTGCCACACAAACCCCCACAACCACGTTTTTCAGGATGAGTGTTTCAGCATCGCCTCACTTCAGGCACTTTAACACACGCCCTTTCAATGGCGAACTTGGCGCAAGTTCGATAATATGTATGAGGATGTTGCAAGGCTTACAGTGTTACGATTGTAGCGTAAAGCTGAGTAGGATATGAAAATTTTCCCTGGAGCTTGAGGGCTTAGGGATGGGCTGACAGAGGTTTATATAAATATGAGGGAGACTGCAGAGTAAATGGTCAATGAATATTTCTTCCCAAGACAGGCAAGTTCAAAACAAGGGAACACAGGTTTAAGGGGAGAGTGGTAAAATTTAAAAAGGATCTGAAGGACATTTTATTTTCACACAGAAGGTTTTGCGTGTTTGGAATGAATTGTCAGATTTAGTGGTGGAGTCTGGTACACTCTCAACATTTCAAATGCATATGGATCATTATACTGACAGGAATGTTGAAAAATAATAAACGTGAAAATTTGGCAAATAGAGTGGTTGAGATGCTGCAGTGGCGATCACCAGTTTGAATAAGCACTCATCACTTGGTCAGTGGCTAGCTTTCTGGAAGATGGTTAGATTAGATTCCCTACAGTATGGAAACAGGCTCTTCCGCGCAACGAGTCCACACCGACCCTACAAAGAGTAACTCACCCAGACCAATTTCCCTCGAACTAATGCACCGATCATTATGGGCAAATTAGCATGTCAAATTCACCTGCATTGAACATCTTTGCAGTGTGGGAAGAAACCCACGCAGATGCAGGGACAATGTGCAAACTACGCACAGGAATCAAACGTGGAACACTGGTGATGTGAGGCAGCAGTGCTAACCACTGAGCCACGGTGCCGCCCTAAAAGGGGATGGAGAATGCAGCTAGAAACCCCGCAATCTCTCGCATGCAAAGCGAGTACTCTCCCATTTGAAATAACTCCCACAGGCTGCTTCGGTTAAAACCAGCAACGAATCTTTTTTTTCTGGTCTTAGGCTGCCAATGACCATTCTACTTGACACATTCCCAACTTCTCAGTGGGAGATTTTGGCTGCAGAACATACCTCACAAATCATGTTGCACGCGCAGCTCTCCAGCGAAACCAAAACCTGACAACTGATGAACAGAAGCAGAACTGACAAAGACAACCTATTTTCAGACACACAGACTCATGGATGCTGTCTGTGAGGCAGAGCGAGTCGTCTGGGTCATGAGCTGCTCACACAAATTGCAGCGAGGCAATTCCAAATGGCGCTTTCAACGTACTGGCGCCTTAGTGCACCAATACTTCCAGGAAAGTGCTCAAGTAACATGAATCAGAACTGACTAACAATGAACCATGAAAAGTGAAGATTACCAGTTGCAGTCTCGATTAGATGAGGTTAACAATTGGGCTGATGTCTCCACCAGATCGAGAGGACCAATCACCAGCCTCTCGCATCAGGACAGAAATTAAAGAAATTAGGGAAACGTAACCAAGTTTCATATCGCAATTTCCCTCCTTTTCGCAACAATAACAGAAAACTGCGAGCAGATTCAATGTAGAACCTAATTTCACATAAACAGGAAAATAAATATCTCCATTCACTTTCAGAGAAACGGTGAAAAATGCAAATTGTCTGGAATATGAAAGATTGGCGCAGCCTGTTTTTGAGTCGCATATTATGCTGGTGGCCTTTCGAGCTGGAGGGGAACGTGACAACTACAGCACAAGGGGAAAACATGGGCACTGACATGTTGTTTGTTTTCTGCTGTGCCACATCACAGCCGGGTTAGAAGAAATGACTGCTTTTTTTCTGTTCAACTTTAACAAAACTCATTACTGCAAAACGTTGCCAGCTTAGGGCGGCACGGTGGCACAGTGGTTAGCACTGCTGTCTCACAGCGCCGGAGACCCGGGTTCAATTCCCGCCTCAGGCGACTGACTGTGTGGAGTTTGCACGTTCTCCCCGTGTCTGCGTGGGTTTCCTCCGGGTGCTCCGGTTTCCTCCCACAGTCCAAGATGTGCAGGTCAGGTGAATTGGCCATGCTACATTGCCCGTAGTGTTTGGTAAGGGGTAAATGTAGGGGTATGGGTGGGTTGCGCATCAGCGGGTCAGTGTGGACTTGTTGGGCCGAAGGGCCTGTTTCCACACTGTAATATAATCTAATCTAATCTTAGTCCATTAGCACACGTGGCCGCGCAGGGATGCAAACACAAGCCTTCTTAAGAAGTGGAATCTGAAATCAGAGTCTCAGGCTCAGCCACGCGAGCACACAGGCCAAAACCGGAAACCCAAGAGCATGTACCTGATGATACCCTGCAGCATACTCACAGCAACTGCACAAGTCCTGCAGAATAAGCGGTGGGAAGGAATTGCTCTATCTGAGCGGTCGTGCTTGTTGTTCTCATCAGCAAATCTGGCTTTGAATTTGCTAGCCCATATCTGCTGCCATGCTGAAACGGAATGCAATTCCGATTAGTCGCTGTGTGAAACTTTGTTCATTATCTCTCCTCAGATAAAGTGATCACTGGAGATGATGAATTCTGCTCCTGCCAGAGACGCCGACTCTCCTGCAGCTCGGATGAACTGAAAAACTGGTTTGGCACTGGAATCCGAGAATGGCAGAGCACGTAGCAAGATTATTCTAAACCCAGAGCCAATAAGAGTTCCAACTTTCCTTTTGTTTCTCCATAATAGTGCATTATCCAGCAGAGCCATGAGCAACTTCCACCTGGCTGCAAGCTGAGTTGGGAACCTATGTGGCAATCAAGGACATGCGACTCACTTATTGTCGGTAAATCAAACACTTCTCACTTTGAGGTGTACAAAAATTAGTTTCTATACATATTCAGGGAAGGTCAAAGACGATCTGAGATGTCAAAGAGGTGGTCACTGTTCATGATTGCTCTTTTTTCGAGTTGTGAAAAGGTTTCCCGCTTTAGTCTCATTCACGTTTCTTGTTGATGACTGAATCAGACAAAAGGTGTTTCAGCAGAGCTGCACTTGACTTGCATTCCTCTCCCTCGCTGTTATACTTTCCTGGAACTCTGTGAGAACAAGAAAACAAAATACATACTGCGTCATTCGGCAGCCTGTCTGTGATTTCCTCATTTTCAGTTACAACATGGCTTAGACTTCAGGCCACACGGTAATATTAGTAACAGTGTGAGAACAAGAGTCGATAGTTCATCTGTGCCTGTAAATCTTTTCATTCCTGTTGTTGACTGAATGAACTATATCCGTGTCTGCTGCTTCGAAACTCGAATATGTGAACTGCTCCAAACAATGATTGAGGATTTCTGGTTTTGGTTGACACACGTTGAGAAACGCCAGACAGCGTTCAAATGAAGCTTCATAACACATTTTCGGATGCATTTGACAGAGACGAACATCATGAATCCAGTGTTCGCTGTGACAGAAGGAAATAAATGTTCGCCTTGTTGCTGATCCAGGCCACCTTCGCATGTAAAGCACATGCGGTACTGTTGTTACAGAAAGGATCAGTGCCCGGTAACTGTGTCCTTAAAGAGGACATGATTGGAAACATAAAGAATACCATGTTGAAATATCCAGGAAATATTGGCTGAAAAGGCGCTAACAATTTTCCCTGCCGCGCCAAGACAGAGGAACATATGTAACTGCACTCTTAAACAGGATGACCAGCAGTGATATAGACATCGCCACATATGAAGGGCCACTGCAAATAGAAATTTGAAAATGAATTTCACGCAGCAGGTTTTCGGAATTATATTCTTTTCACCGCTACAGTAGTATTGGGCGAGTAAATTCAAAACAAGGTTTGCTGATAAGAATGCAATAAAACCCCATCGATCATGATATGAAAGATTGTCGACCGTAAAGACGGAACAAAAATGTTTCTTCTCAGCTTTGTACTGGGCCACTTTCGCACAAACTGATACTGCTACTCTCCAGAAAAGATCAGGGCCCGCGGCATGCACTCTTAGAAATGGTGACCATCAGTGTTGGAAACTCCCTGCATATTCAGAACAAGGAAGAATAGATATCGAATAAAAGCGTGGATGGCAATTAATTGGACTTGTATTCCCTTTCACCACAACAGCTAGAATGTGCGGGGATATGCAGAGTAAGGTTTACTGACCAGGTCAGAAAGCAATTACCTCCACATATCTTGACAGACAAGCCTATCTTTCTTTCTGTCCGTTTTTTTTTTAAGCGCCGATGCTTTCCGGAGGAGATGAAGTTGATTCCTGCTCCCCCGCAGGATCACAGTGGGGCCAGAGACCCGATCGAGCTGCTCAGAAAAGTTTGCGTTTGCCGAGAATCACTGAAACTGAGATTGATGACACGTAGACACGGTGTAACAGCTGCCAACACATGTGGAGAGTTTTGGGACGGATTCGGACCCACTCTGGGAAAAAAACTGGATCTTGAGACTGGGGAGTAAGTGTTCAGGGAGAGGACTGGAGATTGGGGTTAAGAACGATATTAGCCAAGATCGAATGTCGGAGCAGACTAGATATTCTGAATGCGCTAACCATCCTCCTATGTCTTCCAATCTCTGGCCATCAAGTATCTAAGGAAATAGAACAGAGTTATTTGTTCAGTTGGAAGTCCTGGGCAAAGTGAGAGATAGAACAAGCATGATACAATTTTAGAGACTGGGAAAATGTTTGGAGAGGAAGCAATAAAAGTGAAGCTGAATATAAAGTTTGAAGTCAGGACATATTCAATGAAAAGGAAGTTTGTAGAAAGGCAGACGGACATGGAAATGGAAAAAGAAGTGTCACCAGTCCCGAAATTCCATTCGGTTTTCATTTTCAAGATGCGACCGGACCTGCTGAGATTTTCCAGCAATTTCATTTGTTGATTCTGAAACAGAAGATGGGAGTGATCCTGGACCAATCAGATCTCTCATGTTCTGAGAATATTTGACTTACCCGTTCGATTAGATCACGTCTGTCCCACACTGAAACCTCAGAATCCTTCCCCACCCTAGTTACTAGCAATAACCTGTTCATTACATAAACTTACATGAGCACACAACAAGAACAATTGCAAAATGTACAGGGAGAGCTCCATTCCGTTCTATCAGCACATTCTGAATCAGTTAATTGTTGTTCAGGACCCATGAGACATTAAGCCGTCTCTGTGAGACCACTAACAAATGGCCATTCGCGTTCTGTGTTTTTGAACACTTTGGTTGGTGCACGGATGAAGTGGAATCTCACGTTTTGAAATGGACATCAATCATAGTATTTTCAGCTGCACTGATAAAGTTGTATCTGGCGCTTCCAGTAAAGTGCAGACAGTTTTCACTCAGTAATCGACATGTGATCAAAGCAGGAGGACATATGTGTCAACGAAAGCAAGAAAAATGCTCCACCAGCGTTGGCTTGCAATTCTGCATGTGGAACGAAGTGCTGGAACTCTGTTAAACAGTGAAAACGACTATTATGGGGCATGGGCGCACGATTCTCTGATTAAACAACTCACATTGCACCGAACTGACATATCCAGGCTTGGGACACGATGCATTAGTTTGCTATTTCATTCTGAGCATAATTCACCTGGCACAACAATTTGCAAATATCCAGCTCATTCCTCCCAATCACAAATAACATAATTCACATCTTTCACTTTTGTTATTTCTTCAAAACATTACAATCTATTTAACACTTGTCCCGGCATTTAAGATTCAACCCCAATATTTTCACATGAAGTGATTTCCAGTCACTCTGGCAGACAGTAAATCAGTCGGAAAATTACCTCAGCAAACCCAATCATTTCTGTATACATTATTGGGAATTTCCCATCTGCTGACAACACAGAGTCCTCACAATCAACATTTTCTTTGGTCTTCCTGCCTAAAACGTTTACCACTTCTTATTTTCAAGACAGGAGTTTTGTTTATAACACGTTCCAAGAACAGCAACAACCTTCCAATCTCCTGAAGCCATTTCCAATTTAAAATGGAAGCTTTGTTCCTTTCCCACGGGAAGAGCAGTTAATGAGAAAGGAGTTTCCACGAGCTATGTCCCAGAGTTTGGCAGGAAGCCCTGATTGAAGCTGCAGTGGGGATTTGTCCACATTAATTACCTCTAGCCTGCCCAACACAGCTTCCCTACTTATGTCAACATGATCCAGTCTAACCAAGACAACTGACTGTTCACGATCCCCTTTTCGAATGCTCTTCAGCCGATGGGCGACATCCCTAGACACAACATTTATCATGTTCCTCTCCTCAGTGAACACTGATGCAAAATAATCATTCAGAATCATACCCACTCTCTCAGATTCGACATACAGCCTTCCTTCGTTTTCCTTTAGTGGACCAATCCTTCCTCTAGTTACCCGCTTGCTTGTTATATATGAATAATAGGCTTTAGGATTCTCCTGAATTCTGCTAGCGTGAAGTTGTTTCATGACCCCTTTTAACCCCCTTGATTCCTCGTTTAAGACTTGTCCTACTCTTTTCATGTTTTTCCAGGGACCATTATGTTCTTAACTGCCGAGGCGTTATGTATGCTTCCCTTTTCCTCTTGGCAAGTCGTACAATTGTCCTGTCATCAACAGTTCACGAATATTGCCTTTCAAATCATTTGCCTTCAACGGGACATGCCAATCCTGCACTATATTTAACCTATCTTTGAATGTCTGCCACATATGAACTGTGGACTTTCCTACAAATAGCTGTGTCCAATTCACATTTCCGACCTCCTGCATAATTTTGATATAATTAGCTTTGGTCCAGTTTAGTACTCTTTCCTCAGAACCACTCTCATCTTTGTCAATGAGTATTCTAAAACTTACAGAATATTGGACACTTCCCAAAGAAATCACCCACAGCAACTGCTATCACCAGCCCTGGCTTATTCCCCAATATCAATTCCAATATGGTCTATTTCCTCGTCGGACTATTGATGTCATCCCTGACCATGATATCATGCCTGACCAGCAATGCAACTCCTTCCCCTTTTACTTCCCTCCCTGTCCCGTCTGAAGCATCTATATCCTAGAACATTTGGTTGCCAACCATACCCTTCCCTCAACTAAATCTCTGTGATCGCAATAACGTCATGTTCTAAGGCACCAACCTAAGCCCAAAGTTCATCTGTCTATACTCCATGCATTAAAGTAGATGCATTTCAGGCCACCAGTTCTTTTGCATTCATCTGCTCTCTGTCTACTCTTCCCATTGTTAATGCTATCTTCCTGATTCTTAGCGTTTCCAGTTTCCACCTCACTGCCGACTTGTTTAATCGGGTGGTTCCCAGCGCCCTGCCACATTAGTGTAAAACCTCCCCAACAGCAGTAGCAAAAACTCCCGAAAGGACATTCGTTCTCGTCTGGTTCAGATGTACATCGTCAGTTTTCTTATAGTCCCACATTTCCCAGAACTGGTCGCAAAATCCAACAAATCTGAAACCCGCCATGCAGCACCATACCTCAAGTCACGTGTTCATCGCTGGCAGTCACATGGCACCGGCAGTAATCCCGAGATTACTACCTTTGAGGTCCTCCTCTTTAATTTCTCTCCTAGCTCCCTGAATTCTCCCTCCAGCTCCTCATCTCGTTTTTTTTTCGTTGGTGCCTGTTTGCACCAAGACAACTGACTGTTCACGATCCCCTTTTCGAATGCTCTTCAGCCGATGGGCGACATCCCTAGCCTGAGCACCTGGGAGGCAACATCACTCTCCAGAATTGCTGATGCTCCACAGTGAGTCCACCAGCAGTTCCAGAGTGACCACACGGTGAAACAAGTGCTGGAGCTGGACACACTTCTTGCAAGTGTAAGTTTAGAAATCATTTACAAGGATTTGCAAGGTTTGCACTCCTTGGACATGAGGGTGAAACTGAATCGGCTTCGTCAGATTCCCAGGAGCTTCAGTGCTTAGATATGGTCTCACAGAAGCTTATAAAATCATGAGGAAGACAGACAAAGTACATAGTCAGGGAGCACTTTTTCACAAGACACGCGAGTTCAAATCTACAAAGCAAACTTTTAATGCAAGAGAGGAAACATTTAAAAGGGATGTGAGGGACACATGTTTTTCACACAGAACTTTTGTTTGTGTGGAATGAATTGCCACATTTAGTGGCAGAGTCTGGTGCACTCACAACATTTCAAAGGCATCTGAATGTGTGTCTCGACAGGAAGATCTCGGAGAGATAAGGCACAAATATTGGCAGATATGTATGGATTAATTTCGGTTATCTATTCAGCAAAGGCAAGTTGGATCGCGGGAGTTGTTTCCATGCTCGACAACTCTGAGATGCTCCAGCCACCGGCAACGGTTTGAATACACCATTTCCAATAAACGCATGATGTTTGTTACTCAGTCAGCAAGTTTGGCTATTTTGTTTGGAGGGTGGATGGCCCCAACCGATCCAGAGATGAAGGTTTTCCGGATACTTGCTGCCAATAACCATTCTTCTTGACACTTTCCCAAGTTCGCCATCAAAGATTTTGGCTGAAGAATAATACATCACATATCACATTACCCACTTTGCTCTCCAGCGAATCCAAAAACTGACAGCTCTTAACGTGCAACAGAATCAAAACTGAAAAGGCAGTACCATGATCAGACACACCGAAGCGGAAGTCCTGTCTGTGAGGCACTGTGAGTCGTCTCTGACATGAACATCTCGCAAAAATAACAGCGAGGCAATTCCAAACCTACTGGAGATTTAGTGTACTGCCAAGTCCCAGAAAGTCTCAAGTATCATAAAAAAAAACAATGAACGATTAAAAGTGAATATTTCCAATTATATCCGTGATTAAATTAGGCCATCAATGCGCCGGTGCCTCCATCTGATCGAGAGAGCCAATCACCTTTCTCCCTCACCAGGACAGTAATGAAGGAAATGAAAGAAGTATAGCAATGTTTCACATCGCGATTGCTCACATTTTTGCCACAGTATCAAAAAACGGCGAACAGATTCAATGCAGGAACTTCTTTTGAAATAACGGTGAAATAACTATGTCTATTCACTTTCAGAGTAAACGGGGAACAACACAAGTTGTCTGGAATATGAATAACCAACATAGACTACTTGGTTCCCAGATACTACTGATGCACAGACTTCCAATGAAAAGGTACCTTGGGTGATTGCCCTACACCCAGAAACCTTCTGGCTGCCTTCTGTTTGCTCTGTCACATTAAACTTATGCTGCTCTAATCGAATTTGCAGTTCTTGCCATTTGTCCGTATTGCTACTAGGGATAGCTGGTCGTGGCAACTCGTGACTGCCGCACAAATTCTTTGCCAAAATTGGATTGTCCCGCAACGTGATTCGCAGTGCACGAACTTCGCAACGAGGATACGCCACGTGGCAAGTTACAAAGCACACTTTCATTTATTAAAGTAAGTTTTGGGAACTGACAACCAGATTCCTCCTTACACTCGGAATTATGACAACACATAAGCCAACAGCCTCTCTCAGAGACAAGTGACCAATGCCCATCTTGTGCCGGACAAACGGAGTTGACAAGATTGCACGCAGGGACTGCACAGATTTCTATAGAGGAGAAGCAGACAGACGACCATCGAGCTGCATTCATGTAGTTCAGTTACCCTGTAAACCCCATGCACAGCTGTTCCTTGTAGGTACACACAGGGCACTGAGTGTCTCTGACTCCGGGACTTGGGACTCGGATTATATGACCGTCTGCAGCACTGGTCACTTCCTTGTGTGACGTAACTCCCGACGGAACATATGTAAAACACGATAGCTCATTGAGAAATACGTCCAAAATAGTACCCAAGAGACGTATTTCTGTTGTGTTTCTGGTCCTGTTCCTGACATGACATCCAGCATTGTACTTATTGTGTGCTTCCTGACGGTTCGGTGCATGCTTCCGTGATCGCATTGTGTGCAGTAATCTGCGTTTTAGCTGCAATTACGTGCGTTTGAAACCCAGGACCACCTGCCTCTATTCTGTTTTTTTCTTCACACGCGCAATTGCAACACAGTAAACGATCAATTAATATTGGAAAATGACATACACAGGCGTGTGAAAAGCCCAGTTTCCGTGGCAATTATGCAATGGTTAGAGATTACTTTGATTCAGGAGATAAGGATGGAAAATGTGTTTGGGTAGAGATGAGGAACATTGAGGAAAGAGGAAACCAGCCGGTGTAGCTTACAAGAACATTAACAGTAACCACAGTGTAACAAAAAACGTACAGGAAAAAATACCGCCTGTGAATGATAAAAGAAGGCAAGAATTATGGGAGAGATTCATTTCCCTTCTTCCACTTTCGTTTGAATTGTAAAGAAACTTTGAAGAAAAACAAACGAAAAGTCATATATCCACCATCGAACAACGTGCGCCATACCTTGGCCATTGATTACTGTAAATTAGAGTACTTACAAGGTGGAAACAGGCCCTTCGGCCCAGCAACTCCACACCGACCCGCCCCAGCCCAAATGCATTCCTCTCCATTCACCCCGTCAATTTAGCACGGCCATTTCACCTAACCAGTACATTTTTGGACTGTGGGAGAAAACCAGAGCAAGCGCACGCAGCCACGGGGAGAATGTGCAAACTCCACACATTCAGTTGCTTGAGGCGGGAATTGACCCTGACTCTGTGGCATTGTGAAACAGCAGCGCTCACGATGGTGTCAGCGTTAGATGGGACTTATTTTCCGTCTTTTATTGGGAAAAATCTCTTTCATTGTGAGCATCTGGAAAGACCAGTTCCTTCGCCAGAAAAAGAAATGAATATGTCACTAACCTTGGATTGTTTCATGTCCAAGAACACTCAGATCGATACCTCTCTTGATCAGCTCTGCTGATCATGTTTGTAAAGAGATCTAGCAAATTGCCAAGTGTGATTTTCCTTTCAATCAGTAATTTTGACTCAGTTTGGCTGCAAATATCTTTTCCTAACTTTGTGTTTTTCTTCTTTTACATTGGTGTCTCGCACCTTACAATTGACAGCAGAGGTGGGAGAGGAGATGGAAGCATTTAGCCCATCAAGTCAGCGACAGCTTTCAATGAGATCACGGCTGATTTGGTTAATGCTCAACTCTGCTTTTTAGTCAGTACTCATGGCCGAGTGATTAAGGTGACAGGTTAAAAATCCATTGGGGATTCCCCGCGTACGTCCGAATGCTGCTGACTACGTTATGAATGACTTGCTGCTGGGCGAATTTTCGCTCAAATTTCAAAAAACCTATTTTGCAAACGAGGCCGGTCATTTAATTAGACTTTGGAACTCGAGTTCTTCATCAGAAAAGTTCCATACTTAAAACATTATCTCTGTTAAAACGAAAATTGTTTGCGCAACGGAGAAAGACTGGCGACAGAAACGTCGACTTTTCTGCTCTTCGGATGCTGCCTGACCTGCTGTGCTTTTCCAGCATCACTCTGATCTAAAATCAGGTTTCCAGCATCTGTAGTCCTCAGTTTTGTCTAGTTTCTTCAGTGTCTCTGACAGCAAAGGTATGAAAGGAGATTGGAACATTCAGCTCATCAAGTCAACGGCAGCTTTCAATGAGATCATGGCTGATTTGGTCAATGCTCAACCCAGCGGAGCTGTCAGTAGTCATTTCTGAGTAGTTAAGGCGATGGATTAGAAATCCATTGGGGTTTCCCCACGTAGGTTTGAATCCTGCTGACTACATTATGAATGCTTTCCTGCTGGTACAATACTCGCTCAAAGTTCAAAAAACCTAACTTGCAAACCAGGCCGGTAATTTGCTTAGACTTGGGAAACTCGAGTTCTTCATCAGAAATGTTCCATATTTTAAACATTATCTCTTTTTCTCTTTCCAGATACACTGCTCGACACATCGGGTTTCTGCAGCTGTTATTGAACGTCCTAAGCAGAAGTGCTGCTTTTCATTTGATTCCTTTAATCCCTGTCCTCTGTTCTCTGACTCGGGTCAGTGACAAAACTTCCTCCTGCTCGTCAAAGTGCTCATTCCCCACCGCCCCCTCTCCCATCATTACAAACAACCGCAGGAAATTGCCATTTAACCATCTTTGTTCCAAAGTGAAACTCACCAGCCTCGGGAATCTCTCCACCAAACGGGACTTCTCATCCCTGGACATGGTGCAAGCCCTAGGACTGTGAAGAGATACTGTGAAAATATTGTCAGTTGGCAGTTGGAAAAATGTTTAGGAAGCAAACCATATAATTTAGGCTCCAGCTTTGTAAATCTTGAGAAACTCTTTGGGAAATGGAATCAGAGGAGGATGAAGAAGTGTGATCTGTCGGACCAAGTAGAGGACGGGACATTGACTCTGATGTTCTCGGGACAGGAACTGATCTGAGGCGTTGAAAGAATTCTCGCTCACGTACGTGAGGAATGCAAACTTCATCTGGACTGTGGGACAATGAAAAACTCTGGAATACTCAAGACAATATCCAAATATTGACTGGGATCACTACAGTACGAGTACTATAGATGAGTCAATTTTTGCCCAGAATGTGCAGGAGGGCTTCCTGACACAGTATGTAGACATGCCTTCAAGGGACGAAGCCACTTTCGATTTAGTACTGGGTAACGAGCCTGGCCAGGTTTTAGATTCGGAAGTAGGTGAGCACTTTGGAGACAGCGATCACAATTCTCTCAGGTTTACTTTCGTGATTGAAAGGGATAGGTGTACTCCACGGAACAAGAGTTTCAGCTGGTGGAAGGGAAATTACGATGCAATGAGTTAAGATTTAGGAAGCGTAGAATGGGGTAGGAAACTGCAGGGGGTGAGCACATTAAAATGTGGAGCTTATTCTCGGAAAAGCTCCTGTGTGTCCTAGATAAGTATGTACCTGTCAGGCAGGGAGGAAGATATAGAACGCGTGAGCCGTGGTTTACTAAGGAAGTCGAATCCCTGGTCAAGAAGAACAAGAAGTCTTATGTTAGGACAAAATGTGAAAACTCAATTACAACGCTCGAGGGTTCTAACGATATCAGGAAAGACATAAAAAGAGAGCTGAGAAGAGCCAGGAGGAGACATGAGAAGTTGTTGGCAGATAGGATCAGGGTTAACCCTAAGGCTTTCCATAGGTATGTCAGGAATAAAAGAATGACGAGAGTGAAATTTGGGACAATCAAGGATAATAGTGGGAAGTTGTGTGTGGAGTCAGAGGAGATAGGGGAAGCACTAAATAAATATTTTTCGACAGTGTTCGCTATAGAAAATGAAAATGTTGCCGAGGAAGGGACAGAGATACTTGCGTCTAGACTAGAAGAGATTGAGGTTCACAAGGAAGAGATATTAGAAATACTGCAGAGTGTGAAAATAGATAAGTCAGCTGGGCCGGATTGGATCTATCTGATGTTGTTTAGCAAATGCACTGCAGGAAGGTACAAATCAAGCTGATGCTAACAAGGGCTCGTTATGAGCCGCTAATTTGCAGTGAAGTGGCGGCGCCAAAAAAAGGTGTCACGCATCTCGTCTAATTCCACATCCAGAGCTCGAAATGACCGGAGGTCTCTCGCTGAGTATCTGCAGGGTCTTGCGTGGACGACACCATGACACTTTTTTCACTGGAGTGGCTCAGGAAATCGCGTCGTGACTGTGAATAAAACGATGGAAACTTCCAGCAGAGAAGGAGGCGACCCTGAAGCAGGCAGCTGAGGAGAAATGTTTCTACTTTGCCAGTGAAAGGCACTGCTTCACAAATTGGAAACTTCGAAGTGAAGCAATGTTGGTGATTATCTTCGGTGCTTGTTCACCTTTTTAATTCTGATTCCGTGAAAGTCCATGACATTACATATCGACATTCTGCCAACGCGGTGCTTGTCTGTTGGGCCAGTGGCATAATGGATAACGCGTCTGACTTCGGATCAGAAGGTTATAGGCTCGAGTCCTATGCAGCCACACACACAGACCAAGTCCTAAACTATGAAAGTAACCACCCCAACACACACAAACGAAGCTGCATCAGGACACTATTCAAAAGGGCCCCAACACACTGCAGTACACCAGAACTGCAAAAAGAAGAAGAGGAGCACCTATACAAGGTATTCGCCAAAAACGGATACCCACGCAACTTCATCAACAGATGCCGAAGAGAAAGATCACGGAACGAGGACATACCACAACCAAAAGGACTAGCCACACTACCATACATTTGAAGAATCTCGGAACTGACTGCCAGACTACTGTGACCCCTAGAACTCATAACGGCACACAAACCAACAGCCAAGCTCAGACAACAACTCACCAGAACAAAGGACCCGATACCCAACATGAGCAAGACGAATGTAGTGTACAAAATACCATGCAAGGATTGCACTAAATACTATATAAGACAAACAGGAAGTCAGCTAACAATCCACATACATGAACATCAACTAGCCACGAAACAACACGACCAGCTATCCTTAGTAGACAACAAGCAATATGAATTCGACTGGGACAACACTACTATCATAGGGCAAGCCAGACAGAGAACAGCCAGGGAATTCCTAGAAGCATGGCATTCATCAGCAAACACATCGACCTGGACCCAATATACCAACCACTACAGCGGACAGCTGAAACTGACAACCGGAACCGGCAGGGACAGACCACTATAAACACCGGAGGAAACATCAAAGAAGCGCTTCGCAGGAGGCTCCCAAGCACTGATGATGTCGCCTAGCCAGGGGACGAAACGTTTGCAACAAAAACTCCCAGCTCGGCGAACAGAACCACAACACACTTCCTCCTGCTCGTCAAAGTGCTCATTCCCCAGCGCTCCCTCTCCCATCATTACAAACAACCGCAGGAAATTGCCACTTAACCATCTTTGTTCCAAAGTAAAACTTACCAGCCTCGGGAATCGCTCCACCAAACGGGACTTCTCATCCCTGGACATGGTGCAAGCCAGAGGATTGTGAAGAGATACTGTGAAAATATTGTCAGCTGGCAGTTGGAAAAATGTTCAAGAAGCAAACCATATAATTTAGGCTCCTGCTTTGGAAATCTTGAGAAACTCTTTGGGAAATGGAATCAGAGGAGGATGAAGAAGTGTGAACTGTCGGACCGAGTAGAGGACGGGACATTGATTATGATTTTGTCGGGACAGGAACTGATCTGAGACAGTGAAAGAATTCTCGCTCCCGTACGTGAGGAATGCAAACTTCATCTGGACTGTGGGACAATGAAAATCTCTGGAACACTCAAGACAATATCCAAATATTGACTGGGATCACTACAGTACGAGTACTATAGATGGGTCAGTTTTTGTCCAGTGTGTGCAGGACGGCTTCCTGACACAATATGTAGACATGCCTTCAAGGGACGAAGCCACTTTCGATTTAGTACTGGGTAACGAGCCTGGCCAGGTTTTAGATTCGGAAGTAGGTGAGCACTTTGGAGACAGCGATCACAATTCTCTCAGGTTTACTTTCGTGATGGAAAGGGATCGGTGTACTCCATGGAGCAAGAGTATCAGCTGGTGGAAGGGAAATTACGATCAATGAGGTAAGATTTAGGAAGCGTAGAATTGGGTAGGAAACTGCAGGGGGTGAGTACATTAAAAACGTGGAGCTTATTCAAGGAAAAGCTCCTGTGTGTGTACCTGTCAGGCAGGGAGGAAGATATAGAATGCGTGAGCCATGGTTTACTAAGGAAGTGGAATCCCTGGTCAAGAAGAACAAGAAGTCTTATGTTAGGACAAAATGTGAAAACTCAGTTAGAGCGCTCGAGGGTTCCAACGATATCAGGAAAGACCAAAAGAGAGAGCTGTGAAGAGCCAGGAGGAGACATGAGAAATTGCTGGCAGTTAGGATCAGGGTTCTGCCTAAGGCTTTCCATTGGTATGTCAGGAATAAAAGAATGACGAGAGTGAAATTTGGGACAATCAAGGATAATAGTGGAAAGTTGAGTGTGGAGTCAGAGGAGATAGGGGAAGCACTAAATAAATAGTTTTCGACAGTGTTCGCTATAGAAAATGAAAATGTTGGCGAGGAAGATATAAAGATACTTGCGTCTAGACTAGAAGAGATTGAGGTTCACAAGGAAGAGATATTAGAAATACTGCAGAGTGTGAAAATAGATAAGTCAGCTGGGCAGGATGGGATCTGTCCTAGGATCCTCTGGTTAGCAAGTGAAGAGATTGATGAGCGTTTGGCATTGATCGTCAAATCATCGTTGTCAACAGGAATAGTGCCTGTGGAATGGGGCATATCATATGTTGTTCCTTGTTCAAAAAGTGTCTTAGAGACAACCCTGGTAATTACAGACCAGTGAGTCTCACTGCAGTTGTTGGTAACGTGTTGGAAAAGGTTATTATAGATAGGATTTATGACCATCTAGAAATGAAAAATCGGATCAGGGACAGTCAGCACGGTTTTGTGATGGGTAGGCCTTGCCTAACGAATCTTATTGACTTTTTTGACAAAGTGACCAAACAGGTAGATGACAGTAAACCGGTTGATGTGGTGTACATGGGTTTCAGCAAGTTGTTCGATAAGGTTCCCCACAATAGGTAAAATGCGGAGGAATGGAATTGTGGGAGGATTGCAGCTTTGATCAGCAATTGGCTTGCCAATAGAAAACAGTGTTGTAGTTGATGGAACATGTTCTTCTTTGTGTCCAGGTACTGACGGCGTTCGGTCCACTGCTATTACCCGTGAGATCTAATCTTGCCAATCAGTCTCCCATGGGGAACATTGTTAAACGCCTTACTGAAGTCCAAATAGATCACATTTACTGCTCTGCCCTCATCAATCTTCTTTGTTACTTCTTCAAAAAACTCAATCAAGTTTGTGAGACATGATTTCCCACGCACAAAGCCATGTTAACTATCCCGAATCAGTCCTTGCCTTTCCAAATACATGTACATTCTGTTCCTCAGGATTCCCTCCAACAATTGGAGTATTCTTGGCAGATGCAGTTTCATGTAGGGAATGCGAGGTCATATACTTTGTTGGGATGAATAAAAAGGCACACTACTATTAAAATCGATAGAAACGCAAAAGATGTGCAGTGCAGAGGAGTCTCAGTGTTCTTATACATGAAACGAACAAAGGTTAATCACATATTTATTTCTTGCTGGCAAATAAAAAGCCTTTTCTGATGCTCACAATTAAAGAGATGGTTTCCAAGAAAATAGCAAAATTAAGTCACCAGTAGAGTAATCAATTACCAAGATATTCCTTCGTGATGTTTTATGGGACATGTGGGAATTTTTTGATTATGGTTCTCCAAACGTTTTTACAATGGAACGGAGAGTTTTAGATGGGCAGTTAAGATCACGCATGACTATTGCCATTTTTGTCACTCACACACAATTGTTTTTCCTTGTATGATTTATTTCGCTTTGTGGTTACTGCGAGTGGGCTTGTAAACTACACATGGTTGTGAGTTCATTCCTCACTGTTCCTCAACTCCAGCCAAACAGACTTTACATCCTTACTTCCTGAATCAAGGTAATCTCTAACCATTGCATAAATGTCATTAAAACTTCGGTATTTCACACGCCTCTGTATATTACCTTACAATATTAATTGATCCTTTACTGTATTGCAGTTGTGCATAAGAAGAGAAAAATAGAATAGAGAATAGTGGACCTCCGCTTCACACACCCGTTATTGAAGCGAAAATGCAGATTACTGCCCATAATACGATCGTGGAAGCATGTGCCGAACCCTCAGGAAACACAGAATAAGTGCAGTGCCACAGAGCATGTCTGGTACAGCACCACAAAGACAACAGAAATGCTTATCTGAGCTCCTATTTTGGATGTACTTCTAAATGAGCAATAGAGTGTTACGTGTGTTCCATTAGGAGTTACCTCACACAAGGAGGTAACCAGTGCTGCAGACGGTCATATCATCCGAGTTCCAAGCCCTGGAATCAGAGACATTCAATATTCTGTGCATAACTGCAAGGAACAGCTGTCCGAGGCGTTTACAGTCCAGATAAAATTATGAATGCAGCTCTCTAGTTGTCAGCGTCTTTCTCCTATGTCGTGTTTCGTGCAGTCCCTGCGTGGAATCTCGTCAACCACGTGTGACCTGCACATGATGGGTATTGGGCCTTGTTTTCTCGTGAGTTGTTGTCTGAGTGAGGTTCTCGGTTTCTGTGCTGTCATAAGTCCGAGTGTTCGGAGGAGTCTGGATATCGTTTTCCAGAATTTGTTTTTAATACAGGGAAGCATGATTTAAAAATTACCTCAAAGCATATCCTCGCTGCGAACTTTGTGTGCCATACATCTGCGAATGAAGGTGTGTGGATATTGGTTCTTGGTAAAGAATTTGTGTGGGCGTCAGTCCAGCAGTTCCTAGTCGCAAAACGTACAAACGGCAAGGGCCACACATTCGACTAGAATAGCACAACAATAATAGGACAGGGCAAGCAGAAGACAGCCAGACAATTCCTGGAAGCAGGGCACTCATCCACGGATTCCATCCGTTGGACCCAATCTGCAATCGCAACAAGCGGAAGCAGCGGTAATGAAACCAAATGAATTCGTACCAAAACACGAGAGCAGCGTTTCACAGGAACCTCTGCAGCGCTGAGAATGTCGCCCAGACAGGCGAGGAAAAGTCTGCAAACCATCTTCCTAGCGTCACCGAACTTTTCAACAAGAACTCCAGAAGCATCCGAACTTCACATCTTTCTGCTCCAAAACACTCTGCTTTTCCAAAACAGAGAATTGCACACTCAACTACCGCGTGTAAGATGAGAATACCAGCCCCTACACTACCAACGGCGGCAGTAAGAGCGCGGGGAAACAGCTGCCACTGTCATTCCACAGCTACAGACGCTCTCTTTGAAAGGTACATTTTCGTATGAATGTCGGGGCAGCAGTAGAATATGGGAACTTAACAGCCCGCGCTGTGTATTCATATTTGAACAATGTGAGTTGTTCACAGTTTTCCCTGAAAGTGAGTGTACGTCGTTATTTTACCGCTGTTGTGAAGCCAGATCCTGCACTGAATCTGCTCCCTCGTTTTTTGTTGTTGTGGCTAAAAGGTGGGCAATCGCAACGTGAAACTTTGTTATATTTCTCTCATTTCCTTCATTACTGTCCTGGTGAGGAAGGATGGAGATTGGCTCGCTCGATCAGATGGAGGCACCAGCGCCTTGTTGACCTAATTTAATCGAGAATATAATTGGTAATATTCACTTTGCATGGTACATTTTTCTGTTTTGTTTTATGTTACTTGAGCACTTTCTGTTACTTGGCAATGCACTAAATCTCCAGAATGTCGGGAAGCTCCGTTTGGAATTGCTTCGGTGCTATTTGTCTGAGCAGTTCTTGACATACACGTCTCGCACTGCCTCACAGACAGAAGTAACGAGTTTGTGTGTCTGATAATGACTCAGCCTTTTGAGTTTTGCACCTTGTCCACGTTAAGAGCTGTCAGTGTTTGGATTCTCTGGAGAGTTGATGGGACAACACGATTTGTGAAGTTTTTTTTAGTCAACGAAATTATTTGATGGAGAACTTGGGAATGTATCAAGGAGAATGGTCGTTGTCTGTAAGTGCCTGGAAAACATTCCTCTCTGTGTCATTTCAAAACGTTACGCCTCAAGAAAAAATAAAATTCAAACACGCTGACTTAGTAACAAACAGCATGCGTTTTTGCAAGTGGTCTATTGAAACTGTTGTCAGGTACTGGAGTGTCACAGAATTGCCGAGCACGGAAGCAAACCTTCCTATCCAACTTGCACCTGCTGAACAGATGACCGTAACTAATCTAAACATATTTGCCAATATTTGTCCCTTATTTCTCCGAACACTTCCTGTCTGCATACCCATTTAGATGCCTTTGAAGTGTTGTGAGTGCACCAAAATCTGCCACTAAATGTGGCAATTTATTCCATACGCACACAAATGTCTGTATTAAAAACAACTGTCGCTCACATCCCTTTCAAATTGTACTGCTCTCACATAAAACCTATGCTATCTCGGTTTAAACTCACGTGACTTCTGAAAAAGTGTAGATTGACTATGTTCTCTGCTCGTCTACCTCATGATCTTGTAAACTTTTCCAAAGACATCCCTCAGGCCTGTAGCTCCGGGGAAACTTGTCGAAGAATATTCAGCTTCTCACTAATGTCCACACCGTGCACACCTTTCAAATCGTTGTAAATATTTTTTTAATTATGCGAAGGTATTCATAGAAAGTGCCAGGGGAAATTGCCTGAAGTGAAGCGATGCTGAAACATTAGTCTTGACAGGTTTGGCGCTTAGTTATCGTGAGGGAGCGTCGCCGAGTGGTTTAATGTCGGTGAAAACAATGAATGCAGATGCTGGAGACCAGATTGAGGATTAGTGGTGCTGAAGAACCCTGTATTCCTGATGAAGGGCTTTTGCCTGAAACGTCGATTTTACTGTACCACGGATGCTGCCTGAACTGCTGTGCTCTTCCAGCACCACTAATCCAGAGAGGTTTAATGTGCTGGGTTTCGGGTCCAGTCTCTATTGCGTCATGGGTTTGAAACCATTCTTTGCAATCGAACAACTGCAGGCAGCTACTTATGACAGAACTACACAGGTCCTGATATTGCTTTATGGGTGTGTTTGTTACTCCTCGGGTCTCTCACCCTCTCTGCGATAAACACGGGAACATGAGCAACTGATTCTTAAAATAATGAGAACTACTGCTGTCCACTTCCTCTCGAGCACTGTGCGTTTGGATATGTAGACGCACAATTTTGCTGCCAGTTGCTGTGTCTCAAATGGTCAGAGCATTTGTCTGAAATGTTGGTTGTCCTAGCCCAAAAAGAGCACAGAGCCTCAAATATTTCACATCAAGTATTGTGACCGACAATACAACCACGAGAACTCATCATAATTGACCCTGAGTCCACAGTGAGTGAGACGGTCACGTGCAGCAGAATATGACCCCACTCTCTAAAAGCCCCTGCTGCCACCAGAAAGGGGCGACTGCAGTTTCAATCAGCGGCTTCCTGCCCAGCCCTGGGACACACCTCATGGAAACTCCTTCCTCAGGAACGGCTGTTACCGTGTGAAATGGTAAAAAATTATAATTCAAATTGGAAATGGCTTCAGAAGATTGTTCCTGTTTTTAAAACATTTTATAATCAGAATTCCTGTCTCGAATATTAGAAGTGGTAAACTTTTTAGGCAGGTAGAACAAAGAAAGTGTTGAATTGTGAGGACTCTGTCTCTTCAGCAGATGGGATTCCCTACACTCTAATCAGAAATGGTTTGGTTTCCTGAGGTATTTTCCAGATTGACTGGCAGTCTGCCAGAGTGTCTGGGAATCAGTTCGGCGACCTAAGGATCAGGGTCAAAATATGAACATATTAACAGAGAATCGTAAATCCCGGCAAGGCCTAAATGGATTGTAATGGTCTGAAGGAATAAATCTGAGATTTGAAAGACTTGTATAATGTTATTTGCAATGGGGAGGAATGAACGAGATTTTTGAAAATTGCCGTGTCAGCTGAATTAAACTCAGTATGAAATCATAAATTAACCAACACCAATCCTGACCTGGTTCGCTCAGTCGGTAGAGCTTGAGAACTTTAATCTCAATGATGTGGGGCGAGACCCACGCAGGGCGCTGTTGTTTGCTAATAGGTTTGCCGCTCTCCATTAATGTTGCAAGAGCGAATTCGCTTGCTGAGGCAGGTTTTGTTGACACATTTTTTCCTCCGTTTTTGATCATCTCTTGGTTTCTGAGTGAAAACTGTCTCCACTGTGCTGCAGGTGCACAGACAAGGTTATCAGTTCAGCCGAATATGCTATAAACGATGTCCCTTCCAAAACGTGAGGTACCATTCCAAACGTGCCCCAACCAAAATGTCCAGAGACTTCGAATGAGAATGGCCACATGACAGTGACAGCTGGATGTCAAATGGTGCTGTAATAGAATTAACTGAATGAGAATGCTCTGATGGAAACCGAATGGAACTCTCCCTGAAATTTTCCCAATTCACACGGTTAATGATGCTGTTGTGTACCCATATGGGTTTACGTAATGAACAGCTTATTGTCAGTAACAGAGGTGTGGGTGATGCAGGACAGTGAGGTTTCTGTGTGGGTCAGAAGTGATTTGTTCGAACAGGCAATTCAAATGTCCACAGAGCAGACATAGCTGATTGGTCCAGGATCATACTTCTCCCTTCTGTTTCAGTACCAACAAAAGAAATTGCGGGAAAATCTCAGCAGGTCTGCTAGAATCTTGGAATGGAAAACCGAGTTAAGTCTTCAAGACCAGTGACACTTATTTCTCCATGTCCATCTCCGTCTACCTTTTTATTGAATATCTCATGACTCTCAACTTTATACTCAGTTTCTCTTTTATTACTCCGTCTCCAAACATTCTACCAGTCTCAAAATTTAATAACAGATCTGTTCCATCTCTCACCTCGCCGAGTAATGAGAGGAGGACTTCGAAATGCACGATTAGCTCTGTTTCTATTTCCTTAGATATTGGATGGCCAGAGACCAGAAGGCATCGGAGGACAGTTAGAGCTTTCAGTCCATCTGGTCTGCCCGCCATTCGATCATGACTCATATCGTTCCCAAACCAATTTTCAGCCTTCTATCTGTGACACTTAGCTCCCCTGAATTTAGGATCCAGTCTTTTTCCCAGAGTGCGAATGAAACCGTCCCAACCATCTCCACATCTGTTGGCAGCTGTTACAACGTATCTGTGTGTGATCGAGCTCAATTTCAGTCCCACACAGCAAACACGTCTGTTCTGAGCAATGCAATCCCCGCTGCATGACAGATCGATCGGGTCTCTGACCCCACGGTTGTTTTGCAAGGCAGTAGTTAGCTCCTTCACCACCCACGGCAAGGACTGGTGCTTCAAAATGTGGGGACAAAGAACTTTAGGCACAAGAGTTTGTACAGGTTCGGTCGAAAGGGTTATTGTCAACTTCAGTGGAGTCTCTGCTTCAGAGTCTGGGTTTGAATCGCCCAGGCCTGGATAAACGTCCAAGTCAGGAAATGAAGATTTATTTCTCTTCTTGTGGCTAATCTGAATAAAAACCATTTTCTGCTTCCACAGAGAGCACAGACCCGGTTCTACCAGAAGGAATCCAGTGATTGATTGCATCCAACTGGAATCATAGAGTCATGGAGATGTACTGCAGGGAAACAGACCCTTCGTTGAAACCTGTCCATGCTGACCGGAAATCCCAACCCAATTTGGTCCCTCTTGCCAGCACACGGCCCATATCCCTCCAAACCCTTCCTACTCATATACCATTCCAAATGCCTCTTAAATGTTGCAATTGTACGAGCCTCCACCACATCCTCTGGCAGCCATGGCAGCACATACACGAATAAATTGTCACTGCAATTCCCTTCTAAGGATATCGCCTTTCTGAGCTGAAACTATCTCGCTGTTCATTCAATGTCGCTATGTCTAATTCTTGGAACTCCCTCCCTATCGACATCATGGCTGTATCACTGTGTTGAGCACTTCGAGGACGAAGTGAAGTAACTTACCATCTCAATCTCTTGAGTAATTTTGTTTGGGCAGTGAAGCCTATCCCAAAGAGTGACGTGCATTCTCCAGAATTTCGTTTGAAAAAGCTGCAGTTTCCAAGTGGACACCCGAAAGTGGTCCGGAACAAGTGTAAAGTTTCGAAGGGAAAGTACGATAAACTGAAAGTCAATGATGACTGGGATGCATGAGACAGAAAGTGAGTGAGGAGCTGTTGGTACAAGGATCAATGTCAGTGCTAATGGTTTAGCTCTTACTGCCCATTGTTAACACCGACTCACACACCACTCCTGGTAAATTCACCACAATTACCCTGGTCTCTTGGTATGAGTTTCCCTCTGTGCATATTCACGTGGTAAACCGGCCCAGGGATGATAAACGCATACTGTTTATCCTGTCAAGTTAAAGAGGTGAAGCCATCCGTTTGAAATCAAAGCAAGAAGAGATTGCCTCTTCCTGTACATTTTCAGTGGAGAGTCACCAGCTGTGAACTTCTTTCCTGCACAAGCGGACGTTGATATAAATTCTCATCGAGCAGCTTTATTACAGAAAGGTGGTCCGATTAACTGTGATCATATACTTCATTAAATGCCCTTATTGATTTGGCGAACAGTGTCTGTGGTTTCCTCAGTTAAAGTATATGGTAATAACCAGGCGTTAAAGTTGTCAAATGCCGTCAAATGTTCTGTACATTGAAAGTTCATTGTTTATACTTCTTGTAAAAGCCGTATTGTTTATTCAACATCGCGAAAGTGACGGCTCAGCATGCTTCTTGTGTTTGAGTTCAGACCGTTGTTATTTCGTGCTACCAAGCCCTACCGCCTGATGTGGACCCATTAATCTATGTTCTATCCTGCTAATTCAACGCAGAGTTCTTTTTACTCTGTTCGACAAGGATTTGTCTATCTCTTCTACTATTATTCTCCGTCCGTCTTTTCAAGGTTTTTGGGAATAATGAAGAGACGCAGGAGACACTGCAGACTTGCAGGACAATGTTTTAGTAATAACGCATCCAATGAGATAATGGCTCTCATTGTCTGCTGTCACCATTCATGAATTTTAGGCAAACGGCAATGGCATCATAGAAATCCTAGAATTGGAGTGAAACTGCTTTTTTTTCTGTTCTATTATGAATACTATTTAGAATTGTAAAAGATCATAACGTTTTGAGTGAACAAATGTCACCTGATCTCGGACCTAAGTAACATAGACATTACTTGGATACTGTGAGCCCAGTTCTACACACTCTAGCCGGGGGGCGGAGAAAGCCACGGAACAGACTCTGATTTTAACACTTATCCAAGAGTAGAAAAGAAAAATGAGGGATATTAACAGACAGAGAGTGGGAGAATGAAGAAGAGAGTGAGATGGTACAGAGAGACAAAGGGAGACAAACAGAAATTCTCCATTCACCATGGCTGCTCATCGACATAAAGGAGAAGAAAATGGTAATGAAGACCAGCCTTTCACCAACTCAGGGCAACAGCAACAGCAACAGCATTACAGCCGAAAAAGGAATTTTGCATTTTTACAGATGACGTATGTCAGCTAATGAGAGATTCTGGTAAGTATGCTGTTTCGCGAAGTGAAATTGACAATTACCCAGGCAATAAAATAATAAAAAGCATAAGTAGCCTGAATCTATGATATGAAACATTAAATCTCTTTGTCTCCACAGATACTGTCAAGCCTGCAGAGTTTCTCTGTCAATTCCTGTTGTTGATTCAGATTTCCAGAATTCGTACTTCTTTGTTTTATGCTAGTCTGAACCCTGTTTGTGACAATGCTCGATTAATGGCCATTTCCATACAACATTCCCTGCTTTGGGAAGGTTGTCAACAACATAAACGGTCAGGGGAAATCCCCCATTGCTACAGCAGTGAGAGCACTGAGTCCTTAACAATAGACGTCCACGGAAAGTGAAATATGGCGCTGTAAGTTTTCACAATGAATCCACTTTTACTTATTTCATTTGTGATCATTTTAGTTGCACAACAGTTTCTTTCTTTTTTTCCATTTCTGTCAGCTTGGAAAAGGCCTTTCCGCCCATCTGCAGTGCGGGTTATTGGACATTCATCTTTTCGAGTCCAGGAGCGACTATTTCTTGAAGGACCTTCTGCACTGCATCTCGGGTTTGGTGGGTGCGAGGCTGTACCACTATATTCACGTGTCTATAGATACCGGAGAAGGGTCTATCTGTTTCACACCACCAGGCTTCCTCATCGCTCTTCTGAATCTTGGTTATTATTACCCTTGCCATGGCACCTCCTTCTTTGATAACAGGAAACCGATATCCCGTGACAGGTGTACCTGTAACTCAGTGCCAGTAACTGGGTACACAAGGATCTCTGCGTAAATATTTATTGCCTTATTTATAGTCGTCCTGGTTACCAAACGGGCATGGGTGGCATGTAAAGGTTAACTTAACATCCTTGATTAAGATTACCGTCTGCGGTTGTATCCCAGACACCCCTGCCTTCAAGAATCGTCCTGCCATGCAGTCCCATATTTCTATGAATCTGCTAATCACTACTTACACTTATTTGGATCCGGTGTTGTCCAATGTCTCCTCAAGGTCAGCTACACGTTTGCAATGGCTGGCGTGTATCAACGTGGCTCTTTCGGCGATCTTAACAGCTGTCTGTGTTGTAGGGAGCCCTTGGAACGGTCCCAGCCAGCTCTTCGCCTTCATGCTTTTGCTCCTGAAGTATTTCGCCACTATCCAGTCTTCAGGTTCTAGATTGTGCATCTTCCCTTCTGCTGATTGGGGTAGTGCTGCCCTTCATTTGATTCTGTATTTGAGACAGAAGTGTGGAGAGTTTTATACCGTAACATAATATCTCGTCCTCACAGTGGTCTGTTATCTGTCTTACAATCGGTCTTGGGCCAATTCCTGTATTAGGCCACCTTCCAAACAAAATCTCAAACGTCCTAAGATTTAGTCTTCCTGTCCTGCATATACATTAGCACAATTGGAAATGCCTTTGTCCATGTCACCTCTAGTTCCTCACAACATTTTGCCAATTTATTTGTAAGGGTAGTTTTCTCTCTTTCCACTGCCCCACCGCTCGCTGGGTGGTAGGCACAATGTTACCTCACCTTTATTCCCAAGTAATCACTGATCTGCTGTAGAGCAATATTTATAAATGGCTTTCCATTGTCGCTGCTTAGCCTTTCAGGGATGCCCCATCTCGGAATTATTTCAGTTAGCAAAGCCTTGGCTACCGCACTGGCATCCTGTTTAGACGTGGGAGCACTTCCACCCCTTGGGAAAACATCAACTATTACCAGATAATGCCTTTTCCCTTCGCTGGGTGTTAGTTCAATAAAGTCCATCTGTGAATGTTCAAAGGGTCTTTGGGATTGGGGGTGTTCTGCCTAATTCATTTATATTCCCGTCCCCACATTATTAGTGGCACAGATAATACATTATTCACATTATTGTTATGAGGAATGAGTAAATCCCTTTCTGGACCAGCGTGCTGAAATATTGTCATACATCCCCACTTTGACACATGGTCCTTACCGTGTGTTACTTTGGCATAGAAAGGGAATAAAGATCGTGGTAGACAGGGTTTACCATTGGGGCCACACCACACCCATTCCCTCATTTTGCACCTTGCCCTTGTCCATTCACGCTTCTCCTTCGATGTGGCCTGCGACTGTAACTCCCATAAGTCAGCTTTGGATTACAAATATTTGACATACACATGTCAAACTCATCACTTGGCGGCTGATTGGCTGCCGTCCTTGCCACTCAGTCTACATTTTCATTGCCTTGAGGAATTGAATCATAAACTTTCCTGTGGGCTTCACTTGTACATACAGTGATTGATTTAGGCAATCGGACTGCTTTGAGGAGGTCAGAGATCAGGCCATGTTATGTGATTGGCTTTCCAGTGGAGGTCAAGAAGCCCTTGTTTTTCCACAGGGATCCAAAATTATGTACAACCCCGAATGCATATCTGCTGTCGATGTAAATATTCACTGTTCTTCCTTCGGCCAATTTACATGCCTCAATCAAGGCAATCAGCTCTGCTGCTTGCGCTGACAGATGAGAAGGAAGTGATCCCGCTTTGACAACCTCGTGGGTAGTTGCCACAACATACCAGACCCTGGCCTATCTCTTTGCTTCTGAATGCTGACCTATCCACAATAAAACGCCGTTTCCAGATTCTAAATTGGTGAATCCTACACGTCTGGTCTCGGGCTTCAAATGTCATTAATTACAGCGACACTGTCATGTGGGTCTCCGTCTCCTTCTGTGGGGAGAAGACAAGCAGCATTAAGGACGTTACATCGCTTTATTGACATGTTAGGCTTCTCCAATAGCATAGAATTGTATGTGAACCAACGTGCTGCCGACATGTGTGCTGTGTTTTGCTCAGAAAGCAGTCAGGATACTGCATGTGGGACCAGTCGGTTTAATTCAACAAAGTGGACTATGTCCCTGGAAGCTACAACAGCCTTTTCAAATGCAGGCACGACACGGAGGCATTTATGAAATCCTGCCATTACGGGATCTAAGTTGAGGTGAAAAATAAGCTACTGGCCTCAATTTTCCACACATAATTCTGCATCAGCACAGATGTCATGCAGGCACGCTTCTCATCCACTGTTTGTATAAACGGCTTGTTTGGATTTGGAATCCCAGTGTCGGTGTAGTTTGGAGTGCCATTTCAATTCAACAAAGGCACGCTCGGCCTCAGGGATCACTGCAACGGACTCTAGCTCTGCAAACCTGAACCATGAGCTATGTCACTTTTGGGCACCTAAACGGTTGCGCAATGCGGGTTAAACATTCTAAGTAAGATCACACGACCAAAAAGGATAGCAATTGTTTCTTCATGTGAGGCTTTGAATTTTGCTGGTTTGCTTGAACTCTGTCTTGCCCAACGGCCTTTCCTTGTTCAGATATTAAGTGACGTAAGAACTTCAACTATTGTTCCACAAGTTGTAGTTTTGCGAGACTAGATGACAGAGCTTCGCAAGCCTACCTTTCTCAAATTGTTTCTCTGTTGGTGCTGCGATTAAGCATTCGCTTACATACTGCAGAAGCGCTGACCCACCCACCCCCACCCCCGGTTAAAACAAGAGTCTCCAGATTCCTGTGTAGAGCCTCTTTAATTATGGTGGGGACTCACAGTAATCTTGATAATGTCACGTGAATGTATACTATTTGCCTTTGAATAGAAAAGTGAACCAGGATTGACTGTCGGCGTGTAACGGTACACAAAACAAAGCATTTACTAAATCCACAATAGAGAGCCATTTACATCCGGTGGAATTTGAGCCAATATAATATAGGGGTTGGGAACATTTGGGGTGCGCAGAACAACAGCGTTATTGATAGCCTGCAGGTCATGAACAAACCTCAATTCCCCCGATTCACCTGGAATGTTTGCCTTTTTGAACGAAAAAAAAGGGTGTTCTCACCATTGATTATTCACGGGGGATTATCACTCCAACCTATAAGAGAGATTCAAAGACTGGAGTAATTCCTTGCACAGCCTCTGGTTTTAACGGCTCTTTTGCTTTGCAAGGCTCTTTTGCTTTGCAAGGACGATACTCAGACTTCGGGGTTATTCTTAAGGATTCGTATGAGCCCCACATCGTGTTTGCCTTTTGCCCTAAAATCAGTTGGGACCCGTATTAATCTTGGGTCCGAGACATCTACCATACGTAAACGCCAGACGACACTCCTGGTGGGGATTTCCTGGACTGCCCTGTCTGCCTGAGTTAGCCGATTTAGTATCTTCCTATACGTCCTTATGACTGCATTGAATCAGATAACCACACCGACCCTGAAGATACAATCTCTCGTTTTTTGTGCCTGTCGTACCCATGGTCCCAAATTCTGACACTTGTCGCTGGATGCCTTCGCCAATGATCCGTGAGGAAAAGAGCCTTCCACATCAAAAAAACAGGGTCTACTTACCGTCACAGATACTTAAAAAAGTTTAAAGTGACAGCACATCTGTGATCATTCCAATAAAATTCGCACAATAACAACTGATCTGGTTTAACCAATCTCCTGAACCAATCCTTCTCTTATGATTTGTCAGGACCATCGCGGTGTATGTGTGTTGTGCAGTGCAGCATATCTCCAGCAAGAAAATCGGTGTTAATGGGATTAACATGGCTACTTGCTTCCTGGGTGAATGAATCACTCACGGAACCCATCGCTCTCCGACATGCATCAGGGGTCGTGATTCGTATTTTCCAGCCTGCACTGTTAAACCATCTTTTTGTCTTCCCTGCAAGCCCGTCGGGGTACTGCGCAAATCCGACCCCAGTCTCACTATGAGATTCCGAGACATCAGATTTAAAGAACAGAATTCCGATAACAGAAATGAGAATTGGAATGTTTCCCCATTACTGGTTTCGCACAATAGGGGTGCGGTAAATCTATCTCGTGTCACGACTCCTGAAGCACCCATTAAGTTCAGGAAGCTTCCGTTCATCTTTATTTGCGTCGACTCTCTGAACTGCCTTGATTTATGACCTGAATATGTTGCCCTTGTATCTTCCAAAAAAGTAAGAGGTGTACCTTCCACATATAACATAGATGTAAGCATTGACTTATATGCATCAACGTTGTACTGAAAATATAGTTCATGCTTCGCAAACTCAGAGTTCAGTGTAGAGGTGGGACATGTTTCAGTGCCCATAAGGTTCGTAGTCGAGATGAGCATAAGCGATTATTCGTTGCCAAGCATAAAGCAAAGACGTTTACCTGTAACTTTGGGGCTGCCCACCTCCACCTCAGCCTTCCTCCATTAGTCACCCTGCTGTCCAGCCTCCAGGGCCGATTGAGGCTGTCTGGGCGTGCACTGCCTCACTCACTGGTCCATTGCTCTGCAAACAAAGCACCCGCCAGATTTACCTCTGCCAGCCCTTCTTTTCACGCAGCACCTCCTTCCAACGGCTGGGCGACCATTTGCATCATAGTCAGCTGAGCTTTATGTGTTTGCTGTTCCATCTTTAATTTTCGTTTTTCCTTCTCTTGGGCCAGAAGGTTTTCAGCATGTAGCGCGTGGAGTTCCATTAAATTCAGGTTTCCCGTGTCCCAGGTAATACATTGGCAAGACGCCTCATGTAATGGGCGCCTGATAGCTTTCACATATTCCCTTTAAAGTACAATTTGCTTCTTCTTATCAACACTTCAAGGTTAGTGGCCTGAAACATTCGAGTTCCTTTCCAGATAAGGAGTTGTTTTTTTCTAATTCCTTGGCTGTTGATATGGTAGTTTGCTGGCCTTGTAAGCCTGCTATTAGTTCGGTTTAAATATACATCGATTTTCTTTCTGCCTGCAACACTTGCCCTCTGCAAAGTCAGGCCTTTACTGTTTTGTTTCCCTGTGCTTTTATTGGTTTCAAAAGAAATGTTAATTTTCCATTGCAATGGACATCACATTTTTTCAGAGGTCGGTGCAACATCGAGGGCCGAAGTGCCTGTACTGCACTGTAACGTTCTATGTTGTAAGATACATTTCCTGCTGGTTTCCGATGTCTCTCCTCACTGTGGAAACTTCCAGACACATCTTCCAGTGATTTGTCTGCACTTCATTCAATCCAGAAAACTGTAGTTCCTGCTGAGAATGTGATCTCTCTACAATGGAGAGAGGAAAACAGAGTCGGTGACAAAGCTGAGATCACTAAACTTCTGTCCAGAATCAACAAAAAATACCCCGGTCTTCCAGTGTCCTGTCACTTTAACATTGCATTGTGTACCCAAACCATCATACCAGTCTCTGGTCTGCTGCAGTTCTTCTTCAAGGCACAGCGCAAGCTGGAAGATCGGCAACTCATTTTCTACTGAACGACCATGCAGATTTCAGGACCCAACATCGAGTTCAATCATTTTGGATCCTGTCCGCCCTCTTCCACTTTTTTACCCACCTGCACATCCCATGAGTTCCGAACACGAATCATTGGACTCGAAGCGTTAACTGTCCTTTCTCATCATAGATGGACAAGAGCTGCTGATTTTGTTCAGCCATTTTGGCATTTCTTCAAAGAACATTTCTTTTTCCGTTGTAATCGCAAGACTGTAGGAACCATCTGATTGCAGGAGGAGAAGTTCACAGGAGATGAAAATAATGCCAAGGGCTGTACCATTCCCATTGTGAAGGAAGATGAGCTAAGCTGGGGCTGTGTAACTAAGCACAGAGAAGGCTGAGTGAGAAACTGATTAACATGCACATATTATGAAGAGGTTAGGCTTTTCGGGAAGGAATAATAACCAGTGACATACATGAAAAGCAGGAGAAAAGCGGTTTAGAGGAGATTTAGGAAGAACCCATAGAATGTTGTTAATCTGGAATTCCTTATCTGAAGGTGTGGTAATACTAAGTGTTATGAGGACATTTCAGCAGTATGTAGCCGAACACGTGAAGATCCAGAGCACACGCGGATAAGGACTATATAGTGGAAAGTGTGACGAGGCCAGACAGACGTGAGATGGGTGTCCCGAACGAAATGGTTCTAAGATCGATAAATATGTGTTAGCCACTCGGCAACACGATATGGATACGCTGGAAAAAAAAAACATAAAAGTGCTGTGTGAGCTATGATGGTACAGAATGCCGTGGCGGGGCAGGATCGGTGTTAAGAATGGCCTACTTCTGCTCTTTTCTGCTTGAGTCTTTTCTGGCCCAGGTTTTTAAACAATCACAATGAGAACAATTGAATCTAAACCAATTAATATTTTCTGTCCCACCTCCACTTCGCTACCCTTCAAGCTGGAATAGATAGCTCCTGTTTCAGCTTTATGTCAGACAGTGGAGGATTCTCGCAAGTTCTCTATCAGGCTGAACATCCCTTCACATAGGTTTCCAAGTGGACACGTGGAGCAAGCGATTACATGGATGCTGGGGATTCAGGGACAGATTTCCCTTTTGCTGGGCTAGAATTCTGGCCAAGGTAATGAACGTGAATTTCTGACATTTTGAAACTTACTCAGGATTCCTGCGACTTTACTAATTAAACTAAAATTCAATTTGCCCTAGCAAAGCATGATTAATTTTTCACTCTTTATAAAAAAAAACACCATGCCACCTGCCCTTGGATGTAGTAATGCAGAATATTGTTGACGTTGTGTACAGTGTGGGTCATTGTGCCGTATGAACATTCGAAAGGATGCTGATGAAGTACCAGTGAATCGAATTCTCTGACGAATTGATAACGACAGAAGGAAAATCCCAGTACAGTGGCGACATAACATTGCCTGTGATCAACGCAGGAAGCCACGGTAAACGAACACAGAATTCAATAATGCCTATTTTCACCACATTTTACTATGTCATTTTCCTGAACCTGATGGTCCATAATTGATGATCCATCATCAGTATAACCTCCTCTGCGCTGTATTTCATTTCAGATCTTCAGCAAAAAAGGAGTAATTGGTTTGAGGGGCCTAGTGGTAAGATCAGTAGCCATTGGTCATCAGTACACGGCAGCTCCAGTGGTGCAATTCGTCAGTTTGATGTAATTGCACGACAGACTGGAAGTGCGTAAGGTGCCAAAGTTGCACATTCGGTTCTCGCCAGGAGTTTGTTTTACTGATAGTGACCAGAGATGATTGCAACTTCAAGCTGAAGAACAGTTCAAACACCGAATATTACACCGCAATAAAGTTCATTTTGGCCCTAACGTTGCACCGACCTGTGATACCAATCTGACTAGTATTTTACCATCATAATCCGCAAGTTTATACATTGACCATTTCATTGACCAAAAAGTTGTTGAGTCTACGAGTGTTGAAGGCAAGGCGTTCAGCACCCTTACTACTCACTGATAAAGGAACCTACCTCGGTATCTATCACCCTCAATTTACATCGATGTGCCCTTGTGTCAAAATTACCAGTTGAAGAAAAATGCCTTCACTGTCCACCTTATGGCAACTTATGATCATCTTCTATGTCTCTCTAAATTCACCCCTCAAACCTCTTGTCGCTATCAAAAACCGCCTGAAGTCCCTCAACCTTTCCTCGTAAGACCATCTCCCCATAGAAGGCAACATCCTAGAAAATGTCCTCTGCACCCTTTCCAATGCTGTCACATCCATCGTATAATGTGGCGACCAGAAATGCACGCAACTGTACGAGTGCGGCCACATCAGTTTATTTGTGGAGCTGCAAAGTGATAATTTCACTCTGAAACTGAATCACTCTCCCAAGAAAAACTAACACACCGTACTCCTTGCAAACAAACTTGTCAACATGGGTGGTAACTTTCCGAGTTTTATATACATGGGCACCGAGATCGCTCTGCACATCTACCCTTCCAAGAATATTACAATTAGCCAAGAACTCTTTATTCTTGTTGTTACTCCGAAGTAAATTATCTCACACTTTTCCACATTAAAATCCATTTGCCACTTCTGAGGTCACCTCTGCAGATTATCCATGCCCCTCTGTAGCCGTCAGCAGATATTGGCACTATTGACAACATCGTCGATCTTAATATCTTCTGCAAAATTACGAATCCATCATTCCACGCCCTAATCCAGATCATTTATAAAAATGGCAAACAACAGCGGACACAAAAAGGAACCTTGTGGTACACCATCAGTTACTGAACTCCAGGATTATCATTTCCCATGAACTGCCACACTCTGTCTTCTTTCAGCGAGCCAATTTCTGATCCAAATCGCTAAACCATCCTCAATCCCATGACTCTGTATTTCATGCAACAGCCGACAGTGCCTTACTGAAAACCATATCCACCACATCAACCACTTTACTCTCATCCATCTGTTTGCTCACCTTCTCAAAGACCTCAATGAGGTTTGTGAGGCACAACCTGCTATTCATAAAATCGTACTCACTATCCCGAATCAACTTCTTCCTTTTTCGATTATCATAATTCCTATCTCTCATAATCTGTTGCAAAACGTTAGCTGCAAGAAAGCTAAGGATGACTGTTCTATAATTACCAGCAATGTCTCTACTCCCCTTCGTGAAGAAGGGGACAATATTTGCTAAACTCGGGTCTTCTAGCACTAATGACATAGACACTGACGCAATAAAGCTTATAGTCAAAAGTTCTGCAATCTCCTCCCACGATTCGCAGAGAGTCCTCGGATACATCCCATCAAGTCCAGGGGGCATACCTATTTTTAGACTTTCATGAATTGCTAACAACTCCTCTTTATGAATGTCAATTTCGTTTATTCTAATAGGTTGCATCTCAATACTCACTTCGACAACATTGTCTTTTTCTTTTTGATATGATAGAAAAATACATTCAGCGTCTCTGCTATCCTTGGACCCCGTTGACAACTTCGTACTTCTGTTCTTGACAGGCCATAATCATATGCTAGACATTCTTTTATTCTTGAACTATCAATTGAAAGCTTCAGGATTCTTCCTGCCAGACAAAGACTTCTCATGCCTCCTCTTCGCTCGAAGTAGCTCTCCCTTTAGGCCCTTCCTGGTTAGCTTTTAATTCCCAAGCGTCTTACCTCAGCCTTCATATCTCATGTTTCCATACGCCCCCTTCTCCTTCTTCTCAAGAGATTCAACTTTTTCAGTAAACCCAGCTCCCTGTGTCGACCTCATATTCCCTGCATGACGCATGCATACTTACCAAGGACATGCAGTAGCTTTTCCCTGAACAAGCTCCATATTTCAGGTGTGCACAACCCTTGAAGTTACTTTCCACATGCGGTGCATCATAACTCTTGCCTAATCGCATCAGAATGGCGTTTCTCCCCGCGATACCTCGTGCTCTGCAATAAATACCTATTCCTATCCATCACTAAATAAACATAACCGAATTGTGGTCACTACCAACAAAGTGCTCACGTACCTCCAAAGAGAACAGCTGCCTGAGTTCATTACCCATAAGCAAATCCAATGTGGCTTTGCGTCTTGTTGGCCAGTCTACATGCTGCGTCAGGAAAACCTCCTGCACACATTGGACAAAAACTGACCGATCCAAGGTGCTGAACCGATAACATTTCCAATCAATATTTGGAAAGTTAATGCTCCTCATAACGACTACCCTGTTACTTTTGTTCCTATCCAGAATCATCTTTGCAATCTTTTCCTCCATATATCTAGAACATTTTTGTGGTGACCTCTCCATTCCTGATTCTAATCTCAGTCCATTCTACCTCAGCAGATTCAGTCGCATCCTCACCAATATCCTTTTTGCTACCAAAATACTGTCCTTGTCGAATAATGCCACATCACCCCCTCTCAAACGACCCTCCTGTTCTGACTGAAAAATAGAAACTGAAGTACAAGGAACAACCATTCTCTTCAGTCCTCCGTTCATGTCTCTGAAATGGCCACAACATCGAAGGCCCAGGTAACAACAAATGGCACCTACCCTATCCTAGATGCTTCCGGCGTTGAAGCAAAAACACTTCAAGCCACCTTCATCCTTGCCAGTACACTCTTTTAAACCGGAAACGCTATTTATGACAAAACCACTCACAATTACCTGCAAACTGGAGTTACAATTCAGCTTCACACTCCGCGGCTGAATTCGTTCAAACCCTCATGTAGAGCTTTGGCAAATTATCCCCTCAGGGTATTGGAACTCTTCTCGTTCAGGTCAAGACCATCCTGTTTGTAAGGGTTCATCGACTCCAGTATGAGACCCAACAATCCAGGTATCAAAATCTCTCCCTCCTGCACCATCCTTGCAACAACATTTTCAAATGCTCTCTCCTTACACGTCACCTCACTACGACGTAGAATGGGCAACAAATCAGAGAGAACTCTGTTTGTTCTAGGTTTAAGATGTCACCCTCGATCCCTGAAATTCTGCCATACATCCACATCACTTTTATTACCGATGTTGTTAGTGCATATGTGGACAATGATGGGGGTTGCCCACCCTCTCCCTTAAGGATCCTGAAAACACGATGCGAGACATCACAAACCCTGGTAGCTGGGAGACAACACAGCAATCATGAGTCTGCCCTATATCCACAGAATCTCAATCTGTTCCCATCGATATGGAGTCTCCAATAACAAATGCTCTCCTCCTCTCTGGCACACCCTTCAGAGAAAAAGGGACAAACTCTGTGCCAAAGACCTATACCCAATGGCTTTCCCCTCGTAAGTCATCCCGCCCAAAAATAACAAATATGGTATGCATGTTACTGAGGGTCACGGCCACAGCAGATGCCTGCACTGTCTGCCTGTTAGCGTTTCGGCTCCCGACTGTATCCCATCGATCTATTTCTTGTCCCTGAAGTGTTACTGCCCCTCTATAACTTCGCTCAATTCCACTCAGACTCCCAATGATCTGACATCAAGCTACAGCCCCTGAACACAGTAGCCGAGGAGCTGGAGTTGGGTGCACTTCCCGCAGATGTGGATATCTGGGACATTATTGAAGACCCTTACATCTCACATTCTACAGAAAGAAATTTCAAATGTCCGGCAATCCATTCCTAATATTGTCCACATACACTCACATATATTTTTTATGCAAACATCTATACATGTATATAAAAATGTGTGTGCACTTGCATGTATACGTGTGCGCATATATATTTAAAAGTTGCAAAAGAAAGTTGATTGAAACGGCATTTATTTTTTTTAAATGATTTTGTGGAATATTCTGTCGTTGGGAAATACCTCAGTTACTAACAACCAGCAGAAATACTCCCTGAGTAAATATCCATCTCTCAGTAGAGATACAGAGGTGACGTTTGAAGATATTGACGTTTCTCATATCGCTGATCCTGTGCTGTGTTAAATTCTGGAAAAGATGTTTAGTTCGTTTCATGTTACTGATTTTGTTGCAACCTCGCACAGGCCATTAAAACAATCCAAAAATTATGAGATTTATCTCATTGGACAATGTTGTCGGCAAAACTGGAACCGAAATGATAAAGATGTATGAAGTACTGCTTTAAAGATTGTAGGATTCAAACAGGAACATTTTTCGAGTCTTGTCACTGGATATTTTGGGGGGAGATGGGTGAGCAGCAAATGGTCTCACTCCCTTCTCTGTGATTGAAGCCAAATGTCCAAGGCAATAGATGAAAATAAATAGTGCATTCCATCGATAGGTCAGTTCACACTCACTATAGTATAATTTCGGTTTGATTCTCGTCATCGTATAAAGGGTTAGGTGAGTGGGGAGACCGGGATTCTGATGGTAAACTGAGACATTGCGATCATTAATCCCACACTGTTGGCATCACTTTATATCATAAACCAATTATGCAGAGGACTGAGCTTATCGACTTCCCTTTAATGCTGAGCTAACAGAAACAGCTCAGTTCTTTTACAATTTATGGAAGTTCACGTAGAACAAGCTGCTAAACTTTTCTTCACAACCAGCACTTGCTACACTTAGTCGTACTCAGTTGGAGGTGATCTGTGGTGTATTTCCAATTAACGTTAACCAATTAGAAATTGTGCAGCTAACGCTTACCCGACCCGGCCGACCAGACTCCCTGTCTTGGTGAAATTCACTCATTATGTTTCTGCACGCATTTTTACAAATACTGTAAAATCAGCTTCTGACGCATTTTTCCTGAAAAATAATCATTTTCGATTTCAATTACTGTAGAATGAAAAAAAAGGTGCTCCAAACTTTTCTTTATCATTCATCGCTGGTTTTGAAGTTCGAAAGTCGAGCTATGGATCCATCTGAATGAAGGATTTTCCCTCCTGTTTACTCTCAGCAAATTCACATCATCAGGGAAACTTCCATATGGACGCAACTCAGTTTTATCTGGTTTCACGCCACATGATCTATTCATCTGTTCCACCATCCCATGAAACCCCGCCTTGTCTTTTCTAATGGCGTGATGCCCCAGTACTTCGCTGGCTTCCTTTCCATTCCATTCAGTCAGCTCCTGCTCCTCACAGAACGAGTTAGGGAACTGGAACTAGATTTAGATGAACTGAGGATTATTCGAGAGGCTGAGAGGGTGATAGATAGAAGCTACAGGGACATAGTTACGCCAGAGAACAGAGGTAGCCGGGTAACAGTAAGAGGTGGGAAGGGGAGGAAGCAGGCAGTGCAGGGATCCCCTGGGTCGTTCCCCTCAACAATAAGTATACCGCTTTGGATACTGTTCGGGGGGACGGCCTAGCAGGGGTAAGCTGCAGTGACCGGGTCTCTGGCACGAGGTCCGGCTCTGAGTCTCAGAAGGGAAAGGGGGAGAGGAGGAGAGCGCTAGTTATAGGAGACTCTTTAGTTAGAGGGACGGACAGGCGGTTCTGTGGACATGGGCGAGAATCTCGGATGGTTTGTTGGCGCCCGGGTGCCAGGGTCCGAGAAGTCTCAGATCGTGTCTTCAGAATCCTTAAGTGGGAGGGTGTGCAGCCAGAAGTCGTGGTGCACGTTGGCACCAACGACACAGGTAGGACGACGGGTGCGGAGGTCATTCAGGAGCTCAGGGAGTTAGGCTGTAAGCTAAAAGCTGGGACGGACGGAGTTGTCATCTCTGGGTTGTTGCCGGTGCCACGTGTCAGTGAGGCAAGGAATAGGGAGAGTGTGCAGTTGAACACGTGGCTGCAAGGATGGTGTAGGAGGGAAGACGTCAGGTATTTGGACAATTGGACTGCATTCTGGGGAAGGTGGGACCTGTACAAGCAGGATGGGTTGCACCTGAACCAGGAGGGCACCAATATCCTGGGGGGTAGGTTTGCTAGCACTCTTCGGAGGTGTTTAAATTTATTTGGCAGGGGGATGGGATCCGGACTGGTAGTCCAGCAAGCAGGCTAGCTGTTTGTCAGGATGTCCAAGAATGTAGGGAGGCTGTGGAGAATGTAGCACTGACCGGGAATACTTGTGGACACAGAGATGGGTTCAAGTGTGTATACTTCAACGCAAGGAGTATCAGAAATAATTTGAGTGAACTTAAGGCGTGGATCGGAACCTGGGACTACGATGTTGTGGCCATCACGGAAACGTGGATGGAAGAGGGACAGGAATGGTTGTTGGAGGTTCCTGGTTACAGATGTTTCAGTAAGATTAGGGAGGGTGGTAAAAAAGGAGGAGGTGGCGTTGCTAATTAGAAATGGTATAACGGCTGCAGAAAGGCAGTTCGAGGGGGATCTGCCTTTGGAGGTAGTATGGGCTGAAGTCAGAAATAGGAAAGGTGCAGTCACCTTGTTAGGTGTTTACTATAGCCCCCCCAATAGCAGCAGAGATGTGGAGAAACAGATTGGGAAACAGATTTTGGAAAGGTGCAGAAGCCACAGAGTAGTAGGCATGGGTGATTTCAACTTCCCAAACATTGATGACAACTCCGTCCGTCTTTAGATCAAGTAGATTGGATGGGGCGGTGTTTGTGCAGTGTGTCCAGGAAGCTTTTCTAACTCAGTATGTAGATTGTCGGCCAGAGGGGATGCCATATTGGATTTGGTACTTGGTAACGAACCGGGACAAGTGATGGGCTTGTTACTGGGTGAACATTTTGGTGATGGTGAACACAATTCTGTGACTTTCACCTTGGTTATGGAGAGAGATAGGTGCATGCAACAGATTAGGTTTTACAATTGGGGGAAGGGTAAATACGATGCTGTAAGACAGGATCTGAGGAGCATAAGTTGGGAGCATTGGCTGTGAGGGAAGGATGTCGTGGAAATGTGGAACTTTTTCAAGGAACAGATACGACGTGTCCTTGATATGTATGTACCTGTCAGGCAGGAAAGAGATGGTTGTGTGAGGGAAATTTGGTTGACGAGGGAGGTTGAATGTCTTGTAAATAGGAAGAAGGAGGCTGACATAAGGTTGAGGAAACAATGTTCAGACAGAGCATTGGAGGGATACAGGATTGCCAGAAGGGAGCTAAAGAAAGGGATTAGGAGATCTAAGCGAGGGCATGAAAAATCTTTGGCGGATAGGATCAAGGCTAACCCCAAGGCATTTTATGCGTATGTGAGAAACATGAGAATGACGAGAACGAGGGTAGGTCCGATCAAGGACAGTAGTGGAAGACTATGTATTGAGTCGGAAGAGATGGGAGCGGTCTTGAATGAGTACTTTTCTTCAATATTTACAAACGAGAGGGACCGTATTGTTGAAGAGGAGAGTGTGAAACGGACTGGTATGCGAGAAAGATACTTGTTAGGAAGGAAGATGTGTTGGACATTTTGAATAACCTGAGGAGAGACAAGTCCCCCGGGCCTGACGGGATATATCCTAGGATTATGTGGGAAGCAAGAGAGGAAATTGCAGAACCGTTGGCAATGATCTTTTCGTCTTCACTGTCAACAGGGGTGGTACCAGGGGACTGGAGAGTGGCGAATGTTGTGCCCCTGTTCAAAAAAGTGAATAGGGATAACCGCGGGAATTACAGAACAGTTAGTCTTACTTCGGTGGTCGGCAACGTAATGGAAACGGTACTGAGGGATAGGATTTATGAGTATCTGGATAGACACTGCTTGATTAGGGACAGCCCGCACGGATTTGTGAAGTGTCGGTCTTGCCTTCCAAGTCTTATTGAATTCTTTGAGGAGGTGACCAAGCATGTGGATGGGGTTAGAGCAGTGGATGTCGTATACATGGATTTTAGTAAGGCATTTGATAAGGTTCTCCATGGTAGGCTTATGTGGAAAGTCAGGAGGCATGGGATAGAGGGAAATGTGGCCAGTTGGATAGAAAACTGGCTAACCGGTCGAAGTCAGAGAGTGGGCGTAGATGGTCAATATTCAGCCTGGAGCCCAGTTACAAGTGGAGTTCCGCAGGGATCAGTTCTGGGTCCTCTGCTGTTTGTATTTTTTATTCATGACTTGGATGAGGGACTCGAAGGGTGGGTCAGTAAATTTGCAGATGATACGAAGATTGGTGGAGTTGTGGATCGTGAGGAGGGCGGTTGTCGGCTGCAAAGGGACTTAGATATGGTGCAGAGCTGGGCTGAGGAGTGGCAGATGGATTTCAACCCTGCCAAGTGTGAGGTTATCTATTTTGGAAGGACAAATAAGAATGCGAAATACAGGGTTAACGGTAGGGTTTTTAGTAAGGTGGAGGAGCAGAGGGATCTTTGGGTCTATGTTCATAGATCTTTGAAATATGTCACTCAGGTGGATAGAGCTTGTAAGAAAGCCTATGGTGTATTAGTGTTCAGTACAGAGGGATTGAATTCAAGAGTCGTGAATTGATGTTACAGCTGTACAGGACATTGATTAGGCCACATTTGGAGTACTGTGTGCAGTTCTGGTCGCCTCACTTTAGGAAAGATGTGGAAGTTTTGGAGAGGGTGCAGAGAAGATTTACCAGGATGTTGCCTGGAATGGAGAATAGGTCGTACGAGGATAGGTTGAGAGTGCTAGGCCTTTTCTCATTGGAATGGTGAAGGATGAGGGGTGACTTGATAGAGGTTTATAAGATGATCAGAGGAATAGATAGAGTAGACAGTCAGAAACTTTTTCCCCGGGTACAACAGAGTGTTACAAGGGGACATAAATTTAAGGTGAAGGGTGGAACGTATAGGGGGATGTCAGGGGTGGGTTCTTTACCCAGAGAGTGGTGGGGGCATGGAATGCGCTGCCTGTGGGAGTGGCAGAGTCAGAATCATTGGCGAACTTTAAGTGGCAATTGGATAGGTACATGGGTGGGTGCTTAAGCTAGGTCAAATGTTCAGCACAACATCGTGGGCCGGAGGGTGTGTTCTGTGCCATATTGTTCTATGTTTTATGTTCTATGTTCTTTCTATGTTCTATGTTCTATACCTCAATTAGGGAAGGTATTGGGATCTTTACCTTGAATTACAAAAATATTATTGTCTCCTGTCCGAGATTTTTCACCGAATTATTTCAGACTGAACATTTTGAGAATAGATGGATTAAGATGGAGCTATTTGTCAAGAACCTGGCATTCCAGGAGTAACCCCTGAATAGGTGTTGTGTCTTAATGCACCATTGTCAGCACAGGAGAGTGTGAAGCAGCTTCAGAATGTAAACGCCCATGTTCTTGATGGATTTCCGAGTGAATTTTATAAATAATTTATACACCTATTGTCAGGGCTGATGTTTAACATGTTCCGTCTCTCATACAGTCACAAACCCCTTCCTCCATCCTTAAGAGAAGCTCATATCTCTCTGATGCTGAAGAAAGGAAGACTCCGGAGGATTGTGCTTCTTACAGGCCAATCTCACTATTAAATGTTGGTCTCAAAATCCTGTCTGAGATCCTTGCATTAAGGTGGAAACTTTGCTGCCTTCCGTCACCAAAGAGGACTAAACAGGCTGAAGAAAGGGACGCAGATCTTCCTACAATGTGAAGAGTTTACTCAATATGATCCAAGAGTGTCAACCTCAATCTGTCCAGGGATTATTGATCTCTTGAGATGAGAGAAGGCATTTGATTGGGTTGAGTGGCTGGATCTCTTCTGTACATTAGAATCGTTTGGTCTACGCAAAGTTTTTATCAAGTTGGTGAGGGTCCTTTACAGCGATCCTCTGGCTGCGGTTCTCACTAATGGTGTGGCCAATCAGTAATATCAATATTTCTCCAGGCAGCCACAAAGGTTGACACCTTTCACCATTCTTGTTTACGTTGGGGATTGAGCCACTGGCGGAGGCCATCCGTAGGGATGCCAATATATCTGCCCGAGAGGTGGGATCGAAGTCTCGAAAGATTACATTGTATGCAGATGAGGGTTTTCGTCAAATCCCGCAATTTCGGTAGTTCATGTGATGCAATGCATTGATTCGCTTGTTGCCTTTCCAGGCGAGAAGATTAATTTTACAAAGTTGGAGGCCATGCCTATGGGAGGTCTTAGGGAAATACCTCATACTGAGGGCATATCCTGGTTTCCTTTTAAATGGTCACGGGGGTGGTTCCCCTATTTCAGTATATTCATTACATCTGTATTTGATCATTTATTTAACGTGAACTCTGTCCATTTGTTTGACAAAATTAAACAAGACCTTCAAAGATGGGAGGCATTTCCAATATCCTGGCTCGGTCAGATAGCTGTTATTAAAATGAATGTCCTTCTTCATTTCCTACACCCATTCAAATGCTTTCTATGATGTTTCCCAGAAGATATTTCGGAAACATAATGACTGGTTTAGCTCTTTTATTTGGCACCATAAGCGATTCCTTATCTAGCTAACAAAATTGCAACTGCCCCACAGATTGTGAGGAGTAGGTCTCCCCGATTAAAAACAATCAATTAAGTTTTTTCATCGTATGTAAGTGCCTGGGCCGCTGAGGTCTCAGCATCAATATGGCTCGACATTGAGCCCTCTCAGACAAAGTGAACTCTTATTAGTCTGTTGTTCTTAGATAAAATGACAACATTTATGGAATATTGTCATAAAATAATTATTATCAATACTGTTAAAACTTGAAGGACAATGCGTCAGATCGAGGCAATACAGCCAAAATCATGTTTCTTACCCTATAATTAGTATACCGGGGATAATGTATTCCAGGTTTAAACTGTGGGCAAGGAGGGGGATACCCTGTTTGGGTGATTTAGAATTAGTAGTATCCCTACAGTGTGGAAACAGGTCCTTGGGCCCAGCAAGTCCACTTCGACCCTCTGAAGAGTAACCTACCCAGACCCATTCACCTACCATCTTATATTTACCCTAATTAATGCCCCAACTTACAGATCCTGGAACACTATCAGCGATTGAGCAATGGCCAAGTCATCTAACATGCACATGTTTATGACTGTGGGAGGAAACCTACGCAGACACAGTTGAGAATATACTAACTCCACACAGCCAGTCACCCAAGGCTGGAACCAGACTTGTGACCCTGGTGCGGAGAGTCAGCAGTGCAAACCACCGAGCCACCACGTGTTACTTGAAGGAGAAACAATGATACTGTTTGATCAAATAACTCGTAAGCATGGACTACCTAGTAGAGACTTCTTCTGTTTTTTTTTCCAGACTAGAGATTTGATTAAAAAACACAATTTTAAAAGACACTTATAGATCCGGTACAGAGAAGCAGGTGATTATTGTAAAGAATACACTCTCTGTCAGTACCCTTTACCATTTGTTGGAGAGTGTCCCCGCAGACAAGACTGTGCAGCTTCGTGACGTCCGTGCGAGAGAGTTGGGGGGTTATATCTCTTCGGAGACATGGGAGGATATTTGTGAAAATGCTCGAAGGATTTTGATCTGAAATAGGACCCATTCCATGCAGTTGCAAATTCTTCACAGGGTCTACCTGACCCCAGATTTTCTCTCAAAATTCAAAGTGGGATTATCTTCAGTGTGTCCTAAATGCAGAATGACTACAGGCACTCTTACTCATTGCATGTGTTCCTGCTGCAGGCTTCGTATATATTGGAGCACTGTGTTCAGTGTGGTATAGTGGGTCTTGGGGAGCGAATTGGAGGTGGACCTGGTTTCTCTTTTCCTGGGCCTGCCCAGAGTATCTTACACAGATGCACATGGGAAAAAATATATCCTTACTTTCTGGGCTAGGGAAAGTATTATGTTGTGTTGTATGTCTGAAAACTCCCGGATCTGTTGGGACTTTGTCAGCTCATCATGGAGAATATCCCTTTGGACTTTCCCACCAGCATGGTGCACCAAAAAACAGAGATCAATATAAGTCATAGAGTCATAGAGTCATAGAGATGTACAGCATGGAAACCGTCCCTCTGGTACAACCCGTCCATGCCGGCCAGATATCACAAACCAATCTAGTCCCACCTGCGAGCACCAAGCCCATATCCCTCCAAACCCTCCCTATTCATATACCCATCCAAATGCTTCTTAAATGTTGCACTTGTATCAGCCTCCCTGACATCACCTGGCAGTTCATTCCATACACGTACCATTCTCTGTGTGAAATAGTTGCCCCGTAGTTCTCTATCATATCTTTCCCCTCTCACCCGAAACTTATACCTTATCGTTCTGACTCCCCGACCCCAGGGAAAAGACTTGACCTATTTACACTGTCCATGCCACTCATAATTTTGTAAAACTCTATTATGTCAGCACTCAGCCTCCGACGCTCCTGGGAAAACAGCCCCAGTCTGTTCAGCCTCTCTCTATAGCCCAAATCCTCCAACGCTGGCAACATCCTTGAAATCGTTTCTGAACCCTTTCAAGTTTCACAACATCTTTCCGATAGGAAGGAGACCCGAATTGCACGCAATATTCCAACACTGGTCTAACTAGTGTCCTGTACAGCCGCAACATGATCTTACAACTCCATACTCTGAGCAATAAAGGAAACGCCTTCATCACTATCCTATCTACCTGCAACTCCCCTTTCAAGGAGCTATGAACCTGCACTCCAAGGTCTCTTTGTTCAGCAACACTCCCTGCGACCTCACCATTAAGTGTATAAGTCCTGCTGAGATTTTGTTTCCCAAAATGCAGCACCTCACATTTATCTGAATTAAAATTCATCTGCCACTTCTAAGCCAATTGCCTATTTGGTCAATCTGAGGTGACCCTCTTCGCTCTCTACTACACCTCCAATTTTGGTGTCATCTACAAACTTACGAATTGTATCTCTTATGCTTGCATCCAAATCATTTATGTCAATGACAAAAAGTAGTGAATCCTGCACCGATCCTTGTGGCACTGCACATGTCACAGGCCTCCAGTCTGAAAAACAACCCTCCACCACCACCGTCTGTCTTCTACCTTTGAGCCAGTTCTGTATCCAAATGGCTAGTTCTCCATGTATTCCATGAGATCTAACCATGCAATTCAGTCTCCCATGGGGAACCTCATCAAAACACTTACTCGTGTCCATATAGATCACATCTACCCCTCTGCCCTCATCAATCATCTTGGTTACTTCCTCAAAAAACTGAATCAAGTTTGTGAGACATGATTTCTCACGCACAAAGCCATGTTGACTATCTCTAATCAGTCCTTGCCTTTCTAAATACATGCACATCCTGTCCCTCACGATTCCCTCCAACAACTTGCCCATCACCAACGTCAGGCTCAATGGTCTATAGTTCCCTGGCTTGTACTTAACACCCTTCTTATACAATGGCACAACATTAGCGAACCTCCAGTCTTCCAGCACCTCACCTGTGACTATCCCTATTACAAATATCTCAGCAAGAGGCCCAGGAATCATTTCTCTAGCTTCCCACAGAGTTCTAGGGTACACCTGATCAGGTCCTGGGGATTTATCCACCTTTACCCGTTTCAAGACATCCAGCACTTCCTCCTCTGTAATATCGACATTTTGCAAGGTGTCGCCATCTATTTCTCTACATTTTATATCTTCCATATCATTTTCCACAGTAAATACTGATGCACTTAACTCCTTTAGTATCTCCCTCATACTTCCTGTGCGAGGAAAAATATTCTGTTGTTTTGGATGCCTGAAAACCCCGCGGGTCTGTTGGGTGGTTGTCGGCTCGTCATGGAGAATATCCCTTTGGATATTCTCACGAGTATGGTGCACCGAAAAGCAGAGAATTATATAAGGTAGGCAACCCTTTTTGGATTACCGTGATACAGGCTTATCTGCCACTCTAAAAAGGGCTTTTATATAGCTTTGATATTGTCTAATGAATCACATATTAAGAATTATGAACGTATGAATGTGTATCAGTTCATGCTCTCGAAGGACGAGAGCTATCACGTTGTTATGCTGAGCCGTATTATTTATTTATTATTTATTGTTTGTTTTTGTTTTCCTTCTGTCCGTTTAGAGATTTTAACTTATTTTGTACATACAAGCACATGGGTGTAATTTTGTTCGGTTATTTGAGTTGTTTTGTTATTGGTTTAATATAATAATAAAATATATTTTTCAATAAAAAAATTTGTTAAAAAATTAAAATGCTAACATTGATAGATTAGAGTCCCAAAGAACACTCATTAGAGAGACCACTCATGGTGGTTTACGTTGAAGATCACCACACGGGTGATGGGGTGAGGTTGAGAGAGCATCCCCTTCATGGTAACCTTAGTCAGTGTGGGGAATTGAACCTGCGCTGGTGGTCTTCCTCTGCATCACAAACCAACCATCCAGCCAACTGAGTGGGAGACTGTATAATGTTACACACAGAATCAGTCACAAAAAAGGGCAAGAGAAATTTTAATGACAATGGAAAAAGTGGATTCGAGATAAAAATGTTCTCTGCTAGAAATTATATTTTATGATGAGACAGGTGTTTGGAAGCTATCTTTGGTTGAATACAATAAGGTGAGACAAGTGAAATAACCAGAATGACAGATTAGATTAGATTACAGTGTCAAAACAGGCCCTTCGGCCCAACAAGTCCACACCGCCCCGCCGAAGCGCAACCCACCCATACCCCTACATTTACCCCTTACCTAACACTACGGGCAATTTAGCATGGCCAATTCACCTGACCTGCACATCTTTGGACTGTGGGAGGAAACCGGAGCACCCGGAGGAAACCCACGCAGACACGGGGAGAATGTGCAAACTCCACACAGTCAGTCGCCTGAGGCGGGAATCGAACCCGGGTCTCTGGCGCTGTGAGGCACCGTGTCGCCCATTAAGTGTGCATGTTTTTGATTGATCTGTGAAAAGCATGCTGACAATTGTATGAATTTATAAATCAGATGAAAGAGATTAAAAGGAGAGTCCGTCCCCATGAGAAATGCCTTCTGAACACATGCTAGAACAACCCCGTAGTATGAAGTGTCTGAGAATCGTCTGCTCGCTAACAGGAACCTGGGGGTTGAATGACTGGATGTTCCTGTAACATGGAGCTGAGAAAACCATCAGATCTCCCCCAAACGTATTGAATGTTGGAGCATATTCGAAGTACTGAATGGCCTCATGATGGATTTTAATTGTGAGTGATTTGAAAAACATACATCTCTACTCCATCCGCTTACGTGTTAAGCACTGGGGCACAGCCGTTTTCCTGAAACTGGGAATAAGTTGGACAAATACCTGAAACATTCCATAATTGGCATTCCCCAGAATTTTCTATAACTATGTTGTGGCGGGGGGGGGGGGGGGGGGGGGCGGGGGGGGGGGGGGGGGGCATGAGAAAGGCTAGAGAGAAAGCGAGGAAAGTGATGCATGCAGTAGTGAATGTGGTGGAGTATGAGCCTTGTTCGGGGTTCGGTGCATTCACAGATATACAGTGTGTGTGAGGGAGCAGAGAGAATATGGTAACCCTTATCCTGACGGAGTGGGGAAGCTTATTGATGCTTGTCCTGTTTTTGCTGGACATTTCTTAAGACCACAGAAACTGCACTGTGATGGGTGTTGAGCTCAGCCCATGCTCGGTGGATCTGGTAGTGTGGCCCCCTCTGGGAAGAGAATGGTCCCCTTTTGTACGACGCATCCACCAGGACCTCCGTGCTGCTGTCAACAAACCGTAGTGTAATTTCCCCTTCATTGTCATGCTTGGGGAAAATGTGCAGAGCAGCTCCAAACTGAGAAAGCGCAACCGTGTGCCCATTGGCCTTTTAGAGATGGCACCAGTGTCAGGGATTACGGAATATCCTGGGGCATCCGGGCGACTGTGAGTACCTCCAGTCATGATGGGTGGGAGATTACGGCTGGCATTGTATGAGAGGGGCACTATGGAATGGAGTGGGTAGTTAATGAGATGAGTTTGGTAAGATAGCACCAGGAAACGAGTTCGGCCTCGTGCAGGCAACCCCCCGGTCACACTTAATGAAAATGTCACTGAGACAGATTTTTTTGTTAGATTCAGCCCAGTGAGGCGAAGACTCTGCTGTCCTCATTCCCAGTTAAAAAGCTGCAGAACAAATGCTCATCCAAAATTCTCCATCACCTGAACTCACAGCAATATCCCTTTCACTCATAATTCTTCATAATACTGACCCGTGTTGCATGATACTATCGAAATGTCTTCATTTCAGCATTCTGAACCTGTGAACATATACTTCCATGACCATTTATCTCAGTCTCCCCCCCCCCCCCGCCCCCCCCCCCCCGGCCTCACCCTGTCTTCACCCCATTCCCCTGCCCTTGTTCTGTATCCCTCTAATCCTTTCCTATCTGTGTATTGTCCAAATGCCTTTTCAATGTTGTTATTGTACCCACCTCAATCACTTCCACTGACAGCTCAGTCCATATGCATACCACACTCTGTGGAAAAAGGTTGCCCATCAGTTTCCTTTCTATATTTTTTATCCTTTCGAAAAATTAATGGATGTCCTCTAGTCCTCGATTCCACAACCTTGGGAAAAGAGTTTGAAGTATTCACCCCATGCACAGCTCTCATGATTTTATAAGCACCCTCTCATTTTCCTACGCTTCTAAGTTCTAACCTTCCAACCTTTGCCTATAACCCAGGGAACATCTTTGGAAATTTGTTCTACGTACTTTTTTGTTCAATAATATCCTTTCTAGAGCAAGCTGAACAAAAATGAACACAATACTCCAATACAGCCTAACCAACAGCCTGTACAACTGCAACATAACGTCCCAACATCTATACTCAATGCGTTGATGAAGGCCAATGTGCCAACAGCCTTCTTCACTGTCCTGTGTATATGTGACACAAATTTCAGACAACTGTGCACCTGATCTCCAACATCCTTTTGTTGCACTACACGCCTTTAGGCACTATCATTCGTCATTAAATTCCTACGTGGATATGACTTTCCTAAATGCAAGACACTTATCTATATTAAACTCCATTTGCTATGTTTCAGCCCACTTCCTCAGCTGATCAGGGTACTGCTGCAATTTCTGATAATGTTCCTCACTATAAATGATGTCTCCTAATTTAGTGTCATCTGCAAACTTACTAACCTTGCGTTGTTCACTCTGGTCCAAATCATTGATATAGATAACAAACAGCAATGGGCCCAGGACCGACTACTAAGCCACTCCACTAGTCACAGGCCTCCAGTCCGACAAGCATACCTCCACCATAGCCATTTGCTTCATAACGTCAAGCCAACTGTGTCGCCAATTTGCTAGTTTACATTGGAGTCCATGTAATCTTACCTTCCAGAGCGGCCTACCATTTGGAACCTTATCAAGGCCTTACTAAAATCCATATAGAATATGCCTACCACCCTGCCCTCGCCAACTTCCTAGTCACTTCCTCAAAAACTCTATCAAAATTTGTCAGGCATGATCTGCCAGGCACAAAGCTATGCTGACTGCTCCAAGTCAAAATCTGTCTTTCCAAATGCAAGCATATTTTATATCTCCGTACCTTCTCAAGTGGTTTCCAGAAACAGATGTGAAACTTACTGGTCTATATTTCCCAGGCTTTTCTTTGCAGTCCTTCTGAATAAGGGCACAACATTTGCTACTGCCCAGTCTTCCGGGACCTTGCACCTGAACTATCTTCTCTCGCCTCGTGCAGTGCTCTTAGATATATCTGGTCAGGACCAAGGGATTTATCTGACTTTGTGCATTCTAATATGTCCAACAGCACCTCTACTGTGATATGGACTGTACCAAGATATCGCAACTAACCTCCCAAAGGTCACACGTCTTCATGTCTTTCTTCATGATAAACACAGAGGCGAAATTGATGACCTCACCCATCTCTTGAGGTTTAACACATGCATGCCCATTTTGGATATTAAGGTGTCGTATTCTCTCTCCAGTTGATCTTTTTCTTTACTATACTGAATTTGGATTCACCCTAATCTGCTCAGCCAAGGCTATCTCATACCCTACTTTAGCTCTGCTGATTTCCTTCGTCCGTAAACTCCTGTATCCCCTGTGTACCTCCAGAGATTCCCTTGATTCCAGCTGCCTGTACCTGAGCGCCGCCTCCTTTTTTGCTGGTCAGAGCCTCAATATCTCTTGTCATCCAGGGTTCTCTCTTCCAGCCTCACTTTCCCTTCACACTCACAGGAACATATCAACCTTGAACTTGAGCTATCTCACTTTTGAAGCCCTCCCACTTTCCAGGGATCCTTTTACCTGGCAACACACTACTCCAATCAAGCCCAGCAATCCCCTGTCTAATTTCAACAAAATTCGCCTTGCCCCAATTTAGAACATGAATCTGTGGACCGATTTTGTCCCTACCATACCTATTTTAACATTAATACAGCTCTGGTCACTTTTCCCAAAATACTCCTTCACTTTACCTCCGTCACCTATCCATCCCTATTTCCCAACAGTAGGTCGATTTTGTCCCTTCCCGAGTAGGATACTCTATATATTACTTGTGGAAACTTTCCTGAACACACTTAAAAAATCTCAATTCTTAACCCTATGGAAGTCCCCGTCTATGTTAGGATAATTAAAATCACCTATTATGACAACCCTGTTGCTCCTCCAATAATCGCCAGTCTCCCTGCATATTTGTTCTTCTAATTCCCATTGATTATTTGAAGGCGTATAGTACAACCACTATAACATCACCATCCCCCTCTTACTTGTTTGCATTATTTGCAAAATCTCATTGGATATTATCTCAGTTATTTCATCTTCAAATACTAGAGTGATATGCGCCTTAATCAGAACTATTGGTATTTAAATTGTTTCCATTTACATCTCTTCCTCGCAGTGACTTTCACATTCGCAGCATCCCTTGTCAAGGCACAGTGGAGATATGGAGCTGTAAATGGATGGGAGCTGCACATCCTGTCAGTTCCAAAATTGGCTGCAAGTTTCCCCACACTGGGCAGCGATCTAACACAGTATTACCGAACAATGCAACAGCCTGGGTTTATATATGAATGAACCAGTGCGGACTGCACAGCTCCCCACGCTGGACATTTAGCCCAAGATTATAGATTCAGCATTGGTGTGGGCTGAACCCTCGATGACAAGAGATATTGAGGCTCTGACCAGAAAAAAAGGAGGCGGCGCTCAGGTACAGGCAGCTGGGATCAAGGGAATCTCTGGAGGTACACAGGGGATACAGGAGTTTCACTCTGCACATAGCTGGGTTGCATTCAGCAGTACACTAGCCGGATCTACACAGTTCTCCATCCTGAATATGTAATGGGCTGGTTATGTGTGTTGGATTGCGAATGTGAGAGAACTGAACATCTGGCAATGCCTTTATTTTGTGTTTTAATTCTTGTGATTGGACTCTTCAAATCCTGACTCACCCGGTTAGACCCATCTTTCTGGATGAGTGATGGTAACTGTTGTTACAGCATCTGTTTCGGCAACATGACCAACAAATGGAGCAGAGGGACACACAATCAGATCAGCCGTGGTCTTAGTGAATGTTGGGGCAGGATTGAATGGACCACTGATCCAATTTATTCCATATATTTCTGTTTGTTCCAAGCAAACTCACCTTCTCTCCCAGTGTCCCATACTGGTGGGGAGTGAGTCATCTCCTCCTGTTCCTGCGTAACAGGATCCTCGGGCCTCACTAGCCTCCAGATTTCCCTGTGCCTCAGTTTTGAGCAGTTGAGTGACTGCCTCCTGTTCCTATGTCCCAGTCTCGAACAGTTGAGTCTCCAGTCCCTGTGTCCCAGTTTCAAGCAGTTGAATGATTCCCTCCTGATCCCAAGTTTGTGAAAATACATGTCCTCCTCCTGCTCCTGAGGAACAGGTTCCAATAGCTCATGCTCACCCGCTGCTTCTGTGGATTTGAGGTTAGGGACTGAATGGCCTCTTCACATTCTTTACAGCTTTTTCTTGACTAAAGGCCTTTCTCCTGTTTCTGTAAAACACCATCAAATTCTGAATGATGTATATTTGTATTTCACTCTCAGTAATTGACTAAACAATTGGCAGAATTCAGATGCTGAATAGCTGCCTCCAGTTCCCCTGCTATACACTGAATAGACTCTCAGAGATGTACAGCAAAGAAAAAGATCGTTCAGTCTGGTCATCCATTTCGCCAAATATTCTAAATCAATCTCGTCCCCCTTGCCAGCAGGTGGCCCATCTCCCTCTACACACTTCCCATGCATATATCCATCCAAATGGTGTAAATGGTGTAACTGTACCTGCCTCCACCACCTCTTTTGGCTGTTCAATCCATACACATAGCTGTCTCTGTGTGAAAATGTTGTCCCTCATGTCCCTTTTTAAATCTTTCTCCTCTCACCTGAAACCTTTATCTTCTAATTTTGGACTCGTCTATCCTGGGAAAAGACACTGATTGTTTACCTTATCCATGCTCCTCATGATTTTATATACCCCTTTATGGTCCCCCCTCAGCCTCAACACTTGAAAATAGCCCCAGCCGATTCAAACTCTCACTGTAACTCTGACCCTCCAACACCTGCAACATTCTTTGAAATCTCTTCTGCACTCTGTCAAGTTTGACAACGCCTTTCCGACAGCAGGGTGACCAGAATTAAAGGCAATATTACAAAAATGGCCAAACCAATGTCCTGTACAGATTTAACATGTCATGCAAATGCTTCGACTCAAAGAACGCACCAATAAAGAGAAGATCACCAAATGCCTTCATCACTGCGCTATCTACCTGTGATAGCACTTTCAAGGAACGGAGAACCCGCACCACTAGTCTAGCTTTGCTGCCTCACAGGGCAGCGACCTGGGTTTATTTCCATTCTTGAATGACTGGCTGTGTGGAGTTTGTACATTCTCCTCGTGTCTGCGTGAGTTTCCTCCATGTGCTATGTTTTACTCAGACAGTATAAGGATATTCAGGTAAGGGTAGATTGGCCATGCTAAAGTGCACACCGTACCCAGGGATGTGTAGGGGAGGTGGATTAGCCATGCAAAATGCAGGCTCAGAGGGATAGGGTGGTTTTTGTCCAGTAGGATACTGTCTGAGGATCGGTGTGGCCTCGATGAGCCGAAAAGCCTGTTTCTTAACTGTAAGGATTCGATAATTTCTATGGAGTTCTCCTTCATTGGCAGCTTTCGACAGGGCACTACCTGTATGTCTTGCCTTGATTTGTCTGACAAAATGCAACACCTCACATGTAACTAAAATATACTCTATCTGCCACTCCTCGGTTCACCTAAACAAGGTCCCATTATAGTCTGAGAGATCATTCTTCACTGTCGACTACACCACCAAATTTGGTATTATCTACACACTTACTGACCATACTTCATATACTCAAATGCAAATGATTTATACAACTGACAAAATGCAGTGGACCCATTATTGATCTTTGCGGCACGCCATTGGTCACAGGTCTCAACGTTTAATGAACAAATGTCCACTGTCACGCCCTGTCTCTAATATTAAAGAAAATTTTGGATCTAAATGGCGAGTTCTCCCTGGATCCGAGGAAGTCTAACCTTGCTAGCCAGTCTACCATGTAGAACATTTTGGTAATCTTAATAATTCCATAAAGACAACATCCACTGGCCTGCCTTCATCAATCATCTTCACCACTTCGTCAAAAGATTTCACCGAGTCAGTGAGACGTGATCTTCAATGATCAACGCCCTCTTCAGTCTTTGTCTTTCCAAATGCATGTACATCCTTTCCAACAAAATCCCCTCCAACAATTTAGTCACCATTGACGTCAGGCTCACTGATCGAAAGTTACCTGTTTTTTTCCTTACTTTTTAAATAATGACACTATGTTAGCAGCCCTCCAGTCTTTTGACACCTCACCTGTGGAAATCAATGATACAAATATATCAGCAAAATTCTGACCGATCTCTTTCCTAGCTTCCCACAAACATTTGGGATACAACTGATCAGGTCCCAGGGATTTGTTCACCTTTATGTGTTTTAAAATGTCTAACTTCCCATTGTAATATAGCCACCTTTCAATGTATCACTATATATTCATTCACTGTTAATAAATATAACATGGCTACTTAGAATAAGCGAATATATTATAGACCCCCAGATAAAAGAAAATACACGAGCAGATATATAACCAATTTCCTGATGTGTGTAAGTACAATAATAGGATTATTGTATTCAGGCATTTCAATTTCAAATATTCATTCGGGCATGTATTCCAGAGAGCCTCTAATATAAGCATGTAACAGATACAACAATAGGCGGGGCTGTGCAGGGCCTCACTGTGGGAAACAAAGCCAGTCAGGTGTTGCTGGCCGAATTGCGAGAACATTGTCGGACCACTGACCGTGATTAATGTACTTCAGCTTGTTAGGGAAAAGACCAAAAGACAAAGGTTTGAAAAATAGGAATAATTTGGATGAGAGAGGCAGATTTTATCAAAACAAAGACAAGGATCTGGCCACAGTTACTTCTGGGTGAAACTGTAGCAGAACAGCGTGGGGGTCGGGGTGGGGGTGGGAGTGGGGGTGTGTTACATGCTCAAAATGGAACTGATGAGAGTGTCCCCGCAACATGTTACACGGGAGATGAATTTTAGGAAAACTAGTCCAGTGAAGCTTGGATATCTATAAATATTCAGAACGGAATTAAAAATGAAAGAGAAGCTTAAGGGAGAAATAAAGTGAGCAGGTCCCTGAAGATTAGAGAGCATGTAGGGCAAAACACAAGGAAGTAAGTAGAAGAGCAAAAGGCGGGGGGGGGGGGGGGGGGGAGAGGGGTGATAAAAACATTACTGGGCGATATTTTCAAGAATCCAAAGACATCTTATCGGTTTACTAAGGGCAAGACGGTAACAAGAGCAAGAATAGGAAGTATTCGGGACCGAGGAGACAACCTGTGCATAGAGCCAGATAATATGTCAAACACTTATTACATATTGGTTTTCACTTGGGAGAAGCAGTTCCTGGATTCACTGTCTGTTCCTGACAGTGTGAAAATTGACACAAAAGCTGAGGAAGAATTGAAGGTTGAATAAGGATAAAAAGTGGACAAATCATTCGATCTGGATAAACTGTACCTTAGACCGATAAGGAAGATGAGGGAGGAGATTGCAGGCTCTTCAAGTTTGTGTTGTATTTTGTTTTGCCTCTGGCAACAGAGGTGGTGTGATCCAACAGGACAACATCTAATGTAGGTTCAACCTTCACACAGAGTGCTAGAAAATGCCATAGAATTAAAGACTACCAAGTCTCACACCGGTGGGATGGAAACAATTGCAGTAAATTGTGAAGGTTTTTGAAGATGGATTACTAAATATCTTCAAGGCTGAGGTGGACAGATTTTTAAACACGGGTTATGGGGAAAACTCAGGAAAATAGAATCGAAGGTTATCAGAATAAATACACGCTAATTGAAAGGCAAAAACAGACTCAGCGAGCGGATGGATATACTGTCGCTCATTTGTCTAATGGTAAACTTTTTGTCATAGTTTGTATTCACTGGACCATCAACCTCGCTCCCTCCGGAGTGAGACACAGTTTGAAATGCAATCAATAGATTCAAGGAATTTATAAATGCATTACTAATAGACAGAACAGACCAGAGGACATCAACAACGCAGATTGACTGTCGGGGAGAATATTTGCAGCAGCACAGTCACCACTTCTAGAAGGAGGACCTCAGCAAGATACCATCCAAGTCTAAGCATGGGCCTGGTGTTAAGGAGTGCATAAGGCCCAAGTGCTACATCAGTCTAGTGTCTCGCTCTTCCCCTAACCAAAAGAAAATGTGGAGTGGTCTATTGACGTGCTGTTCGTAGCAGAGTAGTTAGTAATGTTTTGGTTTGAGAGGTTTTGGTGAGCAGCAGGGAGTAGGCAGGGAGTGCAGGAATCCCCTATGGCCATTCCTCTCAAAAACAAGCATACCATTTTGGATACTGATTTTGTGTGTATTTGGGGGATGGGCGATGGGTGTCAGGAAATGACCGTTCAGGGGAAAGCAGTAGTAGCCAGGTTGGTTGCACTACGACTGGGTCTGGGGAGCAGCAGGATAGGATAAAGATAAACAGGGTCTTAGAGGTAGAGGATTTGATTGTTAGAGGGACAGATTCGAGATTTTGTGGCCTCAAACAGGAAACCACGATAGTGTGTTGCCTCTCAGGTGCCAGGGTTCAGGATGTCTCCGAGCGGCTGCAGAACATTCTCAAGGGGGTGGGTGATCAGACAGAAGTCATTGTGCACGTTGGGCACAAGTGACACAGGTAGATATAGGAATGAGGTCTTACAGAGAGATTACAGAGAGCGAGGAGAAAAGTTAAAAACCAGGACCTCGACAGGGTCATCTCCTGATTGCTTCCAGTGTCATGAGCTAGTGAAGGTAAGAATAGGAGGATATGGCAGATGTGACTAAAGAATTGATACAGTGAGGAGGGATTCAGACTTTTAGATCATGGTGATCTTTTCTGTGACAGAGTTGACCTGTGCAAGAGGGACAGGTGGCACATGCAATAGAGGGGGGACCAACAGCTTGCCAGCCAATTTTGCTCGTGCTACACGGGAAAATTTAAACTAGATTGGCGGGGGGAGGGGGTGGCTTTATGCTCATGATCAGGGAGGAAAGTGCAAGGCTAGGAGATACAGTAATCAGAAACAGTAAGCTGGAGAGACAGTTCAGGCTAGAATACGATCGTGAGCAAAGAATGCCTGCTGGATTAAATTACATTTATTTCAAGACAAAAGAGCTGACCGGTTAGGCCAATGAACTCAGGGCGTGGATATGTACGTGGGACTGGGATATTGTAGCCATTATAGAAACGTGGCTAAAGTAGGGACAGGATTGACAGCTTAATGTACCAGGATAAAGTGCATTAGGAGGGACAGAGGTGGTGGAAGAAGGGGAGGGGGGTTACATTTTTGATTCAGGCGAGTATCACAGCAGTGATCAGAGATGATATATATAAAGGACCAACCAGTTTGGCTTTGTGGGTGGAGCTTAGAAATAAGAAGTTAATGGTGACATTATTGGGGTTGTACTATAGGTCCCCAAATAGTCAATGGTTATTAAAGGAACAAATATGCAGGGAGGGAGGGGAAAAATAGGGTTGTCATCATAGGGGTTTTAATAGGGCAGACTGGGTCTGTCAGAGCTTTTCGGGATTTTATGGAATGGCATCCATTAAGTGTGCCAGGAAAATTTCCTCAAGTGGTATGTAGAGGGTCCTGTTCGGGAAGGGGCAAAATTTGACCTACTCTTAAAAATAGGGCAGGACAGGTGATGGAGGTGACAGTGGGTGAGCATTTTGCGACCAGTGACTATGGTTCTATTGATTTTCAAATGGTTATGGAGAGTGAAGGTGAAACTGCTCCACACGTTCAAGTTCGAAATTGTAGCAAGATGAATTTTGATGGATTTATACAGGAGCTTGTAGGGTTGATTAGAGTAGTTTGTTTGCAGGCAAAGGGAACTCTGGCAAATGGGAGACAATTAGAGTTCAAAATCTACAGTATATGTTCCTGTGAGGGTGAAAGGAAAGTTGTCAGGAGTGGGGAACCCTGAATGACAAGAATTATTGAGGCTTTGACCTGAAAAAAAAATGTGTAAGTGTCGCTCAAGTCCAGGCAGGGGAAATCAACGGAACTCCTGGAGGTATGTAAGGGATACAGGACTTTACTGAAGACGGAAATCAGGACAGCAATAAGGGCTATGAGATAGCCTTGACTGAGAAGATCAGGGTGAATTCAAAGAGGTACTTTAAGTATATTAAAGGAAAAGCATTAACTATTGAGAGATTAGGACCACTCAAAGACCAAAGTGAGTACGTATATGTGTAACCATAAGAGATGGGTGATGCCTTCAAAATATATTTCTCCTCTCTGTTTAACGTGGAGAAAGACATGAATACTTGGGAATTGGGAGAAGTTGAATATGATATCTTAGGGACAGTCTTAGTGTGTCAACATCCATTAACACCACCCCGCGACCTCAAACGTTTCAGTGATGTAGCTGTCTGGAATAGAGAAGCCGCAACAGTCACTATCCTCTGAGAGAAGGAAACACTCCCCACACATATGCCTTGGCCGATTGACATGAGCAAAAGATATGAACACAACGTCAGAGTGATTGGCCCTGACATCACGGCAGGATTTGACTGAGCAAGGTGTCAAGGAGTCTGAACAAGATGGAAATCTCCACTGTTTGCGTCATTCAGAACACAATGTGGCTGGTGGAGATCAATCCTCTCAGTCCCTGGATATCTCTGTAGGCGATCATCAGGGAAACTTTCTCGGCACAACCAACTTCAGCTGATTCATCAATGTCTTTCCCTCTACCATACGATCAGAAGTGGGGTTGTTCAGTGAAGATCACACAATGTTCAGAACAATGCGTCTCCTCCACAGGTGCGAAAGTATCAATAACAGACAGCATTCAAACTTGTGTTGTTAAAGTGTCGGCAACATTCATGTAACAGTGCAATCAGAACCTGCACATTTCCATAGTTAAAAAAAGGAAGCTCATGCAGCATCTCAAGCTGGTTTCACAGGAATGTGAGAAAGCCAGTCAACCCATCAAAACTATTGGTAAGAAGAAGCACCGCCCATTCGCTTTCTCCTGCCGACTACACTGGAAGAGATTTTGAAAAAAAAATCTGCACACGTTGGAAACCAAAGTAGACATACAGGAGGTTGAAGATTACAACAAGCCAGGCAGCATCAGCAGATGGATAAGGCAACACCTTGGGTATAACTCTTTTTCAGGACTGCGGGTACAGTAAGGGAGCTAAAGATAAAGGGGCGGGGCGAGAGAAGAGGAGGCAGGGTGGTGAGGTGGGAATAGGTGGATACAGGTAAAGGGGTACCACTCGGTTGGACGATGGGAGGACTGAATCTGGGTGGTAGTTGGGAAAAGGGTTGATCAGTGGAATGGAAGGGAGGGGGAGGGGCTGGGAAGGGAGTTGGTGGATTAGAAGAAAGATCACCTGAAATTGGATAACTCAATGTTTTGTGGCTCGCTGTGAACTTCCAGCCCCCTGCCTGTCTACTATTACCGAGGAAGATAAAGAGTCTAGACAGTACATCACACTGCTATGCTTGAACCAAGGATCGCCCAATAATGTCCATGAACCTTTTCCCAGGGACCAGGAGGAGGACATTCCGCCCCTTGAAACACTAATGCATGAAGAGAAGAGGCCATTCAGCCCCTCCAGACTGTAACACAAAGGAGGGTGTCATTGATGCTCCAACATGACAAATCAGGCTGATCCATGTTGTTCATCTTGGCTCCATTGCTAATAGTACACACGTGTTACATTAACAATACCATGTTTTGCTGACAGTGAGGAGGGACAGCGGATGGTTTGTGCCAAGTCTCAACGAGGCATCTCCCATCGCTGAGAAGACAGGCTAGTGTTCTGCATGGGGGTCAGAAGCTAGTGTTAATGGCGAACTCTATCTGAGTGTGGCTACTTACAAATTTGTGAACAACATGACGTTCAGTACAGGGTCACACACCAGCTTCACATTGAGGCAGAGAGAGTTTATTCAGACCCTGGAGCTCTCACTTCACGAACATGAGGCCCCACTCAGGTAAGAATAGTATCATAGAGTCCGACGGAACGGAAAAAGGCCATTCAGCCCATACTGGTCCATGCTGACGAAAAAATCCATCCATGCTAACTCCGTTTCCCTACACTTTTCCCCTGTCCTTCAAATAGTTTCCTTTCTATATATTTGCCCAATTGTGAAAATATGTATGCAGATAAACACATGTTTTAGATAACGCTCTCAATGTTCCGTTTTGACAATAATGAGTGTTGATCCATAACCCTCAAGTTTTAATACAATCATTTTTTTTTGTAGTGATACAGATTCATTCTTTCACAGTCTATTCGTGATGCCATCACTACACAGGTTAGTCTGGTGAAACTCCTTTTCACTGCCTCTCTGTGGCAAAGTGATCATTCCTTATAAAGGAGAAATAATCTGTATACAGTGCCCCAATTACTTTCTGAACGACTCCCTGCGACAGCAGGAAGGCGTCTTCACTCCTATACTTGAATCATTTTTCAACAATTTAATATGTTGATTACTTGCTGCCTGGTATGAATTCTGTTAGTGACTCGTGATCAAAGACATCCCGTTCATTTTCGCCAAGGGCTCTTCCAATTCTCTAATCTTCGAATAAAGACAAAATTAAGAAGGAAGGTATGTTTTGCAAAATCATTCCTTAGCCTCGCGAACAGCTGTGTTTCAATCTTAGCCACACCTACATCAACATTACTATTGCTAATGGCGATGGTTGGAGATGCTGGGAAGGTGACGTCTTTGTGGTATCATTAATCCAGGGACCCATGCACTGATACCCACCCCAGAATCGAATCCCACGACGGCAAGTGGTGAAACTTGAATTCAATAAAATCAAATGAAGCTATGAAAACATTGTCAAATGTCAGAATGTTCTTCAGGGAATGAAATTTATCACCTTCAGCTGGTCGGGATTACATGTGACTCCAGCAATGCATTTGACTTTCAATTGAACTTTGAAATGTATAAGACAGCCACTCAGCTATATCACTCACTACAAAGTCTCAAAGAAATGAAACCACACGAAACTAAGCACTGACTATTTGCAGCCCACGGACTACAGTGGGTCAGAAAGGCAGCTCATCAACACGTTCTCATTGATAATGAGGAAAGGGAATTAAATACTGGCCCAGCATCTCACTAATGAATAAGGGAAGATAACGAATACACTCAGGGAAGAGAGACAAAGGGACATAATTCACTTTAAACAGTGACTTTGGTGTATACCCGACATGGCATGATTTTCAGTAATGTAGGAATAGAAGAAAAATGAATAAGAGTAATCTCGTCTTTTATTTCCATTCCAGCTGATCATCAACAATTCCTTTGTTTGCTTCTTGTTCTCTCTCCCTGTCTTCATCTATTCAAGTCACTCCTTCTCCCCTTTACGACAGATGTTCTTTTATCTCTCTCTTTCTCTATCTATTCAACTCCCTCCTTCTCCCCTTCATAACAGACATCCCTGTCACCAACATCATTCACAATATTTTCAAGCTGTGTTCAGTTATGATGGATAGAAACTGGACTCAATATGTCAATTCTATTTTTCCCTCGACCCAAGGGTGTCACGTCTGCTCAGTTTCTGCAGCAGCTTCTCGATTTATTTTTGTTTCTGATCTCTTGCAGCATTCTTTGTTTTGTTTAAATTTCAATATTGTTATGAGATGGCATGTCTGCATCGCTGGTAAGGTCTCTAAATGTCCGTTACTGTGAGGTCATTACTTCAGGCAGTAAACAGCCAAACTCATTGCTGTGGGTCTGACATCAGTCTTCAGCCAGACCAGGTAATAAGGCTAGACTTCTTCACCAAAGAGCATTAATGAAATAGATAAACTTATTGACAAAAAGCTGGTGCTGTTATTGTTGATATTAGTGAAATTAGCTCTTATTTCCAATCCCTGTCATTTTAATTTAAGTTCTGACATAATCTGAGGTAGGATTTGAAACAGTGTCTTCAGTGTAGTAATCTGGGCTTCTGAATTACATGTCCAGCGGCATTCCTTCTCTGACACACTGTCCCTGTCATGAATTTACTTTAGAGACAAGAACAAGGTTCTGATAGACATATTTGTAACAGACAGAGTGCTTCGAAGAGAACTCGGTACATAATGTCTGAATTTTACCAAGGCATAGATAATGGTTTATTTGGGACCCGCACTGACGTCAAGTTGGGGACTGGGAATATTACGGATCTGGTAGTGGGTATGCTTAGTGATGGAGGTAACACCGAAAAATAAATCAATTCAAGGCAAAAGGTAATTTGTGATGGTGTACAGTCTAGTTCCCCGAAGGTTGTGAGGGGTGGGGTGTTGGGTGGTTCAGACGTTTATGGTAATGAGTGCAATTTGTATTTGAAACTGAAGACAATAATTTCCGTCTTTGTCAAATATAGGTAACAGAAATAGCAATGAAGTTCAGCATGGTTTATGGGATTAATAAATAGATAGAGATGGAGAGACTTACCACGAACATAAATAATAGCGAGCATGGGATAGTAACCCGCCTGGATAATCGTCAATAGGGCTTCTATCTGATCTTGTAATGATGAACAATACCCCGAAATGTAGAAAAGACGCGAGGATTAACTCCTGTCCATCGTTGCAGCATTCCAGTCCAATGATCTCAGATTCTGCTACTTTAATGGATCAGTCCAAACTATTCTCAGATGTTTATCTCTCCTCTTCCTGTCACTGCAGCTGCGGATCCCTGTTAGTATTAAGGTGATGCATCTGCTGCTACTATGGGATAAAGTGCTGTAAGAGGCCCCTTACTAATAGAAGAGAGAAACCATCCAGTGACACAATTGGAATCCATGGAGAATGTCATCAATCACAGTCGCTGAACAAACAAACCCAGTTAACTCCCTTCAGTATGGTACCTTCAGATTACAATAATAACTGGACCGGGTTGAATGCTGGCATTGCTGGCTATTGGTCATATCTCCCATCACCAATTGCTCGAGTGAAGTTAGTTGCGAGGGAGAATGATGGATGTTTTCTTATCGCAGGTGGATGTTTCTGCTTTGTTGTCCATTTGCAATTCTGTAACCGCCTGAACCTCCTACCACCACCCCCAAACACATAATCTATATGTTGTTAGCGTGCTCCCCTTCACTAGAACAAGCACCAACCAGTAGATTTGCAGTGGGCATATTTGCCCTGACCATGCACAGCAAGTGTCGACTTGCCTGGCATTCCTCTAATTGTTTGAATAAGGCAATTTTGTATCTTCAACACACAATGCGCTTGAGCATTTTTTTGTATAAATTCACAAACACCTTAATACACTTTTATGGCTTCAAAACAGCGAAACTTACATTTATTCAATTCAGTACAAAGCGAAATGTGGCTTGTTGTCACAAAGCCAGTCCCTTTACAAGGTTATGTTTTTCGTGATTTTTCCTTAGAGAAGTTCTAAATTATCAAAATGTCTGAATTCTTAAAGGTTTTCTTGACGTCCTTTTGTTTACACATAACGATAATGCCACAGGCAGCCAGCTTTCAAGTCTTTAAAAAGAAACCTGTATTATCAAGACGATGTGGGCAGCTCTCTAGTTGGTCAGGTCGGTTCAGTCTGGGGTTAGTTGAGTCAGTGTAAATGTTGAAATTGGATTCTCTCCCCTCCTTCTGCACTTCTGACGTCATAACCTGTAATTCAGAAGCCTTTTAATCAGAATGTTTCAGGAATCTAAGGAGGGAACCTGGTCAAACCGATTTTGAATTTGAAACGATCAAGCAAATTAATTTTGATAGATGGATAAGAGCTTCAAAAATCAAGAAAATCTACGATGCTCGTTGAGAGACAATTAATTGGGGGAGTTCAAAATTGCTTGCCTGACAAAGTGAAAACTCATTTGGAAGAGCAGAGAATTAAAACAGCAAGGTTAGCAGCTGAAGCGGTTGATGGTTATGAATTGATCCATATAACACGGTTTGGCTTCCAGAATCAATTTCAGTCCACGAGGGATCTAAATTAAGTGAAACAGAAACCCTCACGTGGAAAGGGCAAGTTGGATCACAGTGAAGATCATAACAACAACTTACCACAGGAAAAAAGAAAACCCGTGAAGAGGACAAAGAATTTAGAAAACCTCCGGTGTTTTCTTTGCAATAACTTAGGTCACATGAAATTACTCTGTTTGGTGGGCCGGGGGAAAAAAAGTACAGATGTAGGAAAACAGAATAAGCCTGGGAGTTTTGTTGGAGCGGTAACAGAAAGCACAGTGGAAGCTATAAAGCGGCAACAGAGTGTGCAAGCTTATTGGAGGTTGAAGTCTTTCTATCGCTGCAAGTAGCTCAGAAAAAGCCGTTTAGAATCGACAAGGCTCCGTCACCAACAAACCACCGTCTCTCTATTTCCTTTGCCTTATTCAGTGTCTGCAACTCTCCCTGTATCTTTCAGAAACCTGCTTTCGTCACTGCAGATCTGCCTACCTCTCCAGATAACCTGTTCCATCTCCTACAGCTCGCTCAATCACTGTAACACCCTCTTCCCTCTCTAATGCTCCTCTTTTTCACTATCTTCCAGGAACAGCGATGATCCTGTGAGGGGGCAGTGCAGAATGGGATGTTATAAATCTCAGCTCAGGCTTGAGGCCTACCATTACCTGGGATCACAAAGGCAGAGAACCTGAGAGAGAGCAGCATAGAGTGAGAGAATATAAATCAGCAGCGAGGATCGAGGCCGCCTGGGACTTGGAGTTGGAGAAGCAACAGAGCAGGAGGCTCGAAACCAGCACTGAGTCACAGAGGAAGTGACCATGTGAGGGAGCAAATTGGAGCAGGAGCATGAGGCTAACTCACACCTGGGAGTTGAAGGCACGAACGTGGGAGGATATAAATCAGCATTGAGGATCGAGGCCTAATTGTGCCTGGGAGTCACAGAAACGGTGATCCTGTGAGGGAGCAGAGTGGATGGGAGCTGGAGGATTACACATACCTGGGAGTCACAGAGACGGTAACCCTGTGAGGGAGCAGAATGGAGTGGTAGCTGGAGGATTACACGTCCCTGGGAGTTACAGAGACGGTGACCCTATAAGGGAGCAGATTGGAGTGGGAGCTGGAGGACTACACATACCTGGATGTCACAGAAACTGTGACCCCGTGAGGGAGTAGAGTGGAGTGGGAGGTAGAGGATTATATGTACCTGAGAGTCACAGACACACGCCTTTCTGCTGCTGTGACCCCCTGCATTGATTTTGAAAGTAACACAATCGTCTTCACAGAAGAAAATGTAAGTTCATTTGCTGCTAATAAACCGTTACTTGCTATACATTGCTGCAAATTGACATTTTCTTTCCTGGAAGTAGGGCTGAAGGCTGATATATCAGTAATAAGTGAAAGTCTGAATCAGTATAACAAAGAATCTCAGTCAACTACAGGCCGATAAGCGAATGCATGTTAAGTGTGTGCCTCTGATATTAACTTTATACAACGTAATTCATTGAGTAAGACTAAACACGTTCCAGCTTATGTTGCGGAAGTGCAGGTTGGTCAAATGGAAAACGTTTTCTGTCACAAAAGTCATAGTCCCTGCTGATGTTCGAGACGAACACCGGGTCATGCAGTTAATGCCTGGAGACTCTATGAGACATCTATGATGAGAGTTAGGTGGACAACACAGACATGGAGGGGATCACACTGCCGTCAAAACGGCCTGTAAGAAGGAAGGGAATGGGTGATCAGTCAAGAGCTACAGCCCGGGAATACAGGATTACCTTGAGGGGGAGGGGAGGTGAGACTCCCTCCCAATTCAGTTTCCCAGTTTGGATGCTGATGAAGGTGCTGTCTGCTCAGGGGAGGACAGTCAGACCCATGTCTGTGGTACCACAAGCAGCCTGACTGTACAGGAAGGGAGGGAGAAGGAAGAAGGAACAATAGTCACAGGGGAGTCAGGAAATTGAAGAAGGTGTCAGTGTTTCTGTGACTGTCAATGCAATTCCAGAATAGTGGGGTCAAGAATCTCACTGTATCCATCGAGTCTTCTCCACCATTCAATTTTGACTGATCGATTTTTCAAGCCCATTTTCCTTCTTCCCGCCCCCCACCTTTGATCCCTGGCAATCAAGAACTTTTCTATCTTTGTTTTAAATCCACTCAATGACCTTGCATCCACAGCCTTCTGTGGCAATGACTTCCACAGATCCCCCACTGTCTGGCTGAAGACGTTTCCCCTTATCTTCGTTCTAACAGGATTTCCCTTTACACGAAGGTTGTGCCCTTGGTTACTCGTCTCTGATGTTAATGGAAACATCTTTCCAACACCAACTCTGTCCAAGCCACTCAGTATTCTGTAAGTTTCGATCAGAACTCCCCTTGTCCTTCTAAACGCCATCATGTATAGTCCCAGAGCCCTCAAACATTCTTCATCTGCTAAGCCTTTCATTCCTGGGAGTTTTCTTGTGAGCTTCCTCTAGACCTGCTCCAGGTCAAATGCATCTTTCCTGATGTATGGATCCCAACGTATACCATATTCAGAAATGATATAAAGGAAAGAACAGGATGAAGTCTGGAAGTATTAGTTCCAGATGGGATTAGATAACGAGTCTGAGAGAAAGTGGATGCCTCCAAGTTCAGAATGAATTTGGCTGGAGCTATAGAACAAAACATATAAAGTTACGCTGTGAGGGACCGTCTGTAGGCCAGCAACTAGTGAAAAGGGTACAGAGATGGCAAGGTGATCGTGTTGAGAAACTTGCATTATCCAAATACAGACTGGGATACTGACCGTGTCTGGGCAGTGACGGATTGCATGGAGGGGAGCTTACTGCAGGAGTATATGCACACCCCAAGAGGCCATGTACTGTTGAACCTTGGAAAAGAGATGGGGAGAGTGGATCCAGTATCAGTCGGGAACATTTTCTGGCACGATGATCATTTTATTGTAACACTCAGGATGATGGTAGAGAATGTTGTGCACTGACTGAGTTTGTAAAAATTAATTGACTGAGAGCTGCCTTCAGTGGAGCAAGAATAATCTGGGAAGGTATGACCGGAACACCAAGTTGGTCAGAAAAAGAAAAATTGAACAATGGGCTCACTTCCATGGATTGGGTCCGTTCGAGGAATAGTTCCTCACACAGGAAAGGCAGCGTAAACAAACCAAACTCTCCCTCGGTGACAATGGAACAAAAGGTTAAGGTGAAGAAGAACAATTGAATAGCTGTCAGATAGAGAAGAGAATTGTGAACCAGGAGAAATGTTGAAGGTTTCGAGATGGTAGAGTGGAGAAATTTATGAGGAAACGGAGAGCCAACATAAATGTGTCACACGTGTAAGGGAGCGTGCGGAAAGGTGGAGAAAAGCTGATTCAACACTTGAAAAATGATTTATACTGAGAACAAGGGAAATGGTTGAGTCTGAGTAGAATACTTCATCTTTGTCTTCACCAAAGTGGCCGAACTCACCCAGGTCATGGTGACAGAGGAGGAAACTCTGTCACTAGAAAGGTACAAAGTTGATGAGGAATATCTTTGTGGCACAGGCAACAAACATGTTTCTCTGTTTTTCCCTCGATATGTGTGACATTAAATCATTCATTCATCTATTCATTCACGGAATAAAAGGGACTGTATCAATTTGGAAACAGAATTGACTGATTGGTAGGAAATCGAGAGGAATGGTCACTAGATTTTTAATTCAGGCTGGAGATAGATTTTCATTGAAGTTCCGCAGGGTTCAGTTTTGGTGACCTCATTCATTTTGATATTTATGAACGATGTACATCTGATTTGCAAGGACCCATTCAAAGTTTACAGTTGACACAGCACTTTAAAAAAATGTAAACCGTGAGGAAAACGTTGTCGAACTCTAAACTCACATTGTCAACTTCTTAGAAACAGTAGAGAGGTGATTGATGAAGTTTGGCACATTGAAACATGAGACAATGCAACTTTCTATCAAGAACATTAAAAGACAATATAAAATAGGCTGCAATACAGAAGCACAGGATGTGCAAAGACCATTGAAGTTTGTAGGACATTAAACATTGGCAAAGCATACAGTGTTCCTGTCTTTATAAATACTGATAGTTCAAGAGTAAGGAGGTGATGTTGAACTTGCATCAAACACATTCGACTTCAACTGTGTACCATGATTGGAAGGATATAAACATAATGGAAAGGAGAAAGAACTGATCTAAAAGAATATTTCCAGGAATGAGTAAGACCACTTATGAAGTCAGACTGTTGCAACTGTTCTCACTGAAGTGAAGGTGGCTAAGAGGAGATCGGATGAAGTTTTTCAAACTCATAGGCAGACTGAATAGATTAGATTGGATAAAACGGTACCCACTCACAAAACGAGAGGACACAGATTTCGGGTTATGTACAATAGGAGAACTATGATAGAAGTAAGAACCTTTTAACTTGGCGAGTAACTAGGATACACTTGTGTTGTAAATGGATGTTCAATGCAATTTTTCAAGAGGGGATTGGATGATTATTGCGACTAAATGCAATGTATAATTGGTGTGGTTCTGTTCGCCGAGCTGGGAATTTGTGTTGCAGACGTTTCGTCCCCTGGCTAGGTGACTTCCTCAGTGCTTGGGAGCCTCCTGTGAAGCGCTTCTGTGATGTTTCCTCCGGCATTTATAGTGGTTTGTCTCTGCCGCTTCCGGTTGTCAGTTCCAGCTGTCCGCTGCAGTGCCCGGTCTCTTGGGTCCAGGTCGATGTGCTTGTTGATAGAATGTGTTGATGAGTGCCATGCCTCTAGGAATTCCCTGGCTGTTCTTTGTTTGGCGTGTCCGATGATAGTAGTGTTGTCCCAGTAGAACTCATGTTGCTTGTCATCCGCGTGTGTGGCAGAACACTGAACGGAGAATTCTCCACAAAGGTATACAGAAAAGCCACACACACAGGCCAAGTCCTGAACTACGAAAGCAACCACCCCAACACACGCAAAAGAAGTTGCATCGAGACACTATTGAAAAGGGCCGCAACACACTGCAGCACACCAGAATTGCAAAAATAGGAAGAAGAACACCTATACAATGTATTCGCCAAAACGGATACCCGTACAATTTCATCAACAGATGCCTAAGGGAAAGACAACAGAATGAGGACATACCACAACCCAAAGGATTAGCCACGTTACCATACATCAAGAACATTTCTGAACTGACAACCAGACTACTACGACCACTAGGACTCATAACAGCACACAAACCAACAGCCACTCTCAGACAACAACTCACCAGAACGAAGGACCCGATACCCAGCATGAGCAAAACCAATGTAGTGTACAAAGTCCCATGCAAGGACTGCACAAAACACTACATAGAACAAACAGAAAGACAGCTAAAGATCCGCATCCATGAACACCAACTTGCGACGAAACGACACGACCAGCTATCCTTAGTAGCCACACACGCAGATGACAAGCAACATGAGTTCGAATGGGATAATACTACAATTATAGGACAAGCCAAACAGAGAACAGCCAGGGAATTCCTAGAGGCATGGCACTCATCCACAGATTCTATCAACAAACGCATCGACCTGGATCCAATATACCGGGCACTGCAGCGGACATCTGGAACTGTCAGCCGGAAGCGGTAGAGACAAACCACTACTAATGCCAGAGGAAACATCACAGAAGCGCTTCACAGGAGGCTCCCAAGCACTGAGGATGTCACCTAGACGGGGATGAAAAGTCTGCAACGCAAATTCCCAGCTCGCCGAACAGAACCACAGCAGCGAGCACGCAATCTACAAATCTTCTCACAAACCTTTATAAATGTGTAATGGTACTGGAGAAAGCAAAAGATCACTACTCTGTAATCAACTCCGATGAAGAGCTGGTGCAAACATCATGGGTCAAATGACACCCTTCTTGCCTTAAGCTTTCTGTGGGGATTGGTGCGATGTCTCAAGAGTTCTCCAACTCTAATAATACTGTGTCTCCATAACCTCATTGATCCTGTGCGATCCGTTTTTACCTCTGAAACATCCATCAGTCAAAGCACACCTCCTTATCTCTGTAACTCATACAGGCCATTTTATAAACCTCCTTTCTCTGCAATCTCCTCTAAATACTCCCTCGCTATGTAATAATTCTCAAGGCCTTACAGCTTTGTCTGTAATTACTCCGATACATAGAAAGCTCCCAATCTTTACAATCTCCTCCAGCTTACACAATCATCAGTCTATCAATGTCACTAACTCCCTCTCGCCCTGATAGATATCATGATCTCCATAACCTCCTCCAGCCATTACACTGTTCATTATTCAGTGCACCTTTCTCCGTCCCTTACAAATCTGCCCATCTCTTAAACATCCTCAAATCACTACAATGTTCCCTGTTGCCTAACGTGCTCCAAAGTGCGATCTTCTGTGTAAAAGCCTCTGGTCCCTACAGCACTCCCGATTCTGTAACCACCTCTGTCCCGACACAGCTCCCTATCTCTGCAGCGTCCACATTCAAAATCCCACCCTATCTGTGGAAACACCTACAGCCGTCCTTTTTTCTGTAATCGCCACCAGATCAAAAGAACCCTCTATGTATGTCGAATCTTCATTAGCCCCGACAAATCTCACTGTCTCTGAAATTCCTCCCGCTACTGTAATACTCTCTATGATATCTTCCAAGAAAAGTCACATGTTTTTCAGGAGAACCTCGTCATATTAATCTCCTGCAGTGCCAATACAGGGTTTTCTTTTGTCTTCTGCAAGCTCTCTATCTCAAACCCCTTCACCTATAACGTCCTTATTATCTCTAATCTCAGTCACAAACTTGATCGACCTGTATGTCTGTGACCTTCTCCAGGAGGAGGAAAGGCTTTTCGGGAGTAGGGGTAGATTTTGTGTTTGGAGAATCTCATAAACGTACGACTGTTTGTAGAAAGTAGAGGATATACAGAGATGGGAAGGGTGACAGAACATGAGGGATGTCACAGAGACTGATATCTGTAGGCGCAGAGAAAATAATCTTTAGTTTGCATGTTTGACTATAGTTTGAAGAGGAAAATATGCTATTAAACTGCAAATATATGGATGTATTATAGAGTTTGGGATCTGCCTGTTCTAACTGTGGGACTCTACACAGGAATAGGTGCGAGCAGCTGATCCCACAAAGGCTGGGCAGAGTCTGTAATCTTCCAAATCATATTTGGGAGATCAGTTCTAGGATAGGTGAGAGCAGCTGACAATATGCAGGCAAGGCAGGAAGTGTGGGATTTTCCTGGTCTGATTGGGGGACTCATTTCCAGAAGAGATGTGAGTCGCTATAAATACCTAATGCGCTGGGCTTGTTCAGTTCTGAAGGTACTTACCTATTCCTTATCCATATCTACATGTGATTCCGGACTGAGTTGTTACAACAGAAGTGACTGCTGAAAGACAACAATTCCCAGGTAGGAATACTTGCCCAGGGTCAACTCAACAGAACATCAGATAAGATTAAGTTCTCACTTCCTGAAATATTACAATTCAAAAGTATTTAATGAAAACAACACTTATTTCATCTGGTATGAATTCAGTCTGCATCATTGACCCGAATCTCTACGGTTGGACAGATCAGTTCACCTGTCATAGTGTGGGCTGTATCTGTAGGCCTTGTGTGCCTTAACCACTTCTCACAATGCCACTCAGCCCTCCCACCATCTCCCACATCCGTTGGATTCTTTCTCTGATACAGACAGACACGGAAGTCATTTTCATCAGGTTTCGTGGAGAGTTTCTCTTTGTAAGTTTACAGTAGACAAAATATTGATCTGGCTGGTCCAGTTAACTTTTCACTTCAACCAAAACCTAAAACTATCTTTGTCATTGTAATCTCCTTCAGCCCCTAGAACAATCCATATCTCTGTAATATCCCGCTGTTTTCGCACGCCTTCCCATCTCTGTAACATTTTCCCAAAATTACATTAATCATGATTTCTGGTACTTGCTGTCATCCCCAAATTCCTTCCTGTTTTTTCAACAAGGCCAATGAAACAGTAGAACAACTAGAATGAAATAAGACAGATATGGCTGCAGTGTGACTAAGACTGAGATTCCAATAATCAAAGGCTTTCAGCATTTATACAAGAAAGAGAAAAAGACCACCACAGTGAAGTAGCGTTGTGTATAAAGGCTGGGATCAGTATTTTTGTGATGCTAATCAATTTACACACTACTCCTCTCTGTCCTCTCCCCGACCCCTTTACATCGATTCTCTCGATATTGTCTAAATATCAGAAATTTCTACAACACAGACTACTCTGGAAATTGTCTGCACTGATTAAAAAGAAGGTGCCACCCAGCTTCATCCTTTCCAAAAAAAAACAATCATTGTTATGATTCCACAGAGACTGTAGGACTTCAGGTTCAGATGTAGGCACATTTATAAAATTTTCCAGCGTTTCTGCTTCAACTCCCCTTCCATGCATGACTCCCAGATCCCTTCCTTACTTTGGGTGAAATAACAACTTTCCTCACCATTTCTCTAATATTTCAGCCAATTGCGTTAAATATTTGCTGCTGGTAACTGAGCTCTCCAATAAGAACAAGACAGTCTCTCCCTCTCTATCCAGGCCCTTGACAATATGTGCAAGCCAATCAAATCTCCTCTCAGCATCCTCCACTTCAACCTTTCCTCATCACTGCATTATTACTTTCCCAGGATAACAAACCTCTGATGTACCACCTCCAAGAGTGAAATATGCTCGAAACGTCAATTTTCCTGGCACTCTGCTACCTGACCTGCTGTGTTTTTCCCACACCACACTCTTTGACTCGAATTTCCAGCATCTGCAATCCTCACATTGTTCCTCTACACTCTCCATTCTAATTCCATCCTTCCATGTGTATAGTGACCAGAACTACATGCAGCACACAGGCTGTGACTGAACTAGTTATTTATACAGTTATTGTATAATCTTCTTGCTATTACATTCTGCACTTGAACTGAGAGAGGAAATGGTGCAATTTGCTGCCTTATTTAGATTATTGACGATGCCGGCTACCTTCAGGGTAAAAACAAATTACTGCGGATGCTGGAATCTGAAACCAAAAGAGAAAATGATGGAAAATCTCTGTAGGTCTGGCAGCATCTGTCAAGAGAGCTGACATTTCGAGTCTAATTAACCCTTTGTCAAAGCAAAAAAATAGGGAGAAATAGGGAGGTATTTATACTAGGATCTGCCCACACTAACAGCATGCTCATTTATTGTGTATTCTTTCTATTAATTGCTGTCCCTAAATGACTTGGCTTGCACTTCTCCAGGATGCTTGGTACATTCAACTGGACCTCCTAGCTTCCATTTCTAAGCAGACTGCTTAAGCAGACTCATCAAATCAAGTAAGTCACATTAACTGTACGAGTCTCTGCATGAAAACCAAACAGCCAGATTAATTACATAAAGCTTTCCCTGCAGAAATTCAGACTGACAATCCTGGATTCCTGGATTCCTCTGGGATTTTCTAAGAGTCCATTCTTCCGGCCTCGCAGAATTCCGATCTGCAAGTATTCAGTCAGCCCCTTGCTTCTTAATAAACCAAGCTACAATATCAGCAGGTCTCTGACACTTTGCCTCTATTCAGTGATGAACCGAAAATGATTAACAATGAGCAAACATGGCAGGGGACATTTCTCTCCAGCTTCTTTTAAGGATGTGAATCTCCTTTATAGGTCCTCTCTCTAAGTTTATAACTTCCAATAGTTTGCACAACAAAATCTGCAAAAGACAAGGGCCTGATTCTTTTGACTTTGCCAATCTCATTTCTGTCAGTTCCATGGAGGGATTGTCTCCACAAGTCTAAGTGAATGTCTCATAATAAGAACATCCTGAATCTGCCTCATTAACTACCTCCCCTGCCTCTATGTACCTTATTTCATCTGATACGAGCCCAATGATTATTTTTCGTTTTGTTATAGGTATAAAAACTGCCCATTGCCCAGGTATCCCAGAATGCACCGGATGCCCTGCTACAGATGCCATTTTTAAAAAGCCATTAGACTCTTGGATTGACAATCCAAAACTGCCCTGGACATGACGGCGGGGGTCATTGGGAAACGTAGTAAACTGAGGGCCCCACTTTGTAGCTGAGCCCCTGAGGTTATGGTGGATGGCATGGTGCAGGCTAAACAGACAATGTCTTTGCCCTGAGGTCGGGGAGTCCAGAACTAGAGGGCATAGGTTTAGGGTGAGAGGGGAAATATATAAAAGAGACGTAAGCGGCATTTTTTTCACGCAGAGGGTGGTGCGTGTATGGAATGAGTTACCAGATGATGTGGTGGAGGCTGGTACAATTGCAAGATTTAAGAGGCATTTGGGTGGGTATATGAATAGGAAGGTTTTGGAGCGATATTGGCCGGGTGCTGGGAGGTGGGACTGGATTGGATTGGGATATCTGGTCGGCATGGACGTGTTGGACCGAAGGGTCTGTTTCCATGCTGAACATCTCTATGACTCTATGACTGGCAGGGGAAGCCATGACACCAGACCTGCTAGTTTGTCTGAGATTGGCCCGTGGGCCAGAGAAGTGCCAGCCTTCTGGGTGAATGCCCAATAGTGTAGGAAGGACGTCGGTGACCAGGGTAAGTGCCACCATCTGCACTTTGTGACTTTTCTCTCTCTCTCTCTGTGTTACTGCACCCACTTCCCACCAAGACCCATGTTCTTCTACTCTCACTGAATGCAGCACCTTCTCTCGGTTTCTTTCTAATCTCTTCTCTGTCCCGCTCGCCAGCTCTGCCTGGCGTCTGTGCTGCCCACTCACTCACTCAGGACATCTCCCACCTTTCCCTCAGCTGTCCCAGCACTTACAGCTGTACCAACCACTTCCATCTCCCTAATACCTCTTGATAATTCTCTAATTCCAGGAGGAACTATCCCACAATAGAGCAGAAAGAGCCAAGAGTGGCATGAGACAGCTCAACATTCTGCTCCTCACCCCCTCACAGGGGAAGGATCCTGACCCTAACAACCATAAGAGGCTGACTGACCGTGTCCAAGCTCCCGGACTGGGATCTGAATCTCCACCTGACTGACTGTGCTGGGCACCGTGACTGACAGTGGACAATGATATTCAGCTTTCTGGATTTGTGTCTGTGCTAAACACCAAGGCAATACAGCAGGATGGTGAGCCTGGTGGCGCTAGCTGAGGGGAAACACTGTTGAGGGCAGGGTAAGACAAGGCAATAATTATGTGAGTGTGTACAAAAACGGAATGAGCTGCCCATAGGGCCAATCCATGAGGTGGTGGGTGTTCCTGAGCACAGCGTCCTTGCAGCAGCATTGAGTGTGTACAAACACGAAATGAGCAGCCCAGAGGGTCAGTTCATGAGTTAGGTGGGTGTCCCTGAGCACAGTGTCCTTGCAGCAGCATTGAGTGTGTACAAACACGGAGTGAGCAGCCCAGTGGGACAGACCATGTGCTGGGCGTGTGTCCCCAAGTACAGTGTCCTTGCAGCAGCATTGAATGTGTACAAACACGGAGTGAGCATCCCAGAGGGACAGTCTATAAATTAGGTGTGTTTCCCTGCGCACAGTGTCCTTGCAGCAGCATTACAATGAGACATATCAGTGCACCCTGAACTGCAGCATTGAAGTACAGAAGCGTACTGGGTCAGAGATGTGCTGGGATGGCATGATGAGGCTGGCATGTGTCAGATGCCAGCACTGGTGGGTGTGGAGTACATGCAGCTTCTGACAGTGCCGTGTCCCCCGAGACGCTGGTGTCCAAGATAGAAGGCCGAAGGAGCGAATGTCAAGAGGGCGTCACCAGTTACCAGCTCTGACATTCATGTCACGTTCTAAATATTGAGTTTCCCCACAGTGGGGAAGGATATGAAGCTGCAAGTTGATGAGGGGAGGGATCCACAATAATGTGGCTGTTGATCATCAGTTATCATTCAGGCAGCATCTTCCCACTCCCGCGCTCAAACCTTGCCTTAAAGAACAGTCCAGCACAAGAACAGGCCTTTCAGCCCAGCAAGCCCGTACTGACACATGATGCCCTTCTAAAGTTAAAACAAAAGATTTTTTTGCTCTGATACCTTCTATGTAATTCTATTCTCGACTGACTCATAGTGGTGCCAAGATCCCTCTTAAACCTTGCTATATTGGCTACTTCCCCTCTATCAGAGCATTCCAGGCACTTTCACATTCTGTCTAGAAAAGCAAAAAAACCTTACCTATCACATCTCCTGAACATTTCCCCTTTTACCTAAAACCTACGGTCCTGAGTAATTGATATTTCTACTCTGGGGGAAAAAAAAGCCTCTAACTGTCCTTCTATCTATGCCTCTGATAATTGTGTAAATATCTATCAGGTAGCCCCAGAGCTAATGACGCCCAGGTGCACACAAACCATGTATGTTCAATTTCTCTTTCTGGTTAATACCCTCCAAACCAGACAACATGCTGGTACAACTTTCCCGTACCCTCTCCAACACTTCAACATCGTGTGGCAACCAGTACTGTACACAATATTCTAAATGTACCTCGAAATAAGTTTTTCCACAGCTGCAATATGACCTGCTAATTTTCATACTGCATGCTCCGATGCCTGTCTGCAAGATTGCCATCAGTCTTCTTGATCACCTGATCCACCCGTGTGACCACTTTCAGGGAACTGTGAAGCTGTACACCAATATCCTTCGGATGTTGAGGCAATCAGTAGTTTTTCCATCGACTTTATACTTCTCTCCTGCATTAGACCTTCCAAAATGCATCACGTCACAATTGTCCAAATAAAGTTACATTGGCGTTTTCTCTGTCCAAGTCTGCAGCTGACCTATATCCTGCTGTATTCTATGGTAATCATCCTCACAATCTGCAACTCTGCCAATCTATTTACAGATCTCCAGTCACAAAAATAGTGCTCCACCACTACTCTGTCTTCTATGGCCAAGCAGTTCTCTATCCATCTTACTAACTGACCGCTGATCCCATTTCACTTCACCTACTGTATGAGCCTGCCATAAGGAATCATATCAAAGGCCTTGCTAAGGTCCAAACGACCAACATCCAGCCCCTTGCCCTCATCAATCAATGTTGTCACTTCCTCAAAATATTCAATCAAGTTTGTGAGACATGGTCCTCCCAACACAACTGTGTTGCCTGTTGCGAGTAAATCCATATTAGAGTACTGTTGGAGCTGCACTCATTCAGACAAGTGATTATTCGATCATCTTCCTGACATGAACATTGGAGAGTAGATTAGATTCCTTACAGTGTGGAAACAGATCCTTCGACCTAACCAGTCCACATCAACCCTCCGAAGAGTAATCCACCCACACCCATTTCCCTCTGACTAAAACATTCAACAATTTAGTATGGCCCATTCACCGGGCCTGCGGGAGGAAACCCATGCAGACACGGGGTGAATGTCTAAGTTCCAAACAGTTATCACGCAAGGCCAGATTCGAACCCAGGGCGCTGCAAAGTAGCTTTGTTAAACACTGAGCCACCTTGCCGCTCGTGATGGCTCCCATAGAGTGGGAGGTATGTTGGGCCATGATGGTTACTGTACAGTGGGAGGTATGTCGTGCCATGATGGTTACTGTACAGTGGGAGGTATGTTGGGCAGTGATGGTTACTGTACGGTGGCAGGTATTCGGGCTGTGAGGTTGCAGACTGAGTTGTACAGAGTATGGTTCTGCTGCTGCTCATGGCCCATTGCACCTCATAGATGCATCATCATTTGTTGCTCAATATGTTTAACGTCTGTCCCATTAGAACCCAGAGTGTGGTGGTTGATGGGAAATGTTCATCCTGTAGTCCAATTACCAGTGGTGTACCGCAAGCGTCTGTGTTGGGACCATTGCTGTTCGTCATTTTTATTAACGACCTGGCTGAGGGCGGAGAAGGATGGGTTAGTAAATTTGCAGACGACAATAATGTCAGTTGAGTTGTGAATAGTGACGAAGGATGTTGTAGGTTGCAGAGAGACATAGATAAACTGCAGAGCTGGACGGAGAGGTGGTAAATGGATTTAATGCGGGCAAGTGTGAGGTGATTCACTTCGGTAGGAGAAACCAGAATTCAAGGTACTGGGCTAATGGTAAGATTCTTGGTACTGTAGACTAGTAGAGAGATCTCGGTGTCCAAGTACACAGATCTTTGAAAGTTGCCACTCAGGTTGTCAGGGTTGTTAAGAAGGCATACAGTGTTTTAGCTTTTATTAATTGAGGGATTGAGTTCTGGAACCATGAGGTTATGCTGCACTTGTACAGAACTCTGGTGCGGCCGCACTTGGAGTATTGTGTACAGTTCTGGTCACCGCATTATAAGAAGAATGTGGAAGCTTTGGAATGGGTGCAGAGGAGATTTACTAGGATGTTGCCTGGTATGGAGGGAAGGTCTTAAGAGGAAAGGCTGGGGACTTGAGGCTGTTTTCGTTAGAGGGAAGAAGGTTGAGAGGTGACTTAATAGAAACATATAAGATAATCAGAGGGTTAGATAGGGTGGACAGAGAGAGCCTTTTTCCAAGTATGGTGAAGGCTAGCGCGAGGGGGCATAGCTTTAAATTGACGGGTGATAGATAGACGTCAGATGTCAGACGTAGTTTCTTTATTCAGAGAGAAGTAAGGCTATGAAATGCTTCGCCTGCAACGGTAGTGGATTCGCCAACTTTAAGTACATTTATGTCGTCATTGGTAAAGCATATGGAAGTACCTGGAATAGTGTTGGTTAAATGGGCTTCAGATTGCTATGACATGTCGGCGCAACATCGAGGGCCGAAGGGCCTGTACTGCGCTGTAATGTTCTATGTTCTTACTAAGGACAAACCAGGGAACTATAGACCGGTGAGACTGACAGCGATGGTGGGCAAGTTGTTGGAGGGAACCCTGAGGGAAAGCATGTTCATGTATTTGGAAAGGAAAGGACTGATTAGGGATAGTCAACATGGCTTTGTGAGTGGAAAATCATGTCTCACAAACTTGATTGAGTTTCTTTGCAGAAGTAACAATGATGATTGATGAGGGCAGAGTGGTGGGCGTGATGTATTTGAACTTCAGTACGGCGTTCGACAAGGTTCACCATGGGAGACTGGTTAGCCAATTTAGATGTCTTGGAATGCAGGGAGAACTAGCCATTTGGATACAGAACTAGTTCAAAGGTAGAAGACAGAGGGTAGTAGTGGAGGGTTGTTATTCAGACTGGAAGCCTGTGACCAGCTGCGTCCCCTGCGTTTCTCCTCATCTCTGTCCTAAATGGTCTAACCCGTATTTTTAAGCGGTGTCCTCTGGTTCGGCACTCACCCATCAGCGGAAACATGTTTCCTGCCTCCAGAGTGTCCAGTCCTTTAATAATCTTATATGTCTCAATCAGATCCCATCTCAGTCTTCTAAACTCAAGGGTATACAAGCCCAGACGCTCCAGTCTTTCAGTGTAAGGTAATCCCGCCATTCCAGGAATTGACCTCGTGAACATACGCTGCACTCCCTCAATAGCCAGAATGTCTTTCCTCAAATTTGGAGACCAGAACTGTACACAGTACTCCAGGTGTGGTCTCACCAGGGCCCTGAACAGCTGCAGAAGAACCTCTTTGCTTCTATACTCAATCCCTCTAGTTATCAAGGCCAGAATCTTATTAGCCTTCTTCACTACCTGCTGTACCTGCATGCTTACCTTCATTGACTGGCGTAGAAGAACACCCAGATCCCTCTGTACCCCATTTCCTAAATTGATTCGATTTAGGCAGTAATCTGCCTTCCTCTTCTTGCCACCAAAATGGATAACCATTCATTTATCTACATTAAACTGCATATGGCCACTCACCTAACTTGTCCAAGTCACCCTGTAATCTCCTAACATCCTCATCACATTTCACCCTATCACCCAGTTTAGTATCATCAGCAAATTTGCTAATGTTATTGCTAATTCCATCTTCTATATCATTAATGCATATTGTAAAAAGCTGCTCTCCCAGCCTTGATCCCTGCGGTACCCCACTGTCACTGCCTGCCATTCCAAAATGGAGCCGTTTATCACTACTCTTTGTTTCCCGTCAGCCAACCAACATTCAATCCAAGTTAGAACTTTGCCCCCAATACCATGCGCCCTAATTTTGCTCACTAACCTCCTGTGTGGGACTTTATCAAAAGCTTTCTGAAAGTCCAGGTATACTACATCTACTGGATCTCCTCGTCCATCTTCAGAGCTACATCCTCAAAGAAATTCCAGAATATTAGTCAAGCATAATTTCCCCTTCATAAATCCATGCTGACTCTGATCTATCCTGTTACTGCTATACAGATGTGTCGTAATTTCATCCTTTATAATTGACTCCAGCATCTTTCCCACCACTGAGGTCAGACTAGCTGATCTATAATTTCCTGCTTTCTATCTCGCTCCTTTCTTAAAAAGTGGTACAACATTAGCCACCCTGCAATCCGCAGGTACTGATCCTGGATCTATCGAGCTCTGGAAAATAATCACCAACTTATCCATGAATTCTAGAGCCACCTCCTTCAGTACCCTGGGATGTAGACCATCAGGCCCTGGGGACATATCAACCTTCAGATCTAACAGTCTCTTCAACATCAATTCCTGCCAAATATAAATTCCCTTCAGTTCATTTTACCTCTGGGAAATTGCTTGTGTCTTCCCCAGTGAACACAGATCTGAAGTACCAAGTCACCTCTTCTGCCATTTCTTTGTTACCCGTAATATATTCCCCTGTTTCTGTCCTCGAGGGCCTAATTTTAGTCTTAAACATTTTTTTCCCTTTCACATACCTAAAAAAGGCTTTTACTAAACTCATTTGTTTTTTTGGCCAGTTCACCTTCGTACCTCATTTTTTCTCTGCGTATTTCCTTCTTAGTAATTCTCTGTTGTTCTTTAAAAGCTTCCCAGTCCTCCATTTTCCCAATCATCTTTGCTATGTTATACTTTTTCCCTTTTGACTTTATATATTTCATAACTTCCCTCGTCAGCCACGGCCACCCCTGCCTCCTGATAGGATTTTTCTTCGTTTTGGAATGAACTGATCCAACATCTTCTGCATTATACCCAGAAATATCTGCCATTGTTCCTCTACTGTCATCCCTGCTAAGGTATTGCACCATTGAACTTTGGCCAGCTTCTCCCTCATAGCTCCATAGCTCCCATTATTCAACTGAGATATTGTCACTACCGATTGTACCCTCTTCCTTTCAAATTGCAGATTGACGCTTATTGCATTGTGGTCACTACCTCCTAATAGCTCCTTCACTTCGAGGTCCCTGATCAATTCTGGTTCGTTGCACAATACCAAATCCAGAATTGCCTTCTACCTGATCGGGTCCAGCACCAGCTGTTCGAAAAGTCCATCTGGGAGGCACGCCACAAAGTCTCTTTCTTGAGGTCCAATACCATCCTGATTCTCCCAGTCTATGTTGAAATCCCCCATAACAACTGTAGTAACATCTTTGGACAGGCCACTTTCAGCTCCTTATTCAACTTACACTCTACATCCATACGACTGTTTGGGAGCCTGTAGATAACTCCCAAGAAAGTCTTTCTACCCTGAGAATTTCTCAGTTCTATGCATACTGACTCTAAATCCACTGATTCTAGGTCCCCCCGCGCAACGAACTGAATTTCATCCCTTACCAACAGGGCCACCCCTCCCCCTCTGCCCGTCAGTCTGTCCTTACAATAGCACGTATAGCCTTGAATATTCATTTCCCAGGTCCTGTCCACTTGAAGCCACGTCTCAGTTATCCCCACTCTATCGTAGCTGCCAATTTCCAAAAGAGCCTCAATCTCATGCATTTTATTTCTAATACTTCGTGCACTAATATATAGTATTTTTAATTTGTTACTGCCCTCACTCTTCCTATCAGCCCCTATTTCACTCAACCTTGCGGCATGATCCCTTTTTGAGTTTTCTGCCTCATTGATACCATTGTCTTTCCTGACTTCCCTTGTTCTAAATTCCCCTTCAATTTTCTTCTTAAACTTCCAGTTTGTCCCACCCCCCCCCCCCCCCCCCCGCTATTCAGTTTAAATGCAGCTGTGTTGCAGTAGCAAACCTGCCTGCCAGAAAGCTTATCCGCAACTTATTAAGGTGCAAACCACCTCTTTTGTATGATTTATGCTTACCTCAAAACATACCCCCGTGATCCAAGCATTCAAATCCTTGCTTCCTGCACCAGATCCCAGCCACACATTCATGTCCACTTTCTTCCTGTTCCTGGCCTCTCCAGCCCGAGGAACTGGAAGCAAACCGGAGATAACCAATTTTGATGTCCTACTTTTCAGCCTTCTTCCTAATTCTCTGACGTCCCGCTGTAGTACGTTCCTCCTCTTCTTCCCAACATCATTTGTGCTGACCTGTACCACCACCTCTGGCTCTTCACCTTCTTACTTGAGGAAGGCAACACACCATCCTTAAATCCCGCCGGTTGCCACATAAACCCCGTTCAGCTCCTCTCACTATGGAGCCTCCTATCACCACGGCTCTGTGCGATGTCTGACTCCGCGGCTCTGCCTCTACGCCAACTTTTGATTGACAGACCTGACCTCCTCGTGGACTGCCAGTGTCATCTGTTTCTACTGTTTCCAAAAGTTTCAACTTGTTTCTGACAGGTACTTGCCCCACGGTCTCTTGCACCTGTCTCCTCTCTGCCTTCCTCATCGTCTTCTCTCTTCTGCTGTCTTCTTGTATGGTCGGTGTAATAACCTCGCTGAAGGTCCTGTCCAGAAAAATCTCGTTCTCTCGGATGAACCTCAGGTACTCGAGTAACAATCACTTACCTTTCCAACTGGCTCTGCGCTCCGACTTCACTTCCGCCCAGCTCCCGCTCTCTGCTGCAAAAAGACCGTTGGCGTCGAGGTAAGTTCTTAAATAATAACCACTTATATTCCGAACCGACTCTGCACTCCGACTTCACTTCCGCCCAGACCCCGCCGCTCTCTGCTGCAAAAAGACCGTTGGCGTCCGGGTTAGTTCTTAAGTAACAATCACTTACCTTCCCAACCGGATCTTCGCTCCGACTTCCACCCAGCTTCTGCCGCTCTCTGCTGCAGAAGAGAGTTGGGAAGAGAGGGGACAAGTGAAGAGATGGAGAGTGAGGGAGAGAGAGTAGGGAGAGGGAATATGGGGCTGTAGAGAGTTACTGTGGCAGTAGAGAGAATGTAGGTGAAGAGAGAGAGTAGAGTAGAGAGTGAGTGAAACGGAGAGAGAGTGCGGGAAATAGAGAATAGTGGAGAGTGGGCAGAACGAGTGGGGCAGAGAGAGAGAGTGAAGAGATAGAGAGAGTGAGTCTGTAGAGAGAGAGCGTGGGGTGTGGACATAGTGGAGCAGTGAGCGTGGGAGGGGATTGTTAGCAGGGAGAGTGAGAGAGTGGGTGAGATAGATAAAGAGTAGGAGTCAGAGAGAGAGAGAGAGAGATTGGACCGGAGTGAGAGTGTAGGGGCCAGAGAAAGAGAGAGAGAATGGGCAGTGGGCGTAGAGGGAGAACGCATGAGAGAGTTAGAAAATGTCGGGGAGAGAGAGAATAGGGAGACAGAGTTAAGGGAAAGAGTGATTTGGAGAGAGATAGAAAGCGGAGGGGAGAGATAGAGAGTGGGGGAGAAAGCAACTGAGAGGGAGATAGAGAGAGAGGGAAAAGCGGAGAAGGAGAGAATGGGGAAGGAGAGAGAGGGGACAGAGAGGGGAAAGGAGAGAGAAGTAGTGACGTGGGAGAGAGAAAGAGAGTGGAGAAATAGAGATAGATAGTGGAGAAAGTGAGAGAGAGTGGGGTGGAGAGAAAGTGAGCGAGTGGGAATGTTCTGAGAGAGAGAAAGAGAGTGGGCGAGTTCGACAAAGTGTGGGGTACAGAGAGTGGGGGTAGAGAGACAGATTTCGGGCAGAAATGGAGATTGGGGAGAAGAAGAGAGTAGGAGAGTTAGAGTGGGGAGAGTGATTGGTTTAGATGGAGATCGAGAGTGGGGTGGTGCGAAAAAGAATGGGGGCAGAGACGGATTGGGGAAGCAAGAGGGGGAGAGTGAGAGAGTAGTCGAGAGAGAGTCCGGGAGAGAGTGTGGGGAGGACAAAGCGAGAGAGTGGGGAAATAGAGAGACTGAGGACGAAAGACTGTAGGAAGTTATTGAGATTTGGGGGATTGAGAGTGGGGGTAGAGAGAGAATGGGGAGAAATAATTGTTGATTTACAGTGATAGACAGAGCGCAGGAGACAGAAAGTGTGGAGGGCCGGGAGAGTTGTGGTGAGACATTGTAAGTAGTGGGAGAGAGTGGGGAAGAGAGTCAGTGGGCAGAGAGAGATGGGGCAGAGAGACAGAGTAGGTGAGAGCAAGTGGAGGGGAGAGAGTGGGGGAATAAAGAGAGTGTGGAAAATACAGTTGGAAGAGAATGCGGGCGAGAGTGAATAGGAGAGAGACAGTTGGGGAGATAGGTTGTGGGGACAGAGAGAGAGAGTTGGGGCAGAGTGTGGGAGGGAGGGAGTTGGGGTGAGACAGGTGGGGGTGAGAGTGGAGTGAGACAGTGTGTGAAAGAGGGTGCAGAGAGAGAGGCCGAGAGAGAATGGGGAGAGAGTGGGCAAGAGAGAGAATATGAGTGAAAAAGTGGGGGAGAAACAGTGAGGATGGGAGAGAGAGCTGGGGGAGAGAGAAAATGATGTGCGAGTGCAAGGGGACAGAGAGAGAATTGGGGAGGTAGGGAGAGATTGGGGCCAAGACAGAGAGTGTGGGCGTCAGTGAGTGTGGAAAAGAGAGAGTGAAAGCAGAGAGAGAATGGGCAAGTTACAAATAGAGATAGAGAGAGTTGGAGCGGCGAGAGAAAGAAGTTAGAAGGGGTGTGAAAGCTGGTGAGGGGGAGAGAGTGAATGGGCGTGATACAAAAAGTCTGGGGGTCAGAGAGAGAAATTGTGGGCAGTACAGAGAGTGAGGCAAGTCAGAGATATAGTGGGGGAGACAGAGAGGGAGAGAGAGAACAGGGAGAGCGTGGAGAGAAGAGACAGAGAATTGGGGACTGAGCGAGAGTGGGAGGGGATTGAGAGTTAGGAGGAGAGAGAGAGAGTAGGGGACAGATACTATGAGAATGGGCCGGAGAGAGAGCGTGAGAAGTGAGAGAGACAGAGACAGAGTGGGAAAATGAGAGTGGAGGAGTGAGCGACAGTGGGAGGGAAATGAGAATTGGGAGGACAAAGAGTGGGTAAGATAGGGAAGGCGTCGAATACAAAAAGAGAGAGAATGGATGGGAGAGAGAGAATGGGTTGAGAGAGAATGGGGAACTAGAGAGATGTGGGGCAGAGAGTGTGAGAGAGGGCGAGAGAGATTGAGGAGAGAGAGAGGGCAGGGAGAGAGAGACTATGTTGAGACAGAATGGGGAACTAGAGAGAGTTGGGCGGAGAGTGAGATGGAGGGAGAGATTGGGGAGAGATAGTGGGGTGAGTGAGAGTGGGCATAAAAGAGAGAGAGAGTGAGAGATGGGGCGAGAGAGAATGGGGTGTAGATATCGTGGGGGACAGAAAAAGTGGGAGGGGACTGAGAGCTGGGAGAGGGAGAGTGGGCGAGATAAAGAAATAGTCGGGGAGAGAGAGAGAGATAGAGAGAGAGAAAGACAGTGGGGCGGAGAGAGTGTGGGGGAGAGAGAGTATGGGGGCGACACAGACAGTGGAAGGGGTTTCAGAGCTGGGGAAAGATACAGTGGACCAGATAGAGAAGATGGGGGTCAGAGAAGGAATTTAGCGTCCAGAAAGAAAGTTGGTGAGAAATGAGATTGGGGAGATACAGAGAGTGGCGAGAGAGAGAGAGTGGGGATTAATTGAGAAAGTGGAGGAGAGAGGGAGAGTGAGGAATAGAAAGTGAATGGCGTTGAGAGCGAGAGAGAGAGTGGTGTGGTCAGAGAGAGGGGAGGGTCAGAGAGAGATTGGGGAGAGACAATTAGGAAGAAGGGGGAGAGAGAGTCAGGGGGAGAGAGTGCGGGGCAGAGGGAGAGAGTGTGTTGGGGACAGCGATAATGGGGAGAGAGATGGGAGTAAGAGACAGACAGCGAGAGAGTGATGGGGCATAGACAGAGAATGCATGAGGCAGATCGAAAATGGTAGGGGATACAGTGAATGGGCGAGAAGAGCGAAAGAGAGAGAAAGTGGGGTGGTCAGAGAATGAGGGTGGGGTGTATAGACATTGGAGAGAGAGAATTACGGAGAGAGAGAGTGGGAGAGAGGGATAGTTGAGTGGAAGAGAGGAAGAGTGGAGGAGAGAGAGTGTGGTGAGAAAAAATGTGGGGAGAGCAAAAGTGGGGCTGCAGAGAGAGAGTGGGAATGTGGTTAGAAAGTGGCAGAGTAGAGAGAGGGTGGGGAGAGAGTGAATGCGGGAAGAGAGTATGTGGGGAGAGATAGATTGGGCGGGAGGGATAGTGGACATAGAGAGAGTGGGGGAGAGAGGGGGGCAAGATAGAGGGAGAGTGAGGGAGAGATTGAGTGCGGGAACAGAGATTTCGGGAGACAGAGTGGACATATCGAGAGTGGTGTGAAAGTGAAGAGGGGAGAGCATGTGTGGGCGCGAGAGAGTGGCGGAAAGAGGGTGTGGATTTCATAGAGAGAGTGGTGTGTAGAGATTGTGGAGGAAAGAGTGAGTGGGAGGGGATTGAGAGCTGGGATTTAGAATGAGTGGGTGAGATAGAGAAAGAGTAGAGGACAGAGAGCAAGAGATTTAGCCAGAGAAAGAGTAGGGTAGGCAGAGTGCAGGGGGCGCGAAAAACAGAGAGAGTGGGGATTGGTACGTAGGGGGAGAATACATGGGAGAGAAGGACTGTGGTGGGGGAGAAGAGAGAATGGTGAGGCAGGAGAGAGTTGGGGAGAGTGTGAGTTGGGGAGAGAAAGAATGAAGAGGTGAGAGAGGGGGAAGACAGAAAGAGTGAGAGAGGAGACAGAGAAAGCTAGATAGTGGGGTAAGAGTGAGAGAGTGGGGCGAAGAGAGCGAGAGTGGAATGGGTCTGAGACCTGGGGAAAGAACGAGTTGGCGAGAAAGAGAAAGTGTGGGGGACAGTGAGAGTGGGCGTTAGAAAGAGCGAGTTGGGTGAGTAAGGGAGACAATGGAGAAACAGAGTGGGATAGTGAGAAAGAGGGGATTTCGTGAGAGAGTGGGGAAAGAGAGAGTGGGGAGAGACAGCAAGTAGGGGAGAGCGAGGGAGAGAGTGGGGTAGCCAGAGAGAATGTGGGGGTCAGAGAGAGATTGGAGAGAGAGAATTGGGGAGAGAGAGAGAGTCGGGGATAGAGAGTCGGGGAGAGACAGAAGGAAGGTGTTGAAATTTGGGGGAGCAAGAAAGTGTACGAAATAAAGGAAGAGTGCGGGACAGATAGGTAGATTCTGGGGTCAAGAGAGAGTGTGAGTAAGAGAGTGTTGGTTGACGGCAAGAGACTGAATGCGGGGGGAGAGCGAATGGAGGGGAGGGATAATTAGGATTTGAGAGTGTGCTCATAGAGGGGGAGCGTAAGGAAACAGAAAGTGGGATGAGACAGTGGAGGTGAGAGGGAAAGTTGGTGGAGTGAGAGAATGGTAGAAGAATGATAGTTGGAGGAGAGGGAGAGAGTGGGCGGGATGAGTGTGGGGAAGAGAGAGTGTGGGTGAAAGAGACAGAGAGAGTGAGGTTTCGAGGGAGAATGGGAAGAAGCGAGAGAGTGGAGAGAGAGAAAGTCTATGGGGAGAGATATTTGAGAGAGATTAGAGTAGAGGGAGAGAGTGGGGAGAGAGAGTGGGGAGCAGAGAGAGTATGAGAGAGATAAAGAAAGTGTTGGGGGAGAGAAAGGGTGGTCGAGAGAGAGATTGGGGAGAGAAAGTGGGGAGAGTGTGACTGGCAGTGGAGCTGGAGATGGAGAGTTAAGGGAGAGAGAGTGTGGTGAGAAGGAGGAAGACATAGAGAGAATGGGGTGGCGGGGAGACAGGGTAAAGTGAGGAAGAAAGTGGGTGGTGGGAGAGAGGGAGCTGGTGAGAGAGGTGTGTGGATGAGCGAGAGTGGGGAAGAGATTGTGAGTGGGGGAAAAGAGAGAGTGAGGTCGATGGACAGTGAAGTAGAGATAGCGAGTGTGGGGAGAGAGAGTCGTGGGGAGGCAGAGAGTGGGTGAAAGGGAGTCGATTGGGCAGAGACAAGAAGGGACGAGAGAGAAGGGATTAGAGAAAGTCAGTGGTGCGACAGAGAGAGAGAGGGAGGGAGAGAGACAGTGTAGAGGATACAGAGATTGGGGAAGACAGAAGTGGCAGAAGACAGAGAGTGTGGGGAAGAATGAGGGTGGGAGGAGAGAGAGTGGTTAAGAGAGAGCGTGGGTAGGCAGAGAAAACCTCAGGATGTTTGTTGCAAAATCCATATTAAATTACTGTATGACTGTTGGAATATCACTGAAGTGATAATTATTTTTGGAATTCTGGCAAAGTAAATGATTCAATATTTCCCAACGAGTAAGTGAACTGACAATTAAAACACCGGAATTATGTGTTGGGAAAAAAACACCGAGGCATCCAATAATTATTGATCAGAATTGTTTTGTCATTTACATTTGTCAGATTTTCAAAAATTCTAACTTTCCTGGTTTTCTTCTGTGGAAATACAATACATAATTCTCGCAATTTTTCATAGCATAAATATTTAGACATTTGAGACAGAATTACAAATAAGATAAGTAGAAAAAGAACATAGGCATCAGTAAAATATACTCAACGGCATTCACGAATTGTTTTCAAGATTGCTTCTGAAAAAAAAACAGAAGAATAAGCTGAATGGTGTCTGTCCAAAATGTTTTCACAAACTGATCTACTGAGTCAGAATTACACGTTGGTATGGATGATTGGACTGGAAACCTGTAAGAAACGTGCCCATATTCAGGAATTACATCATCTGGATACATGTTACTACTAGCATCTCAGCTATAAGTAATAAAGTGCGATTATATTTCTGGGAAAGATGTAGCGTGTAAACTATAAGAATATGTCTCCTTCGATGGAAAGAGAAAACAATATTTCAGTTCCACTTTGCGGTAATATTGATTGGATATTCATTAAGATTGGAAAAATGCGGATTAAAAATATAATAGCTGGCTTTATGAAGAGACTTAAAGAAGAGGCACTCAATGAATGTTGAACAGAATTGATTGTATTTTGCTCAAAAATGCAGGTACAAGAAAACATATATTTCTATGTTTTTTTGTAGCACATGGTTATTTTAATTGTGTAATCATTAGTATCAATATTGATTTACTTGTGTCAGAATTCCGAAGAAAAAATTATTCATCGTCAAAGTGAACATTACACTCAATAAAAGTTACAGTGAATGACATTTGATTGAAAAAGGTATTTTCACAAATATGTGATCATTGTAGATTGATACATAATATTCGAATAAGAACGATAAGACTTCAACATATTCAAAGCTGTTTGCTTATTATGAAATGAAAATGATAAACGTTTTGTAGCACACATGATTTGACAATGCAGTCAATTCATGTGACTTTTCAGCTGAAGATTACTTCCCATTTTCCAGAAATGTAGGACTCTCAATAATTTAAAATTTAGTCTTGTTGATGAATGCAACAAAATGTAAGTAATTTAAGGCTTCTCTTGTACACAAAAAAAGAAATAGGAAATTTCTCGAATATTTTCCAAGGAAAGTAGAACCAGCAGAAGTAAATGCATACTTTTCTTTGTGGCCTGAAGGAAATTAAAAACCATATATTTCAATTATTGGAATGAACAACAGATAGAAAAAAGACTCATGTTGACTTGAATGACAATTCATTCAATTCTAAGATAGCTTCCCGTCAACATTCAGAGCTGCACTGACACACATCTGTTGAAGGTAGGAATTTAAAGCATGCCTTCTGGTCTTGTAGTACAGACATGACCAGAGTTCCACAGGAACCCTTCATAATGTTTCCACCTCGGAAGGGCATGACAATAATCAGTGCTTATTGTCATTTCTCAAGTGAAATCTCAGCCAATGTTTGTTGTGATACTTTAATTGAGAATTAATTAATTTCAGTTTGAAATCGACTGAAAATAAAACGATAATTCTCAATAATGGTGGAATGCATTAATAAAAGTCTTAATTAAGTAGGAAGTACATAATAATTCGTGAAAAGGCAAAATGACATAATTACGAGAATACTGTACATTCACAAATAAATATCGATGAAATAAGTCAATTTGTTCAATGCAGTGCATAATTTGATGAAATGAAAATTAAGTTGATTTTGCTGCACACGTAAATTGAGACAAAATACTGAATTAGACATTCTGTGTGCCTATTCATCTGAAGAGAACTTTTATTCATTCCGAAAATTCAGTCTTTGTGAGATTCAAATTAACTTTGATTGTTTAATGAAAGAACAGATAGTTGCATTTTTTCTGTGCACAGGAAATTCACATTAATTTTTGAACAGTCACATGAAAAATAGATAACTTTTATTTGGATTAGTAAACAATAAATTTTAGATTTGTACTGAAATATAATGGAACCAGTTCAACAATGTTTCCAGGTTAAAATAAAAATCAACATTCGCAATGATTGAGAGATTTACACGGCAATATCCTCAGATGAATTGTTCATTGAAGGGATAATTCCACTCTGTCTTACTGATTTGAACAATTATTCGATATTAGCAACAAATAGATTGCAAACATTCTATTATTACATTGAAGGATAATGAGTAACGTATCTTGGTGTTTGACAGAACAATGCATAGAACAATGCATAGTGTCTTGATGCAACTTCGTTTGTATGTGTTGGGGTGGTTGCTTTCATAGTTCAGGACTTGGTCTGTGTGTGTAGCTTTCCTGTATACCTTTGTGGTGAATTCTCCGTTTTCAGCACAAAGGTATACAGGAAAGCCACACAGACATACCAAGTCCTGAACTATGAAAGCAACCACCCCAACACACACAAACGAAGTTGCATCAAGACACTATTCAAAAGGGCCACAACACACTGCAGCACACCAGAACTGCAAAAAGAAGAAAAGGAACACCTATACAAGGTATTCGCCAAAAACGCATACCCGCGCAATTTCATCAACAGATGCCTAGGAGAAAGACAACGGAACGAGGACATGCCGCAACCCAAATGATTAGCCACACAACCATACATCAAGAACATCTCTGAACTGACAGCCAGACTACTGCGACCACGAGGACTCATAACAGCACACAAACCAACAGCCACACTCAGACAACAACTCACCAGGACAAAGGAGCCGATAACCAGCATGAGCAAAACTAATGTAGTGTACAAAATCCCATGCAAGGACTGCACAAAACACTATATAGGACAAACAGGAAGACAGCTAAGAATCCGCATCCACGAACATCAACTAGCCACGAAACGACACGACCAGCTATCCCTGTGTGCCACACATGCAGACGACAAGCAACATGAATTCGACTGGGACAACACTACCATTATAGGGCAAGCCAAACAAAGAACAGCCAGGGAATTCCTAGAAGCATGACACTCATCCACAAACTCTATCAACACACACATCGACCCGGACCCAATATACCAGGCACTACAGCGGACAGCTGAAACTGACAACCGGAAGCGGCAGGGACAGGCCACAATAAATGCCGGAGGAAACACCACAGAAGCGCTTCACAGGAGGCTCCCAAGCACTGAGGATGTCACCTAAACAGGGGACGAAACGTTTGCAACATAAACTTTTAGCTCGGCGAACAGAACCACAGCATTCAATGTCACTGTTCACGTGAAGACAACTTCCCTTCTTTTGAAAAAAAAGTTAAACTTTCAAAAATTAAAAGAACACTGATAGTGTAATGAAAAAATAAAGAGATCTGATTACTCTTTGGCATTAAAAACTGAATTGTAATTGATTTTGGAGCATGAAGAATCTTATTGTGATTATAAACACAACAAATGTTATCATTGAAGTGAAAATTATTAAATGAATTTAACTATGTTTCACAGTGAAAATAAAAACTGATATTCACTATGATTGGAAGATTATAAACGGCAATACCTTTACATTGATTCATACACTGAATTGGAATTCGCCATTTATGCATAGAAGTAGATTGAATAATTATTGGATTTTAGCAGTAATTGGTTTGACAGAATTCTATCCGTCAATTTAAGAATGAAGAGAAATCTCATCTTCTGTGTGATTGAGCAATGTTTCGAAACAAACAGGAATTATTGCAACGAAAGCAAATCACAGTTCTCTGAAATTTTAAGTCTGTGATTATTATGATCTTTCAAATGAGCAAACATCAAACATTTACAACGAGTTTCAGATGGGAAGTTATTGCTTCCATTGTGGGATAGTTGACCTGAAAAACTTGCATTTTTATATTGCAACATTGGTGCTAAGAAACAAATAATTAGCTTAAATTTAAATCCCACTATATTTGTGAGACAGACTAATATAAGTGATTGTGCAATTACCTAGTAGAGAATGGAATTTGTATAATTGTTTGGTTATTGTACATTTTGAAATGACGTTGAAATAAGAATGAAAAAGATGAACATGCTCAAAGCAGCTCTATTCTAATAATGAAATAAAAATAATAATCATTTTGCAACACATGATTTAAAAAGGGAAACAACCATTTAATGCGACATTTCAGCTGAAGTTTAATTCGCATTTGAAACGTTTATAATTTTAAGAATTGAACGTTGAGTGTGTTTGTTGAACTAAACAACAAATGGATGTAACTGTACTTTGTCTTGCACACAACAAATAGCATAGGAAAGTTAAAAGATTTTTTAGTATCTAAAAAAGTCTTAGTGTGATCATTTGAAACACAACAAATATTTCTATTGAATTAAAATATAATCAAATCAATCAAACTGGATTCCAATATTATAATAAAAGAAACTCGGATTCTATTATTGAACTAAAAATCAACTGGAATTACATTATTACAATGAATAAAAATCAGCTTTCTCTGAATGGGAAGAGTGCAAAACGGTTACATCAGTTGATCAACCATAATTTCATCCTTCAAGCTGGATGTGCAAGCTTTGAACAATTATTAAATATTTTTGAGGAACGATTTGGATAAAGAAATGTTCATTGCAACCTTATTAATGATGACAAATCTCATTTTTCTGTGTAACTCTGCAATGTGTATAGATGAACAGTCATTATTGGGGTGAAAAGTAATCAGACATGTTTTGATTTATGAGGCTGAGTATTAATTTCATGATTCATGTGCTTATTCAGATGAGAAACGATCAGATAGTAACTGCGAGAGTTGGGGTGGAAGTCATTGGTTATTTTGTAGGTGTGTTGACCTGGAATAAATGATCCGTTCTTCATTGTAATATTGAGACAAAAAAAGAATGGATTTAACTAAAATTTGAATCTCACGATACTTAGTACAAACAATGAAGTGAATTATCATCTGATTATTTAAATGGCGATGAATTGAAAAGTAGTGTTAGAAAACCGACAACTTAAATGATTCAATATCTCTAAACGAGTTTGCTCTGATGTTATTTGGATATTTATGAATATCAAAGAACTGAGAATTGAAATGCTGGGATGATGAGTTGGAAAAACATCTGAGACATACAGTCATTATTGATCAGAATTGTTTTGTCATTCAAAGTTCTCAGCTATACAAGAATTATATTTTTCTTGCCTCTGCTTTTCTTCGGAACGAAAATTTAATTCACAATGACAGCTTTTTTGTATCATCAATACTTAGATACTTGCGTTAAAACAATGAAGAATGAAGCAGATAAGGAAAATCGATATGACAGAATGAAAGTCAATGTCATTTAGAGAAGAGTGGTTTGCAGAATGTGCTCCTAATAAACAAACACGTTTAATGGATATGAGTCCAAATGTTTGCTGCTATTGATGTACTGAGCCTGAATTATACGTTTGTGGTGATGATTGAACTGGGACATTGAGAGAAAAATGTGAAAAATTCTGCATATCAACATCGAACATGCATGGAATGGAATGAAAAGCAAATATTCACTGTGGTTCTTGAGCTCAATGGCAGTAAGCTACTTAGGAAGAGTGTTCTACTCAACAAATAATTAGATGGTATTGAAAATTGTCATGTCGTCTTTGTGTTAGGTTTGTATTACTTTGATTTCAAAAAACGTGGAATTATTTTACAAAAAATCCATACTTCCTTCCTTTGGTTTTCTTGGAGAAAACATTCTTTTTTAATGAATACAATTTATCTTGATTAATATTTCCACATTTGTATCAGAACTCGGAGAAAAATGAGAAGCAAATGACATGAGTATTTTCTGAAAGAAAGATGCAATCAATTAAAATTGCAATGGCTACTTTCGGTACTTTATTTTATTAAGCAGATAAAGATTTTTAATAGACATGAGCTCAAAATGTTTGCACCTACAGTTGTACTAAGCTCAAATTAAAGTTGTTTTGTCATATTTGGACTGGAAACCTGTTTTAAAACTTGCAACGAATCAGGCATACCAGCATCTCGATATATATCGCTGTTAGCAACCTCAGCTATTTGTTATAAAGTATGATTAATAGTTTTAAATGCATACATCATGTTCAATTACTGAGCTGAATATAAGATATCTATTGCATTGATTGTATGGAATGATCAAAAATGCTCACTGTGGTTCTTGCTCTCAGGAACAATAAGAAACTTTTTGCGGTTATTCTACTCAGCATTAATTATACGATCATCAAGATCTTTGTGCGGCTCTGTGTGGTGTGCTGTCTGAGCATTGATTTCAATTACTTTGACATATTTTATGTGGTACAGGAACGGATTAACAATGGAGTGTTAAAGAGCTTAATTGAAGACATTGTTTCCAGGATTTCTTTGCGAAACACATTTTTTAAAAAAACGTGTGAAAAGTGAGACTTTTGGTACATCGATTTTCAAGTGGACATACTCCAATATTTTCGTTTTACATTGAATATGAGTAGAGGGGTGGACAAATAAAATGAACTCTCAGACAGTTCATCAATTGAACAGGAAGTAAAAAAATCAGTTTATTTAAAATATGAAGCAATAATGAGAAGAATTGCAATATTCTGCTGTATAATGAAGATAATCAACACACTGACTGGCAATAGGAAGTGGATCAGTTTCAATTTTTCTGAAGGAGGAAACCATTTTTTGTTATCTTGCTTGGGCTAGAGAATAAGGATGGATGCATATGAGGTGCTGAAGTACATAATGTTGATGTGTTAAATGTTTATTGAAACTGTTTTGCAGAATTGAATACACAGAATATACAGTACGTGAACATTTCTGAGCTGATTGGAAGCAAACAGCTTTTGCTCACCACATGGAAAAAAATTGGATTTCTTAAGTTATTTTACACCAAAACAAAATGAAATTCATTACATAGATATTTTATGATTTAACAACTAAAATGTTCACAAAGTTAAAATTCGAGACACTATAATCAGATACATAGTTTTATTAATGACCTGAAGATAACAATTTGCAGATTCTCTGATTATGCAAATGAACAAACGTCAGGAAAAGATCCAATGTTTGATTGAAAAGGAATTCAGTCTCTGCTTATTTGTTTCAAATCAACATTCTGAGCTGTTCTGACACATGCCTGTTGAAGGTCCGAATTGAAGTGACATATGAGAGACATTGTCAGATCTCCACAAGAGCCTTTCATTATTTTCCCATCCATGAAGGTTGGAAATATCATCACAAACTTACTGTGGTTACTGAAACGAAAGCTAATCAATATTCATTGTTAAAATTGGCCTGATTGTGTGTATAATGGGCTAAAATTGAAGAGATAATTCACAATGATAGCGGTACAAAGCACAGATGGTCTCACTTCAAAATTAATATCATGATAAATGAAAAAAAGTCATACAGCAATCATCGTGTGATATGGTAAATTTAAGTAAAATAAATGAAACTATTAAATAAGTTTAAAATGTTCTTTTTTCCCACAATAAAATGAAACTGAATGTTTTGTAGCATGAGGAATTCAGAAACAAAACGTCATTCAATGTGACTTTTCAGCTGCAGGCAACTTCACTACCTTTCAGTAATGTATAACGTTCAACAATTCAAAATTTACTCTGATTGATAGAGGAAAGAACAAAAAAGCGTAAATTCTTTTTCTTATTTACATAAACCAGTAAAACAAATTTGAAATCATTTTTTGCATTAAAGGCATTTGACTCTTACTGCGGTCAGAAATACAATAAATTTTGGGGTTGAAGAAAAATAATAGATCAAAGTACACATCGATATTCACAATAATTGGGAGATTGAACACCACAATGTCTTTCCATAAATTGATGTATAGAGCCATAATTCCACTTTTATACGCTTAACTGGACTGAGCAATTATCAGGTATTAGCAGTAACTAAATTATTAATATGCTCTCAGTGAACTAAATACTAATGACAAATCTCACGTTGCTGTTTGATTGAGCAATGTGGAGAAATAAACAGTCATAATTGGATAAAATGTCATTAGATACCTTTTAATTGTTGAGGCTGTTATTACTTTGAATGTTCAAATGAGTGGCGATCAGATGTTTCCAAAGAGCAATGGAAAATCTTTTCTTTTGATTTGTGGACTTGAATATTTTTAAAAATTGTAGTATTGGCGCTAAGAGACAGTGGATTAAGTTAAGATGTCAATTTCACTTCATTGAATATTTTCAAGTCTTCTGACAGGTTTCTCGGCCAACTATCAATTAACAGTTCTGGCTCAGTACATCAGTTACTGAATAAATTTGAAACACACCCTGTAAAGATATTTATCTGTTAATTCAGAACAAATATTGAAAAAAATACCTCTGTAAGTATCTTATAACTTCCAATTACACTCAAGTCTATTGTCTATTATTTACTTTCTAATTCTGACAGTCATGGTTAAATATTGATTACATTAAATGGCATGTGAGTTGCTCATTATTTTTCTTGACAAGAGCATAGAACGTAGTTTTGCACAACTGAGGAACGGGCTATTTGACCCACGACATCGTGCTGAACATGATGCTAAATGAAACTCATCCCTTCTGCCTGCTGTTTTTCGATAACCCTCCAGTCCTTCCATATTCATGTGCTAATCTAAATGGCTGTTAAATGCCCCGATCCTAAGTGCTACACCAACACTCCTAGAAGTCTGTCCCAGACACCTACCACTCTATGTCTAAAAAAATCCTTGTCCCTTACATCTTCATTGAACTCCACCCCTACCCACAACTTAAACGCGTGCAACCTGGTTTTTGACACGTCTCCTCTTAGTCTCCACCACTCCAGAGGAAACAGCCTGAGTTTATCTATCATCGTATATTTCGTACGTTCTAATGAAGGCGGTGTCCTGGTTATTACCCTCTGCACTCTCTCCAAAGCCTCTACATCCTTCCTGTAACATGGTGAACCGAACAGAACACAGTAATTTCAGTATGGCCGAACAAAATTCCTGTAAAGTCTTAATATGACATCCTGACTCTTGTAATCGATTGAGGAGAAAGTGAGGTCTGCAGATGCTGGAGATCAGAGCTGAAAATGTGTTGCCAGAACAGCGCAGCAGGTCAGGCAGCATACAGGGAACAGGAGAATCGACGTTTCGGGCAGAAGCCCTTCTTCTTGTAATCGATTCCCTGACCGATAGTGGTAAGCATATCATATGCCTTCTTTACCATCCTATCTATTTGCGTGATCAATTTCAGGGACCTGTGGACTTGAACTACAAGATGCTTTTGAACAACAAAGCTGTTCAGGGTCCTGCCAGGAACTAGATACCTTTACTTAACATTTAATATTCCCAAGAGGAACACCTCACACTTACGTGGACAAAACTCCATTTGTTATTTCTCATATCTGCTCATATCTGCAACTTTTCTATGTCTCGCTATATTCTTTGACAACCCTCTATAATATCCACAATATGACCGATCTTTCCATTGTCTGTAAATTTACTAATCCATCACCTATATTTTGATACAAGTCCTTTAAATGCATGACATAAACAGCAGATGCCCGAGTACAGATCCCTGTAGAACAAGGGGAATAAGGGAAATATCGAATTCTTGAATAAATTAAATTCTTGAATAACGAAAAAATTCTGATCAATAATTTCTTAACGTTATTTTAAAGCAATATTTTATTGCTCAATTTACTGATCTTAATAAATATCTTGTCATTATCAAAGGGAACAGCTTTGAAAATTAATAAGTCATTTAAATTGTTGTGTTCTAACATTATATTCCTTCACAGGATGACGGTATCGATATCGTGGCCTGCATTAATTTCCCATCCCTCTTTGGCAGAGGGCAGTTGCGAGTCAACCATGTTGCCGTCGTTAGGGAATCACACGTATGCCAGACCAGGTAAGGACGGTAGTTTCCTTATCTAAAGGACATTAGCAAACCAGATGAGTTTTTACAACAATTGATAATGGATTCATGACCATCATTAGATTTTTATTTCCACATTTAAAAAAAACTGAATTCAATTTTCATAATCTGCTATGGTGTTATTTGAATCTGGATCCACAGAACATTATATGGATCTGTGAATTAGCAGTCCAGCGATAAATTCCCTCGCCTGGAATTTATGATTTTCTTATCATTTTAATTGTCACACCATGATGCAATTTAGTCTTTGTAACAAGCATCATGAGATTCACACTATAGTTTAATCGATTATTTCTTAATGCCAGTATTAGAATGAAATATTAACACTTTTTCCAAGTCAACATACCTCCAATCAACCAAAGATTTTTCATTTAACACTCATAGTAAATATCTGATTTTCTTACATTTGACTACTCATATTAATGGAAGGATTATTAATTAGCCTTCTCAATTATGAGATGTCTACTTAATTTTCAGATCAATATTTCAGTTATTTCCAATATATTGCACAATATCATTGCAACAACAGTTTTCTCATCATTCCTAAATTTGTTGGCAGCTATTTTAAAACTAATTCTTCCTAATAACAAACATGTTATAATTGTGGAAATCCAATATATCTAGCTATAGATGTGAAATTATGGTCAGTATCTGAACTGACACAAACTCTACAACCTCCCAATCTTAGCAAAAATTAATTTTATGAGCGTACACTTAAGTGAATTGATTTGATTATATTTCACTTCATTATTAATATTTATTGTAAAAATAAATTTCTTGCTAAAAATTCACGAAATTTCCCATGATTTGCTCAAATTCCCACATGTTTGGAAAAAAGGCAATTTGCTTTCAGCTGATTTGTTATCTTAAATAACTGGCTTCTCTTTTCAAAATTCATGCACAATGTAAAATGTTTTCTATTTAACTTTCACTTCAATGTATGAAAAAAAAGTGTTTTTAACATATAGAAAGTTTAAAGCATTCATCCCAAATAGATAATATTGGGAAAAGTAATAAAATTCTGCGTTCAAACAAATATCATGAGTAGCCTATTTCACTAATCACATTCATTATCTATTTACGTTTGCCTAATTCTAACCCAAATGTCTAACCACTGATTGTGGTGAAAATTTTACAAATCAGAAGTTACCTTTGCCTGCAAGAAAAATAATGGAAGGAAAAGGGAATTCTTGAATCATCCGCAGTTTTGAATGAAAAAAATAATTCTGTTTGATGATAACTGTTAATTTTCTTCCAACTGATCAAATTAGTTAACATGCTTTAATCCTGTTCACTGATGTTACTGAACATCAAATAGTTTGAAAATATTGAAACATTTTTTTTTACAATTACAACCTTCGGTACTACCTAAAAACTGAAAGATCTGCAGAAGCTGTAATTCAGGAACAAGACGGATAAATTGCTGGAAATACCCAACAGGTCTGGAAGCGTCTGTGGAGAGAAAGCAAAGTTAAGGTTTGGGTTGATTGACCTTCCTCAAAATGGTCTTCAGTGTCAAAATACCCACAAAGAACCAATGACATCACATCCAATTTTGTCAAAACTATCACATTTGTCGTCTTATTTACATACTCAGAATATCCGTAGATTATTCTTCGGCCTTATCAATCCACTCAAGTAAGTGCTGTTCATTGTTCAGTCAAATAGCAATGAAATATGTCACTATTCTTTCAGCAATCCTAGTATTTTTTTTAAAAAATCTAATTATTTCCGATATCTAATATGGACTTTTTTTTCAAACCCGTTATTTGTATAATGTGAAATTATGGCTCATACTTCATCAACTGATGTAAACGTTTACATTGCACATTCTCCTGGTCATTGTGGGTTCAGTGGAAACCGTGCTGAAGTGAATTGGTTGTGAACAAAAATGCACTCTGAAGAAGGGGCACTGGATCCAAAACATTAACTCTGCTTTCTCTCCACAGACCTGGTGAGCTTTTCCCTAGCAATTTCTGATTTCTAGCATGCGCATTTCTTTAATGTCTTGCAATAATTTCTCTTACTTTAATGCTAACATTTATATATTTCTAATTATTACATTAAGAGCTAACTATTTTTTCATGCTAAATGTCATTTAAATTTGATGGGTTTCTTACATACACAAAACAGAATTAACATTTTTTAAAAACTTTAACAGGAAATCTTAAGTTTGTAGAAATCACAAATTAGTGAAAATGAGGGAAGTTGTCTTCAGCTGAGTATTCACATTGAATGAAAAAATGTTTTATTTCCAATTCATGTGCATTGCAAAACAGTTTAATTTGCATTTAGAAATACGAATAACTATGTGATTTGCTGTTATTCTTCATTCATTGTCATTCCAACTTCCTGCTAATTATCATGTGATTTATGTTTAATTAAGAACATTGTTGCTTAGGTCCATCATTATTAGAATTCTTTCGGTCATTCCATTACACACAGAAAATACCTGATTCCATCCTAGTCCAATAATCAAAATAAATACCTGAGCAGTTTTTACGTGAGCAAACACAGTAAGCATGTCATTATATTCCTGCCATTCCTGGGTTGGGATATTATGGAGAACTCTTCTGAAGCTTTGGCAATGTCTCCACTAGTAGACCAGGGATCAATCACATCTTACACAGAGGTGTGTCAAAGCGCCCGTTAAAGTTGATTAGAAAATGTCTAAATGTGTACTGAATTGCTTTTCAATATAGCATTAATTCAACTTTTTTTTGTTATTTTAGTGAACACAATACCTCCAACTTACTTGCTTCAGGTAAATGAGTAAAGTATGAATGCCAAAACAACTGCTTGTAAATTCCGTCAAAATCTTAAGAACGTTTCAATCTTAGATTTTAACGTCCACATAATGGTTTAACGTGTGAGGGGAAAGATTTGAAGGGAATCTGAGGGTCGACTACTTGAACAGAGTGTGGTGTGCATACGAAATGAGTTGTAGAGGAAATGGTAGGGATTGGTACAATTACAACACTTAATAGACTCTTGGATAGTTATATGGCGAGTGAAGGTCCAGCGGGTTATGGAGAAAGTGAGGACTGCAGATGCTGGAGATCAGAGCTGAAAAATGTGTTGCTGGAAAAGCAGCAGCAGGTCAGGCAGCATCCATGGAGCAGGAGAATCGACATTTCGGGCATAAGCCCTTCTTCAGGAATCTTCCGAATTCCTGAAAAAGGGATTATGCCTTAAACGTCAATTCTCCTGCTCCTTGGGTGCTGCCTGACCTGCTGCGCTTTTCTAGGAACACATTTGTTCAGCCCGGAGAGTTATGGGGCAAATACAGGAAAATGGGATTAGTTCCGTTTAGGAAACCTGGTTGGCATAGACAAATTGACCTGAATGGCCTGTTTTCGTGCTGTATCAATCTACATTCTACAATGCAGAATTTACTATGATTGATAAAGTAACGAGCAAACAGGTTTTGATTCTGTTTTGCGTCCATAAAACTGAACATGAATTTTAAATGATTTTGCCACATCTAAAATAGTCTACTCTTACTGTGATTAGAACTATTATGAATGTCAGCATTGAAGTGGAATTTAATGAAATCAATTCAACTATGTTTCCATAGTTAAAATGTAAACTGATATTCACAACGAATGTGAGTTTGTACACTGCAAGATCTTTTCATTAGTTCATGTACTGAGGTATCATTCCACATTACTGAACTGAACAATTATTGGCTATTAACAACACTTAGATTTTCAAAATTGTATTAGTGTACTCAGAAGAATCAGATATTTAATCTGGCTATGCGATTGTGCAATGTGAAGAAATGAACAGTGACATTTGCAGAGACATTTTGCCAGAGCGGCGATGAGAGAAGTAGAAGTGAAGCGAGGGCTGCGGGAAGGGCGAGTTTTCCCGCATAAAAAGGAACTTATCTCGGGAGTCGGGCCGCCATTTTGCCAAAGCGGCGAGGAGTGAAACTGCCGGCAAGGTAACGGCTTAATTTATATTTGGGCAGTGGCTAAACCAGAGAAACTACACGTGTAGTATCTACCTCCCGCCCCCTCCTCTAACCGGAAGAAAAAGACCCTGTAAGGTAAGGCTTTAATTTGTTGTCTTGCTTTTTCATTTATTTAAGTGCATTGTTTGGTTTTAGTTAGTTTGTACCTCAGATCCGTGGCATGTGACTCTTGCTTGATGTGGGAGCTTAGGAACGTGTCTGACGTTCCTAACTCTTACACTTGCAACAAGTGTGTCCAGATGCAGCTGTTGTTTGAGTGCATGACAGGTCTAGAGCATCTGTGGAGCATCCGCGATGCAGAGAAGGTCGAGGATAGCACGTTTAGTGAACTGGTCACATCGCAGGTTAGAATTGCTGAGGGAGACAGTGAATGAGTGACCAAAAGACAGAGGAAGAGTAGGAAGGCAGTGCAGGTGTCCCCTGCGGTCATCTCCCTCCAAAATAGGTATACCGTTTTGGATACTGTTGGGGGAGATGGCTCGCCAGAGGAGGGCAGCAGTTGTCAAGTTCATGGCACCGTGACGGGCACTGTTGTTCAGAAGGGCGGGTAAAAGACTCGTAGGACTACAGTCATAGGGGAGTCTATTGGGAGTGGAGCAGACAGGCGGTTCTTTGGCCGAAAATGGGACTCCTGGATGGTATATTGCCTCTCAGGTGCTCAGGTCGGGGACGTCACTGATCGGCTGCTGACCATTCGAAAGGGGAGGGTGAACAGCCAGTTGTCTTGGTGTATATAGGCACCAACGATATAAGTAGAACGCGAGATGAGGTCCTGAAAGAAAAATTCAGGGGGCTAGGAGAAAAGTTAAAGGTGAGGACCTCAAAGGTAGTGATATAGGGATAACTACCAGTGCCATGCGCTAGCCAGCGTAGAAATGAAAGAATAGGCATAATGAACTTGAGACATGGTGTAGGAGGGAGGTTTTTAGATTTGTTGGACATTGGGACTGGTTCTGGGGAAGGTAAACTATTACAAATGGGACTGTCAACATATGAACCAGACTCAAACAATGTCCTTGGGGGAGTTTTTGCTACTGCTGTTGGGGAAAATTTAAACCAATGTGGCAGGAGACTGGGAACCAGAAGAGAAAACAAGTAAGCACCGAGGTGGAGACTGCAGACTGTAAGAATTATGAAGATAGCACCAACAAAGGGAAGAATAGGCAGACAGCAGTTGAGTGCAAAAGAATTCATGGCCTGAAATGCAGCTACTTTAATGCAAGGACTATCGTTTGTAAGGCAGATGAACTTTGGGTTGGATTGGCACCTGGGATTATGACATTATTTCCATCACAGAGATTAGGTTGAAGGAAGGACATGATATTTGGAACTGAATGTTCCATGATATAGAAGTTTCAGACAGGACAGATAGGGAAGTAAAAGAGGGGGTGCAGTTGCTTTGCTGCACACTGACTCCCTCACATTCACTTCGTCAGTGTCTCACTAACCTCCTCACACTCACTTCATCACCATCACCCTGACCCACTCACACTCACTCCATCACCGTCTCACTACCCCCACACATTCACTCCACCACTGTCTCCCTGAACCCCTCACACTCACTCCATCACCGTCACTCTGATAATAGACAATAGACAATAGACAGTAGGTGCAGGAGTAGGCCATTCTGCCCTTCGAGCCTGCACCACCTTTCAATATGATCATGGCTGACCATCCTTAATCAGTATCCTGTTCCTGCTTTATCTCCATAACCCTTAATTCCACAATCCGCGAGAGCTCTATCCAACCCTTTCTTAAATGAATTCAGAGACTGGGCCTCCACTGCCCGCTGGGGCAGAGCATTCCAGACAGCTACCACTCTCTGGGTAAAGAGGTTTCTCCTCATCTCTGTCCTAAATGGTCCACCCCGTATTTTTAAGCTGTGTCCTCTGGTTCGGCACTCACCCATCAGCGGAAACATGTTTCCTGCCTCCAGAGTGTCCAATCCTTTAATAATCTTATATGTCACAATCATATCCCCTCTCAGTCTTCTAAACTCAAGGATATACAAGCCCAGTCGCTCCAGTCTTTCAGTGTAAGGTAATCCCTCCATCCCAGGAATTGACCTCGTGAACTCGCTCAATCGGCAGAGAACCCCTCCCTCAAGATCCCCTCACACTCACTCCATTACCATCACCCTGACCCCCTCATTCACTCCATCATCGTCACCCTGACCCGTCATACTCACTCCATCACCGTCACCCTGACCCCTCACAATCAATCAATCACCAGCATACTGATCCTCTCGCACTCGCTCCAGCACCGACACCTTGACCCCCTCACACTCATTCCTTCACCATCATACTGACCGCTCACACTCACCCCATCACCGTCTCACTACCCCCACACACTCACTCCACCACTGTCTCCCTGAACCCCTCACACTCACTCCATCACCGTCACTCTGATAATAGAAAATAGACAATAGACAGTAGGTGCAGGGGTAGGCCATTCTGCCCTTCGAGCCTGCACCACCATTCAATATGATCATGGCTGATCATCCTTAATCAGTATCCTGTTCCTGCTTTATCTCTATAACCCTTGATTCCACAATCCGTGAGAGCTCTATCCAACTCTTTCTTAAATGAATCCAGAGACTGGGCCTCCACTGCCCTCTGGGGCAGAGCATTCCACACAGCCAGCACTCTCTGGGTGAAGAGGTTTCTCCTCATCTAGGTCCTAAATGGTCTACCCCGTATTTTTAAGCTGTGTCCTCTGGCTCGGCACTCACCCATCAGCGGAAACATGTTTCCTGCCTCCAGAGTGTCCAATCCTTTAATAATCTTATATGTCTCAATCATATCCCCTCTCAGTCTTCTAAACTCAAGGGTAGACAAGTGCAGTCGCTCCAGTCTCTCAGTGTAAGGTAATCCCGCCATCCCAGGAATTGACCTCGTGAACTCGCTCAGAAGCCAAAGAACACCCCCTCAAGATCCTCTCACACTCACTCCTTCACCATCACCCTGACCCCCTCACTCACTCCATCATCGTCACCCTGACCCGTCATACTCACTCCATCACCGTCACCCTGACCCCCTCACAATCAATCAATCACCAGCATACTGATCCTCTCACACTCGTTCCAGCACCGACACCTTGACGCCTTCACACTCATTCCTTTGCTGTCACCCTGAAGCACTCATACTCACTCCTCCACCGTCAACCTGACCCACTGACACTCGCTCCATCAACGTCACCATGACCCCCTCACACTCATGCCATCACCGTCACACTGACTCCCTCACACTCACTCCTTAACCGTCACACTGACCCCTCACTCTCGCTCCATCACCGTCACCATGACACCCTCACACTCCCTCCATCACCATCATACTGATTCCCTCACACTCACTCCGTCACCGTCACCCTGAACCCCACATACACACACTTCAACACCATCACACTGATCCCCTCACCCTCACGCCATTAACATCACACTGATCCCCTCACACTCACTCTATCACAGTCACCCAGATCGCCTCACACTCACGCCATCACCGTCAACTTGACCCCCTCACACTCAGTCCACAACGATCACACTGACCCCCTCACACTCACTCCTTCACCCTCACCCTGACTCCCTCACCCTCACTCAATCAATGTCACACTGACCTTCTCATACTCACTCCATCACCGTCACCCTACCCCCTCACACTCACTCCATCATCCTCACCCTGATCCCCTCACACATGCTCCATCATCCTCACCCTGACCCCCTCACACTCACTCCACTATCCTCACCCTGACCCCCTCATCCTCACTCCATTATCCTCACCCTGACCCCTTCACACTCCCTCCATCATCCTCACCCTGTCCCCCTCACACTCACTCCATCATCCTCACCCTGTCCCCCTCACTCACTCCATCACAGTCACCCTGACCTCCTCCCCCTCACTCCATCACCGTCACACTAATCTCCCCACACTCACTTCATCCCCACCGCCCTGACGCCCTCACACGTACTCCATCACAGTCACCCTGATCCCCTCACACTCACTCCATCACAGTCAGACTGATCTCCTCACACTCACTCCAACACCATCACACTGATCCCCTCAACCTCACGCCATCAAAATCACACTATTCCCCTCACACTCACACCATCACCGTCACCCTGAACCCCTCACACTCACTCCTTCACCGTCATCCTGACCCCCTCACATTCGCACCATCAACGTCACTCAGACCCCCTCACACTCACACCATCACCGTCAACTTGACCCCCTCACACTCACTCCATAACGATCACCCTGACCCACTCACACTCAATCCTTCACCCTCACCCTGACTCCCTCACTCTCACTCCATCAACGTCACACTGACCTCCTCATACTCACTCCATCACCATCACCCTACCCCCTCTCACTCACTCCATCCCCCTCATACTGACCCCCTCACACACGCTCCATCATCCTCACCCTGTCCCCCACACACACACTACAACACCATCACACTTATCCAATCACCCTCACGCCATCAACATCACACTCATCTCCTCACAATCACTCCATCACTGTCACCCACACCGCCTCACACTCACACCATCACCGTCACGCTGACCCTCTCACACTCACTCCTTCACCATCACCCTGACCCCCTCACACTCGCACCATCAACGTCACCCTGGCCCCCTGACACTCACACCATCACCGTCAACGTGACCACCTCACAATAACTCCTTCAGTGTCACCCTGACCCCCTCACACTCACGCCATCATTGTCACCCTGCCCCCTCACACTCACACCATCACCGTCACGCTGACCCTCTCACACTCACTCCTTCACCATCACCCTGACCCCCTCACACTCACTCCACCACGATTACCCTGACCCCCTCACACTCACTCCTTCACCCTCACCCTGACCACCTCACAATAACTCCTTCAGTGTCACCCTGACCCCCTCACACTCACGCCATCATTGTCACCCTGCCCCCTCACACTCACTCCATCACCGTCACCATGAGCCCCTCACAATCACTCCATCACCATCACTCTGACTCCCTCACATTAACTCCTTCAGTGTCACCCTGACCCCCTCACACTCACTCCATCATTGTCACCCTGACGCCCCACACTCACTCCTTCACCGTCAATCTGACCCCCTCACACTCACTCCATCACCGTTAACCTACCCCCTCACCCTCTGTCACCCTCACCCTGACCCCCACACACACTCACTCCAACACCATCACACTAAGCCCCTCACTCACATTTCATCAACATCACACTCAACCCCCTCACTCACTCCATCATCCTCACACTGCCGCCCACACTCATTCCATCATCTTCACACTGACCCCCTCACACTCACTCCATCACCCTCACCATGACCGCCACACAACCTCACTCCAACACCATCACACTGTTAAAACTCACACTCACTCCATCACCGTCACACTCATCCCGCCACACTTACTCCATCACAGTTACGGTGACCTGCACACTCTCACTCCATCACCGTCACACTCATCTCCCCACACTCACACCAACCCCACCACACTGATCCCCTCCCACTCACTCCATCACTGTCACCATGACCCCCTCACATTCACTCCATCACCATCACCCTGACTCCCTCACACTCACTCCGTCACCGTCACCCTGAATCTCTCACACACACTCCAACACCATCACACTTATCCATTCACCCTCACGCCATCAACATCACACTCATCCCCTCACAATCACTCCATCACTGTCACCCAGACGCCCTCACACTGACGCCATCACCTTAGCTTGACTCCCTCACACTCAATCCATCACGATTACCCGGACTCTCTCACACTCACTCAATCACGATTATCCTCACCCCCTCTTCTCACTCCTTCACCGTCACCCTGACCCCCTCACACTCACTACATCACCGTCACCATGACCCCCTCACACTCATTCCATCACCGTCACCGTGATCCCCACACTCACTCCATCACCGTCTGCCTGACCACCTCACACACACGCGATTACAGTCACACTGATCCCCTCACACTCATTCAGTCACTGTCACCCTGACCCCCTCACGCTCACTCCATCACCGTCACCGTGACGCCCTTACTCTCACTCCATCACCGTCACCATGACGTCCTCACACTCACTCCATCACAGTCATCCTGACCACCTCACACTCACGCGATTACAGTCACACTGAACTCCTCACACTCACTCCATTATTGTCACCATGACACCCTCACACTCACTCCGTCACTGTCACCCTGAATCACTCACACACACTGCATCACCATCACACTTATCCACTCACCTTCACGCCATCAACATCACACTCATCTCCTCACAATCACTCCATCACTGTCACACAGACCGCCTCACACTCACACCATCACCGTCACGCTGACCCCCTCACACTCACTCCTTCACCATCACCCTGACCCCCTCACACTCGCATCATCAACGTCACCGTGGCCCCCTCACACTCACTTCATCACAATAACCCTGACCCCCTCACACTCACTCCATCACCCTCACCCTGACCCCCTCACACTCACTCCTTCACCGTAAATCTGACCCCCTCACACTCACTCCATCACCGTTACCCTAACCCCCTCACACTCACTCCGTCACCCTCACCCTGACCCACACACACACTCACTCCAACACCATCACACTAAGCCCCTCACTCACCTTTCCTCGACTTCACACTCATCACCCCTCACTCACTCCTTCACCTCACTCCGCCCCCCCACACTCACTCCATCATCCTCACACTGTTCCACTCACACTCACTGCATCACCGTCACACTCATCCCCCCACACTTACTCCATCACCGTCACCCTGACCTCCTCACTCTCACTCCATCACCGTCACACTCATCTCCACACACTCACTCCATCCCCACCACCCTGATGCCCTCCCACTCACTCCATCACCGTCACCATGACCCGCTCACACTCACACCATCACCATCACCATGACTCCCTCACACTCACTCCATCACCGTCACCCTGAACCCCCCACACACACTCGAACACCATCACACTTATCCACTCACCATCAAGCCACCAACATCACACTCAACTCCTCACAATCACTCCATCACTGTCACCTAGACCGCCTCACATTCACACCATCACCGTTATCCTAACCTCCTCACACTTAATCCTTCACCATCACCCTGATCCGCTCACACTCGTACCATCAACGTCATCGTGGCCCCCTCACACTCACGCCATCACCCTCACCCTGACCCCCTCACACTCACTCCTTCATCGTAAATCTGACCCCCTCACACTCACTCCATCACCGTTACCCTAACCCCCTCACTCACATTTCATCAACGTCACACTCATCCCCCTCACTCACTCCATCATCCTCACACCGCCCCCCACACACTCCATCATCCTCACACTGACCCCCTCAAACTCACTCCATCACCCTCACCCTGACCCACACACACATTCACTCCAACACCATGACACTGAGCCCCTCACTCACATTTCATCAACGTCACACTCATTCCCCCTCACTCACTCCATCATCCTCCCACCGCCCCCACACACTCCATCATCCTCACACTGACCCCCTCATACTCACTCCATCACCCTCACCCTGACCCCCACACACACTCACTCCAACACCATCACACTAAGCCCCTCACTCACCTTTCCCCAACGTCACACTCATCACCCCTCACTCACTCCTTCACCTCACTCCGCCCCCCCACACTCACTCCATCATCCTCACACTGTTCCACTCACACTCACTGCATCACCGTCACACTCATCCCCCCACACTTACTTCATCACCGTCACCCTGACCTCCTCACTCTCACTCCATCACCGTCACACTCATCTCCACACACTCACTCCATCCCCACCACCCTGATCCCCTCCCACTCACTCCATCACCGTCACCCTGAACCCCACACACACACTCGAACACCATCACACTTATCCACTCACCATCAAGCCATCGACATCACACTCATCTCCTCACAATCACTCCATCACTGTCACCTAGACCGCCTCACATTCACACCATCACCGTCATCCTAACCTCCTCACACTTACTCCTACACCATCACCCTGACCCGCTCACACTCGTACCATCAACGTCACCCTGGCCCCCTCACCCTCACGCCATCACCTTAGCTTGACTCCCTCACACTCACTCCATCACGATTACCCTGACTCCCTCACACTCACTCCTTCACCGTCACCATGACCCCCTCACACTCACTCCATCACCATCACCCTGACGCCCACACATTTACTCCATCAGTGTCACCCTGACCTCCTCATACTTTCTCCACCACCGTCACCCTGATACACTCTTGCTCACTCCATCATCCTCACCATGACCCCTCATATTCACTCCATCATCCTCACCCTGTCCGCCTCACACTCACTCCATCATCCTCACCCTGTCCCACTCACACTCACTAAATCACCATCACACTGACCCCCACAAACTCACTCCATCACAATCACCCTGATCCAATCATAGTCTCTACACCACCGTCACACACATTCAATCACACTCACTCCATCCCCACCGCCCTGACACCCTCACCCTCACTCCATCATCGTCACATTCATCTCCCCACACTCAATCCATCCCCACCGCCCTGAACCCCTCACCCTCACTCCATCACAGTCACCCTGATCCCCTCACACCCACTCCTTCACAGTCACCATGATCTCCTCACACTCACCCCTTCACCATCACGCATACCCCCTCACACTCACTCCGTCACCGTCACCCTGAAGCACACACACACACTCCAACACCATCACACTTATCCACTCACCCTCACGACATCAACATCACACTCATATCCTCACAATCACTCCATCACTGTCACTCAGACCGCCTCACATTCACACCATCACCGTCACCCTGACCTCCTCACACTCACTCCTTCACCATCACCCTGATCCCCTCACACTCGCACCATCAACGTCACCCTGGCCCCCTCACACTCAAGCCATCACTGTCAACTTGACCCCCTCACACTCACTCCATCACGATTAACCTGACCCCCTCACACTCAATCCTTCACCCTCACCCTGACCCCCTCACACTCACTCCATCACCATCACCCTTACTCCCTCACATTACCTCCATCAGTGTCACCCTGACCCCCTCACACTCACTCCATCATTGTCACCCTGACCCCCTCACACTCACTCCTTCACCGTCAATCTGACCCCCTCACACTCACTCCATCACCGTCATCATGACCCCCTCATTCTCACTCCATCACCGTCACCCTGACCCCCTCACAGTCATTCCATCATCCTCACCCTGACCCCCTGACACTCACTCCATCATCCTCACACTGTTCCACTCACACTCACTGCATCACTGTCACACTCACCCACCCTCACTCACTCCATCATCCTCTCACTGTTCCACTCACACTCACTGCATCACCGTCACACTCATCCCCTCACACTTACTCCATCACCGTCACCCTAACATCCTCACTCTCACTGCATCACCGTCACACTCACTCCATCCCCACCACCCTGATCCCCTCCCACTCACTCCATCACCGTCACCATGACCCGCTCACACTCACACCATCACCATCACCATGACTCCCTCTCACTCACTCCATCACCGTCACCCTGAACCCCACACACACACTCGAACACCATCACACTTATCCACTCACCATCAAGCCATCAACATCACACTCATCTCCTCGCAATCACTCCATCACTGTCACCTAGACCGCCTCACATTCACACCATCACCGTCATCCTAACCTCCTCACACTTAATTCTTCACCATCACCCTGACCCGCTCACACTCGTACCATCAACGTCACACTGGCCCCCTCACACTCGTCGTCACCTTCGCTTGACTCCCTCACACTCACTCCATCACGATTACCATGACCCCCTCACACTGACTCCTTCACCCTCTCCGTGAGCCCCTCACACTCACTCCATCACCGTCACCATGACCCCCTCACACTCACTCCATCACCATCACCCTGACTCCCTCACATTTACTCCATCAGTGGCACCCTGACCTCCTCACACTTTCTCCACCACCGTCACCCTGATACCCTTATGCTCACTCCATCGTCCTCACCATGACCCCTCATATTCACTCCATCATCCTCACCCTGTCCGCCTCACACTCACTCCATCATCCTCACCCTGTCCCCCCACACTCACTCCATCACCATCACACTGACCCCCACAAACTCACTCCCTCACAGTCACCCTGATCTAATCATAGTCTCAACACCACCGTCACACTCATTCCCTCACACTCACTCCATCCCCACCGCCCTGACACCCTCACCCTCACTCCATCATCGTCAAATTCATCTCCCCACACTCACTCCATCCCCACCGCCCTGACCCCCTCACACTCACTCCATCACAGTCACCCTGATCCCCTCACACTCACTCCTTCACAGTCACTATGATCTCCTCACACTCACTCCTTTACCATCACCCATACCCCCTCACACTCACTCCGTCACCGTCACCCTGAAGCACACACACACACACACTCCAACACCATCACACTTATCCACTCACCCTCACGACATCAACATCACACTCATATCCTCACAATCACTCCATCACTGTCACTCAGACCGCCTCACATTCACACCATCACCGTCACACTGACCTCCTCACACTCTCTCCTTCACCATCACCCTGATCCCCTCACACTCGCACCATCAACGTCACCCTGGCCCCCTCACACTCAAGCCATCACCGTCAACTTGACCCCCTCACACTCACTCCATCACGATTAACCTGACCCCCTCACACTCAATCCTTCACCCTCACCCTGACCCCCTCACACTCACTCCATCACCATCACCCTTACTCCCTCACATTACCTCCATCAGTGTCACCCTGACCCCCTCACACTCACTCCGTCATTGTCACCCTGACCCCCTCACACTCACTCCTTCACCGTCAATCTGACCACCTCACACTCACGAGATTACAGTCACACTGAACACCTCACACTCACTCGGTCACCGTCACCCTGACCCCCTCACACTCACTCCATCACCGTCACTGTGACCCCCTCACATTCACGCCATCAACTTTACACTGATCCCCTCATACTCACTCGGTCACCGTCACCCGGACCCCCTCACACTCACTCGGTCACCGTCTTCCTGACCACCTCACACTCACGAGATTACAGTCACACTGAACACCTCACACTCACTCGGTCACCGTCACCCTGACCCCCTCACACTCACTCCATCACCGTCACTGTGACCCCCTCACATTCACGCCATCAACTTTACACTGATCCCCTCATACTCACTCGGTCACCGTCACCCGGACCCCCTCACACTCACTCGGTCACCGTCACCCTGACCCCCTCACACTCTCTCCATCACCGTCACTGTGATCCCCTCACACTCACTCCATCACCGTCACCGTGACGACCTCACACTCACTCAATCACAGTCCTCCTGACCACCTCACACTCGTCTCCTCACAATCACTCCATCACAGACCGCCTCACACTCACACCATGACCGTCATGCTGACCCCCTCTCACTCACTCCTTCACAATCACCCTGATCCCCTCACACTCGCACCATCAACGTCACTCTGACCCCCTCACACTCACGCAATCACCGTCAGCTTGACCCCCTCACACTCACTCCTTCATCGTAAATCTGACCCCCTCACACTCACTCCATCACCGTTACCCTAACCCCCTCACTCACATTTCATCAACGTCACACTCATCCCCCTCACTCACTCCATCATCCTCACACCGCCCCCCACACACTCCATCATCCTCACACTGACCCCCTCAAACTCACTCCATCACCCTCACCCTGACCCACACACACATTCACTCCAACACCATGACACTGAGCCCCTCACTCACATTTCATCAACGTCACACTCATTCCCCCTCACTCACTCCATCATCCTCCCACCGCCCCCACACACTCCATCATCCTCACACTGACCCCCTCATACTCACTCCATCACCCTCACCCTGACCCCCACACACACTCACTCCAACACCATCACACTAAGCCCCTCACTCACCTTTCCCCAACGTCACACTCATCACCCCTCACTCACTCCTTCACCTCACTCCGCCCCCCCACACTCACTCCATCATCCTCACACTGTTCCACTCACACTCACTGCATCACCGTCACACTCATCCCCCCACACTTACTTCATCACCGTCACCCTGACCTCCTCACTCTCACTCCATCACCGTCACACTCATCTCCACACACTCACTCCATCCACACCACCCTGATCCCCTCCCACTCACTCCATCACCGTCACCCTGAACCCCACACACACACTCGAACACCATCACACTTATCCACTCACCATCAAGCCATCGACATCACACTCATCTCCTCACAATCACTCCATCACTGTCACCTCGACCGCCTCACATTCACACCATCACCGTCATCCTAACCTCCTCACACTTACTCCTACACCATTACCCTGACCCGCTCACACTCGTACCATCAACGTCACCCTGGCCCCCTCACCCTCACGCCATCACCTTAGCTTGACTCCCTCACACTCACTCCATCACGATTACCCTGACTCCCTCACACTCACTCCTTCACCCTCTCCCTGAGCCCCTCACACTCACTCCATCACCGTCACCATGACCCCCTCACACTCACTCCATCACCATCACCCTGACGCCCACACATTTACTCCATCAGTGTCACCCTGACCTCCTCATACTTTCTCCACCACCGTCACCCTGATACACTCTTGCTTACTCCATCATCCTCACCATGACCCCTCATATTCACTCCATCATCCTCACCCTGTCCGCCTCACACTCACTCCATCATCCTCACCCTGTCCCACTCACACTCACTAAATCACCATCACACTGACCCCCACAAACTCACTCCATCACAATCACCCTGATCCAATCATAGTCTCTACACCACCGTCACACACATTCAATCACACTCACTCCATCCCCACCGCCCTGACACCCTCACCCTCACTCCATCATCGTCACATTCATCTCCCCACACTCAATCCATCCCCACCGCCCTGAACCCCTCACCCTCACTCCATCACAGTCACCCTGATCCCCTCACACCCACTCCTTCACAGTCACCATGATCTCCTCACACTCACCCCTTCACCATCACGCATACCCCCTCACACTCACTCCGTCACCGTCACCCTGAAGCACACACACACACTCCAACACCATCACACTTATCCACTCACCCTCACGACATCAACATCACACTCATATCCTCACAATCACTCCATCACTGTCACTCAGACCGCCTCACATTCACACCATCACCGTCACCCTGACCTCCTCACACTCACTCCTTCACCATCACCCTGATCCCCTCACACTCGCACCATCAACGTCACCCTGGCCCCCTCACACTCAAGCCATCACTGTCAACTTGACCCCCTCACACTCACTCCATCACGATTAACCTGACCCCCTCACACTCAATCCTTCACCCTCACCCTGACCCCCTCACACTCACTCCATCACCATCACCCTTACTCCCTCACATTACCTCCATCAGTGTCACCCTGACCCCCTCACACTCACTCCATCATTGTCACCCTGACCCCCTCACACTCACTCCTTCACCGTCAATCTGACCCCCTCACACTCACTCCATCACCGTCATCATGACCCCCTCATTCTCACTCCATCACCGTCACCCTGACCCCCTCACAGTCATTCCATCATCCTCACCCTGACCCCCTGACACTCACTCCATCATCCTCACACTGTTCCACTCACACTCACTGCATCACTGTCACACTCACCCACCCTCACTCACTCCATCATCCTCTCACTGTTCCACTCACACTCACTGCATCACCGTCACACTCATCCCCTCACACTTACTCCATCACCGTCACCCTAACATCCTCACTCTCACTGCATCACCGTCACACTCACTCCATCCCCACCACCCTGATCCCCTCCCACTCACTCCATCACCGTCACCATGACCCGCTCACACTCACACCATCACCATCACCATGACTCCCTCTCACTCACTCCATCACCGTCACCCTGAACCCCACACACACACTCGAACACCATCACACTTATCCACTCACCATCAAGCCATCAACATCACACTCATCTCCTCGCAATCACTCCATCACTGTCACCTAGACCGCCTCACATTCACACCATCACCGTCATCCTAACCTCCTCACACTTAATTCTTCACCATCACCCTGACCCGCTCACACTCGTACCATCAACGTCACACTGGCCCCCTCACACTCGTCGTCACCTTAGCTTGACTCCCTCACACTCACTCCATCACGATTACCATGACCCCCTCACACTGACTCCTTCACCCTCTCCGTGAGCCCCTCACACTCACTCCATCACCGTCACCATGACCCCCTCACACTCACTCCATCACCATCACCCTGACTCCCTCACATTTACTCCATCAGTGGCACCCTGACCTCCTCACACTTTCTCCACCACCGTCACCCTGATACCCTTATGCTCACTCCATCGTCCTCACCATGACCCCTCATATTCACTCCATCATCCTCACCCTGTCCGCCTCACACTCACTCCATCATCCTCACCCTGTCCCCCCACACTCACTCCATCACCATCACACTGACCCCCACAAACTCACTCCCTCACAGTCACCCTGATCTAATCATAGTCTCAACACCACCGTCACACTCATTCCCTCACACTCACTCCATCCCCACCGCCCTGACACCCTCACCCTCACTCCATCATCGTCAAATTCATCTCCCCACACTCACTCCATCCCCACCGCCCTGACCCCCTCACACTCACTCCATCACAGTCACCCTGATCCCCTCACACTCACTCCTTCACAGTCACTATGATCTCCTCACACTCACTCCTTCACCATCACCCATACCCCCTCACACTCACTCCGTCACCGTCACCCTGAAGCACACACACACACACACTCCAACACCATCACACTTATCCACTCACCCTCACGACATCAACATCACACTCATATCCTCACAATCACTCCATCACTGTCACTCAGACCGCCTCACATTCACACCATCACCGTCACACTGACCTCCTCACACTCTCTCCTTCACCATCACCCTGATCCCCTCACACTCGCACCATCAACGTCACCCTGGCCCCCTCACACTCAAGCCATCACCGTCAACTTGACCCCCTCACACTCACTCCATCACGATTAACCTGACCCCCTCACACTCAATCCTTCACCCTCACCCTGACCCCCTCACACTCACTCCATCACCATCACCCTTACTCCCTCACATTACCTCCATCAGTGTCACCCTGACCCCCTCACACTCACTCCATCATTTTCACCCTGACCCCCTCACACTCACTCCTTCACCGTCAATCTGACCCCCTCACACTCACTCCATCACCGTCACCCTGACCCCCTCACAGTCATTCTATCATCCTCAGCCTGACCCCCTCACACTCACTCCATCACCGTCTTCCTGACCACCTCACACTCACGAGATTACAGTCACACTGAACACCTCACACTCACTCGGTCACCGTCACCCTGACCCCCTCACACTCACTCCATCACCGTCACTGTGACCCCCTCACATTCACGCCATCAACTTTACACTGATCCCCTCATACTCACTCGGTCACCGTCACCCGGACCCCCTCACACTCACTCGGTCACCGTCACCCTGACCCCCTCACACTCTCTCCATCACCGTCACTGTGATCCCCTCACACTCACTCCATCACCGTCACCGTGACGACCTCACACTCACTCAATCACAGTCCTCCTGACCACCTCACACTCGTCTCCTCACAATCACTCCATCACAGACCGCCTCACACTCACACCATGACCGTCATGCTGACCCCCTCTCACTCACTCCTTCACAATCACCCTGACCCCCTCACACTGGCACCATCAACGTCACTCTGACCCCCTCACACTCACGCAATCACCGTCAACTTGACCCCCTCACACTCACTCCATCACGATTAACCTGACCCCCTCACACTCACTCCTTCATCCTCACCCTGGCCCCCTCACACTCACTCCATCACCGTCTTCCTGACCACCTCACACTCACGAGATTACAGTCACACTGAACCTCTCACACTCACTCGGTCACCGTCACCCTGACCCCCTCACACTCACTCCATCACCGTCACTGTGACCCCCTCACATTCACGCCATCAACTTTACACTGATCCCCTCACACTCACTCGGCCACCGTCACCCGGACCCCCTCACACTCACTCCATCACATTCACTGTGACCCCCTCACACTCATTCCATCAACTTTACAATGATCCCCTCACACTCACTCCATTCACCGTCACCATGACGTCCACACACTCACTCCATCACAGTCCTCCTGACCACCTCACACTCACGCGATTACAGTAACACTGAACCCCTCACATTCACTCCATCATTGTCACCCTGATCCCCTCACACTCACTCCATCACTGTCACCATGACACCCTCACACTCACTCCGTCACCGTCACCTTCAACCCCACACACACACTCCAACACCATCACAGTTATCCACTCACCCTCACGCCATCAACATCACACTCATCTCCTCACAATCACTCCATCACAGACCGCCTCACACTCACACCATGACCGTCACGCTGACCCCTCACACTCACTCCTTCACCATCACCCTGACCCCCTCACACTCGCACCATCAACGTCACTCTGACCCCCTCACACTCACGCCATTATCGTCAACTTGACCCCCTCACACTCACTCCATCACGATTACCTTGACCCCCTCACGCTCACTCCTTCACCCTTACCCTAACCCCCTCACATTAACTCCTTCAGTGTCACCCTGACCCCTTCACACTCACTCCATCATTGTCACCCTGACCCCCGCACACTCACTCCATCACCGTCACCATGACCCCCTCACACTCACTCCATCACAATCACCCTGACTCCCTCACATTCACTCCTTCAGTGTCATCCTGACCCCCTCACACTCACTCCATCATTGTCACCCTGACCCCCTCACACTCACACCTTCACCGTCAATCTGACAGCCGCACACTCATTCCATCACCGTAACCATAACCCCCTCACACTCACTCCGTCACCCTCACCCTGACCCACAGACACTTACTCCAACACCATCACACTAAGGCCCTCACTCACATTTCATCAACGTCACACTCATCCCCCTCACTCACTCCATCATCCTCACACCGCCCCCCACACTCACTCCATCATCCTCACAACGACCCCCTCACACTCACTCCATCATCTTCACCCTGACCCCCTCACACTCACTTCATCATCCTCACACTGTTCCATTCACACTCACTCCATCACCCCACATTTACTCCTTCACCGCCACCCTGACCTCCTCACTCTCACTCCATCACCGTCACACTGATCTCACCACACTCACTCCATCCGCACCACCCTGATCCCCTCCCACTCACTCCATCACCGTCACCAGGACCTCCTCTCACTCACTCCATCACCATCACCCTGACTCCCTCACACTCACTCCGTCACTGTCACCCTGAACCCCACACACACTCGAACACCATCACACGTATCCACTCACCCTCACGCCATCAACATCACACTCATCTCCTCACAATCACTCCATCACTGTCACCCAGACCGCCTCACACTCACACCATCACCGTCACCCTGACCTCCTCACACTCACTCCTTCACCATCACCCTGACCCGCTCACACGCGCACCATCAATGTCACCCTTGCCCCCTCACACTCACGCCATCACGATTACCCTGATCCCCTCACACTCTCTTCTTCACCCTCACCCTGAATCCTCACACTCACTCCATCACCGTCACCATGACCCCCTCACACTCACTCCAACACCATCACCCTGACTCCCTCACATTAACTCCATCAGTGTCATCCTGACATCCTCACACTTTCTCCACCACCGTCACCCTGACCCCCTCATGCTCACTCCATCATCCTCACCCTGACCCCCTCACACTCACTCCATCCCCGTCAACATGACCGCTTCACACTCACTCCATCACCATCTCCCTGACCCCCTCACAATCATTTTCTCACAGTCACCCTGACCCCCTCACACTCACTCCTTCACCGTAAATCTGACCCCCTCACACTCACTCCATCACCGTTACCCTAACCCCCTCACACTCACTCCGTCACCCTCACCCTGACCCACACACACACTCACTCCAACACCATCACACTAAGCCCCTCACTCACCTTTCCTCGACTTCACACTCATCACCCCTCACTCACTCCTTCACCTCACTCCGCCCCCCCACACTCACTCCATCATCCTCACACTGTTCCACTCACACTCACTGCATCACCGTCACACTCATCCCCCCACACTTACTCCATCACCGTCACCCTGACCTCCTCACTCTCACTCCATCACCGTCACACTCATCTCCACACACTCACTCCATCCCCACCACCCTGATGCCCTCCCACTCACTCCATCACCGTCACCATGACCCGCTCACACTCACACCATCACCATCACCATGACTCCCTCACACTCACTCCATCACCGTCACCCTGAACCCCCCACACACACTCGAACACCATCACACTTATCCACTCACCATCAAGCCATCAACATCACACTCAACTCCTCACAATCACTCCATCACTGTCACCTAGACCGCCTCACATTCACACCATCACCGTTATCCTAACCTCCTCACACTTAATCCTTCACCATCACCCTGATCCGCTCACACTCGTACCATCAACGTCATCGTGGCCCCCTCACACTCACGCCATCACCCTCACCCTGACCCCCTCACACTCACTCCTTCATCGTAAATCTGACCCCCTCACACTCACTCCATCACCGTTACCCTAACCCCCTCACTCACATTTCATCAACGTCACACTCATCCCCCTCACTCACTCCATCATCCTCACACCGCCCCCCACACACTCCATCATCCTCACACTGACCCCCTCAAACTCACTCCATCACCCTCACCCTGACCCACACACACATTCACTCCAACACCATGACACTGAGCCCCTCACTCACATTTCATCAACGTCACACTCATTCCCCCTCACTCAATCCATCATCCTCCCACCGCCCCCACACACTCCATCATCCTCACACTGACCCCCTCATACTCACTCCATCACCCTCACCCTGACCCCCACACACACTCACTCCAACACCATCACACTAAGCCCCTCACTCACCTTTCCCCAACGTCACACTCATCACCCCTCACTCACTCCTTCACCTCACTCCGCCCCCCACACTCACTCCATCTTCCTCACAATGTTCCACTCACACTCACTGCATCACCGTCACACTCATCCCCCCATACTTACTTCATCACCGTCAACCTGACCTCCTCACTCTCACTCCATCACCGTCACACTCATCTCCACACACTCACTCCATCCCCACCACCCTGATCCCCTCCCACTCACTCCATCACCGTCACCCTGAACCCCACACACACACTCGAACACCATCACACTTATCCACTCACCATCAAGCCATCGACATCACACTCATCTCCTCACAATCACTCCATCACTGTCACCTAGACCGCCTCACATTCACACCATCACCGTCATCCTAACCTCCTCACACTTACTCCTACACCATCACCCTGACCCGCTCACACTCGTACCATCAACGTCACCCTGGCTCCCTCACCCTCACGCCATCACCTTAGCTTGACTCCCTCACACTCACTCCATCACGATTACCCTGACTCCCTCACACTCACTCCTTCACCCTCTCCCTGAGCCCCTCACACTCACTCCATCATCCTCACCATGACCCCTCATATTCACTCCATCATCCTCACCCTGTCCGCCTCACACTCACTCCATCATCCTCACCCTGTCCCACTCACACTCACTCCATCACCATCACACTGACCCCCACAAACTCACTCCATCACAATCACCCTGATCCAATCATAGTCTCTACACCACCGTCACACTCATTCAATCACACTCACTCCATCCCCACCGCCCTGACACCCTCACCCTCACTCCATCATCGTCACATTCATCTCCCCACACTCAATCCATCCCCACCGCCCTGAACCCCTCACACTCACTCCATCACAGTCACCCTGATCCCCTCACACTCACTCCTTCACAGTCACCATGATCTCCTCACACTCACCCCTTCACCATCACGCATACCCCCTCACACTCACTCCGTCACCGTCACCCTGAAGCACACACACACACTCCAACACCATCACACTTATCCACTCACCCTCACGACATCAACATCACACTCATATCCTCACAATCACTCCATCACTGTCACTCAGACCGCCTCACATTCACACCATCACCGTCACCCTGACCTCCTCACACTCACTCCTTCACCATCACCCTGATCCCCTCACACTCGCACCATCAACGTCACCCTGGCCCCCTCACACTCAAGCCATCACTGTCAACTTGACCCCCTCACACTCACTCCATCACGATTAACCTGACCCCCTCACACTCAATCCTTCACCCTCACCCTGACCCCCTCACACTCACTCCATCACCATCACCCTTACTCCCTCACATTACCTCCATCAGTGTCACCCTGACCCCCTCACACTCACTCCATCATTGTCACCCTGACCCCCTCACACTCACTCCTTCACCGTCAATCTGACCCCCTCACACTCACTCCATCACCGTCATCATGACCCCCTCATTCTCACTCCATCACCGTCACCCTGACCCCCTCACAGTCATTCCATCATCCTCACCCTGACCCCCTGACACTCACTCCATCATCCTCACACTGTTCCACTCACACTCACTGCATCACTGTCACACTCACCCACCCTCACTCACTCCATCATCCTCTCACTGTTCCACTCACACTCACTGCATCACCGTCACACTCATCCCCCCACACTTACTCCATCACCGTCACACTAACATCCTCACTCTCACTGCATCACCGTCACACTCACTCCATCCCCACCACCCTGATCCCCTCCCACTCACTCCATCACCGTCACCATGACCCGCTCACACTCACACCATCACCATCACCATGACTCCCTCTCACTCACTCCATCACCGTCACCCTGAACCCCACACACACACTCGAACACCATCACACTTATCCACTCACCATCAAGCCATCAACATCACACTCATCTCCTCGCAATCACTCCATCACTGTCACCTAGACCGCCTCACATTCACACCATCACCGTCATCCTAACCTCCTCACACTTAATTCTTCACCATCACCCTGACCCGCTCACACTCGTACCATCAACGTCACACTGGCCCCCTCACACTCGTCGTCACCTTAGCTTGACTCCCTCACACTCACTCCATCACGATTACCCTGACCCCCTCACACTCACTCCTTCACCCTCTCCGTGAGCCCCTCACACTCACTCCATCACCGTCACCATGACCCCCTCACACTCACTCCATCACCATCACCCTGACTCCCTCACATTTACTCCATCAGTGGCACCCTGACCTCCTCACACTTTCTCCACCACCGTCACCCTGATACCCTTATGCTCACTCCATCGTCCTCACCATGACCCCTCATATTCACTCCATCATCCTCACCCTGTCCGCCTCACACTCACTCCATCATCCTCACCCTGTCCCCCTCACACTCACTCCATCACCATCACACTGACCCCCACAAACTCACTCCCTCACAGTCACCCTGATCTAATCATAGTCTCAACACCACCGTCACACTCATTCCCTCACACTCACTCCATCCCCACCGCCCTGACACCCTCACCCTCACTCCATCATCGTCAAATTCATCTCCCCACACTCACTCCATCCCCACCGCCCTGACTCCCTCACACTCACTCCATCACAGTCACCCTGATCCCCTCACACTCACTCCTTCACAGTCACTATGATCTCCTCACACTCACTCCTTTACCATCACCCATACCCCCTCACACTCACTCCGTCACCGTCACCCTGAAGCACACACACACACACACTCCAACACCATCACACTTATCCACTCACCCTCACGACATCAACATCACACTCATATCCTCACAATCACTCCATCACTGTCACTCAGACCGCCTCACATTCACACCATCACCGTCACACTGACCTCCTCACACTCTCTCCTTCACCATCACCCTGATCCCCTCACACTCGCACCATCAACGTCACCCTGGCCCCCTCACACTCAAGCCATCACCGTCAACTTGACCCCCTCACACTCACTCCATCACGATTAACCTGACCCCCTCACACTCAAACCTTCACCCTCACCCTGACCCCCTCACACTCACTCCATCACCATCACCCTTACTCCCTCACATTACCTCCATCAGTGTCACCCTGACCCCCTCACACTCACTCCATCATTGTCACCCTGACCCCCTCACACTCACTCCTTCACCGTCAATCTGACCACCTCACACTCACGAGATTACAGTCACACTGAACACCTCACACTCACTCGGTCACCGTCACCCTGACCCCCTCACACTCACTCCATCACCGTCACTGTGACCCCCTCACATTCACGCCATCAACTTTACACTGATCCCCTCATACTCACTCGGTCACCGTCACCCGGACCCCCTCACACTCACTCGGTCACCGTCTTCCTGACCACCTCACACTCACGAGATTACAGTCACACTGAACACCTCACACTCACTCGGTCACCGTCACCCTGACCCCCTCACACTCACTCCATCACCGTCACTGTGACCCCCTCACATTCACGCCATCAACTTTACACTGATCCCCTCATACTCACTCGGTCACCGTCACCCGGACCCCCTCACACTCACTCGGTCACCGTCACCCTGACCCCCTCACACTCTCTCCATCACCGTCACTGTGATCCCCTCACACTCACTCCATCACCGTCACCGTGACGACCTCACACTCACTCAATCACAGTCCTCCTGACCACCTCACACTCATCTCCTCACAATCACTCCATCACAGACCGCCTCACACTCACACCATGACCGTCATGCTGACCCCCTCTCACTCACTCCTTCACAATCACCCTGATCCCCTCACACTCGCACCATCAACGTCACTCTGACCCCCTCACACTCACGCAATCACCGTCAACTTGACCCCCTCACATTCACTCCATCACGATTAACCTGACCCCCTCACACTCACTCCTTCATCCTCACCCTGGCCCCCTCACACTCACTCCATCACCGTCTTCCTGACCACCTCACACTCACGAGATTACAGTCACACTGAACCTCTCACACTCACTCGGTCACCGTCACCCTGACCCCCTCACACTCACTCCATCACCGTCACTGTGACCCCCTCACATTCACGCCATCAACTTTACACTGATCCCCTCACACTCACTCGGTCACCGTCACCCGGACCCCCTCACACTCACTCCATCACATTCACTGTGACCCCCTCACACTCATTCCATCAACTTTACAATGATCCCCTCACACTCACTCCATTCACCGTCACCATGACGTCCTCACACTCACTCCATCACAGTCATCCTGACCACCTCACACTCACGCGATTACAGTAACACTGAACCCCTCACATTCACTCCATCATTGTCACCCTGATCCCCTCACACTCACTCCATCACTGTCACCATGACACCCTCACACTCACTCCGTCACCGTCACCCTCAACCCCACACACACACTCCAACACCATCACAGTTATCCACTCACCCTCACGCCATCAACATCACACTCATCTCCTCACAATCACTCCATCACAGACCGCCTCACACTCACACCATGACCGTCACGCTGACCCCTCACACTCACTCCTTCACCATCACCCTGACCCCCTCACACTCGCACCATCAACGTCACTCTGACCCCCTCACACTCACGCCATTATCGTCAACTTGACCCCCTCACACTCACTCCATCACGATTACCTTGACCCCCTCACGCTCACTCACTCCATCACCGTCACCATGACCCCCTCACACTCACTCCATCACAATCACCCTGACTCCCTCACATTCACTCCTTCAGTGTCATCCTGACCCCCTCACACTCACTCCATCATTGTCACCCTGAACCCCTCACACTCACACCTTCACCGTCAATCTGACAGCCGCACACTCATTCCATCACCGTAACCCTAACCCCCTCCCACTCACTCCATCACCGTCACCAGGACCTCCTCTCACTCACTCCATCACCATCACCCTGACTCCCTCACACTCACTCCGTCACTGTCACCCTGAACCCCACACACACTCGAACACCATCACACGTATCCACTCACCCTCACGCCATCAACATCACACTCATCTCCTCACAATCACTCCATCACTGTCACCCAGACCGCCTCACACTCACACCATCACCGTCACCCTGACCTCCTCACACTCACTCCTTCACCATCACCCTGACCCGCTCACACGCGCACCATCAACGTCACCCTTGCCCCCTCACACTCACGCCATCACCTTAGCTTGACTCCCTCACACTCACTCCATCACGATTACCCTGATCCCCTCACACTCTCTTCTTCACCCTCACCCTGAATCCTCACACTCACTCCATCACCGTCACCATGACCCCCTCACACTCACTCCAACACCATCACCCTGACTCCCTCACATTAACTCCATCAGTGTCATCCTGACATCCTCACACTTTCTCCACCACCGTCACCCTGACCCCCTCATGCTCACTCCATCATCCTCACCCTGACCCCCTCACACTCACTCCATCCCCGTCAACATGACCGCTTCACACTCACTCCATCACCATCTCCCTGACCCCCTCACAATCATTTTCTCACAGTCACCCTGACCCCCTCATACTCACTCCTTCACTGTCAACGTGACCCCCTCACACTCACTGCACCACCATCACCCTGATTCCCTCACACTCACTCCAGCACCGTCTCCCTGACCCCCTCACACACACTCCACCACCGTCACCCTGACCCTCTCACACTCGCGCCATCAACATCACACTCATCCCCTCACACTCCCTCCATCACTGTCACCCAGACGGCCTCGCACTCACACCATCACCGTCACCCTGACCCCCTCGCAATCGCACCTTCACCATCACCCTGACCCCCTCACACTCGCTCCATCAACATCACACTCATCCCCTCACACTCACACCATCACCGTCTCCCTGACCCCCTCACACTTCCTCCTTCACGATCACCCTGACCCCCTCACACTCACGCCATCACCGTCAACTTGGCCCCCTCACACTTACTCGATCACCCTCACCCTGACCCCCTCACACTCGCTCCATCACCGTCAACTTGACCCCCTCACACTCACTCGATCACGCTCACCCTGACCTCCTCACACTCGCTCCATCACCGTCACCCCGAACCGCCCACACGCATTCCATCATCCCCACCCTGACCACCTCACCCTCACTGTATCATCCTCACCCTGACCCCCTCACACTCACTCCATCACCATCACCGTGACTCCCTCACATTCACTCGATCACGCTCACCCTGACCTCCTCACACTCGCTCCATCACCGTCACCCTGAACCCCCCACACGCATTCCATCATCCCCACCCTGACCACCTCACCCTCACTGTATCATCCTCACCCTGACCCCCTCACACTCACTCCATCACCGTCAACTTGACCCCCTCACACTCACTCGATCACGCTCACCCTGACCTCCTCACACTCGCTCCATCACCGTCACCCTGAACCCCCCACACGCATTCCATCATCCCCACCCTGACCACCTCACCCTCACTGTATCATCCTCACCCTGACCCCCTCACACTCACTCCATCACCATCACCGTGACTCCCTCACATTCACTCGATCACGCTCACCCTGACCTCCTCACACTCGCTCCATCACCGTCACCCTGAACCCCCCACACGCATTCCATCATCCCCACCCTGACCACCTCACCCTCACTGTATCATCCTCATCCTGACCCCCTCACACTCACTCCATCACCATCACCGTGACTCCCTCACATTCACTCCATCAGTGTCACCCTGACCTCCTCACACTTTCTGCACCACCGTCACCCTGACCTCCTGACACTCACTCCATCACCGTCACCATGACCCCCTGACTCTCACTCCATCACCATCACCCTGACCCCCTCACACTCATTCCATCATCCTCACCCTGACACCCTCACACTCACTCCATCACCGTCACCATGACCCCCTCACTCTCACTCCATCACCGTCACCCTGACCCCCACACTCATTCCATCAACGTCACCGTGAACCCCCACAGTCACTCCATCACCGTCTTCCTGACCACCTCACACTCACGCGATTACAGTCACACTGAACCCCTCACACTCACTCCGTCGCCGTCACTGTGACCCCCCTCACACTCACACCATCAACGTAACACTGATCCCCTCCCACTCACTCCATCACCGTCACCCTGACTCCCTCACATTCAGTCCATCAGTGTCACCCTGACCTCCTCACACTTTCTGCACCACCGTCACCCTGACCTCCTGACACTCACTCCATCACAGTCCTCCTGACCACCTCACACTCACGTGATTACATTCACACTGAACCCCTCACACTCACTCCATCATTGTCACCGTGATCCCCTCACACTCACTCCATGATTGTCACCGTGATCCCCTCACACTCACTCCATCACCGTCACCCTGAACCCCACACACACACTCCAACACCATCACACTTATCCACTCATCCTCACGCCATCAACATCACACTCATCTCCTCACAATCACTCCATCGCTGTCACCCAGAACGCCTCACACTCATACCATCACCGTCACCCTGACACCCTCACACTCACTCCTTCACCATCACCCTGACCCACTCATACTTGCACCATCAACGTCACCCTGGCCCCCTCACACTCATGCCATCACCATCAACTTGACCCCCTCACACTCACTCCATCACGATTACCCTGACCCACTCACACTCACTACTTCAACCTACCCCTGTCCCCTCACACTCACTCCATCACCGTCACCATGACCCCCTCACACTCATTCCATCACCATCACCCTGGCCCCCTCACATTAACTCCATCATTGTCACCCTGACCCCCTCACACTCACTCCATTACCATCACCCTGACTCCCTCACAGACACTCCATCAGTGTCACACTGACCTCCTCATACTCACTCCATCAGTTTCACACTGACCCCTTCACACTCACTTCATCACCGTCATTCTGACGCTCTCACACTCAATCCACCTCCGTCACACTGACCTCCTCACACTCACTCCTTTTCCGTCACACTGACCCTCTCACACTCACTCCAACACCATCATACTGATCCCCTCACCCTTTCTCCATCAACGTCACACTCATCCCCTCACATTCACTCCATCACTGTCACGCTGACCCGCTCACACTCACTCTGTCACCGTCACCATGACCCCCTCACATTCGCTCCATCAGTGTCACCCTGACCACCTCACACTCACTCCACCAGTGTCACCCTGACCCCCTCACACTCACTTCATCACTGTCACCCAGACCGCCTCACACTCACACCATCACCGTCAACCCGACCCACTCACACTCACTTCATCATTGTCACCCTGACCACCTCACACTCACTTCATCACTGTCACCCAGACCGCCTCACACTCACACCATCACCGTCAAACTGACCCCCTCACACTCATTCATTCACCGTCACCCTGACCCCCTCACACTCGCACAATCAAAATCACCATGATCCCCTCACATTCACGCCATCACCGTCACCTTGACATCCTCACACTCACTCCATGCCAATCAAACTGACCCTCTCACACTCACTTTATCAATGTTATTCTGACCCTCTCACACTGACTCCATTTCCGTCACCCTGATACCCTCACACTCATGATCCCCTCACTCCATCATGATTACCCTGACCCCCTCACACTCACTCCATCCCCATCAAACTGACCCCCTCACACTCACTCCATCCCCATCAACCTGACCCCCTCACACTCACTCCATCCCCATCAAACTGACCCGCTCACACTCACTTCATCAATGTCATTCTGACCCTCTCACACTGACTCCATCACCGTCACCCTGACACCCTCACACTCAATCCATCACCGTCACACTGAGCCCATTAAGCTCACTCGGTCAGCGTCACACTCACACCCTCACACTCACTCCATCACGATCACCCTGACCCCCTCACACTCGCACAATCAACATCACCATAACCCCCTCACACTCACGCCATCACCGTCCACATGACCCCGTCACACTCACTGCATCACGATCACCCTGACCCCTTCACACTCACTCCTTCACCGTCATCCTGACCCCATCACACTCACTCCATCATCGTCACCCTGAACCACTCACACTCACTCCATTACCATCACCCTAACTCCCTCACTCTCACTCCATCAGTGTCACCCTGATCCCCTCACTCTCACTCCATGAGTTTCACCCTGGTCTCCTCACACTCACTCCATCTGTGTCACCCTGACCCCCTCACAAACACTCCTTCACCATCACCCTGACCCCCTCACTCACTGCTTCACCGTCACTCTGACCCCCAACACTCTCACTCCAACACCATCACACTGATCCCCTCACTCACACTCCATCAACTTCACACTCATCCCCTCACACTCACTCCATCACTGTCATCCAGACTGCCTCATACTCACTCCATCACCCTCACACTGACCCCCTCAGGTGCACTATATCACTGTCACATTGACCCACTCTCACTCACTCCATCACCGTCACCGTGACGTCCTCACACTCACTCCATCACAGTCCTCCTGACCACCTCACACTCACTGCATCACCGTCACCCTGAACACCCCCCCACACACTAAAACACCATCACATGTATCCACTCACCCTCACGCCATCAACATCACACTCATCTCCTCACAATCACTCCATCACTGTCACCCAGACCGCCTCACACACACACCATCACCGTCACCCTGACCTCCTCACATTCACTCCTTCAACATCACCCTGACCCCCTCGCACTCGCACCATCAAAGTCACCCTGGCCCCCTCACTCATGCCAAATCACCATCAACTTGTCCCCCTCACACTCACTCCATCACGATTACCCTGACCCACTCACACTCACTCCTGCACCCTCATCCTGACCCCCTCACACTCACTCCATCACCGTCGCCATGACCCCCTCACACTCACTCCATCACCATCACCCTGACTCCCTCACATTAACTCCATCAGCGTCACCCTGACCCCCTCACACTCACTCCATCTTTGTCACCCTGACCCCCTCACACTCACTCCTTCACCGTCAATCTGACCCCCTCACACTCACTCCATCACCGTTACCCTGACCCCCTCACACTCACTCCGTTACCCTCACCCTGACCCCCCCACACACTCACTCCAACACCATCACACAAAGCCCCTCACCCACATTCCATCAACGTCACACTTATCCCCCTCACATACTCCATCATCCTCACACCGCCCCCCAACACTCACTCCATCATCATCACACTGATCCCCTCACACTCAGTCCATCACAGTCACCCTGTTCCTCTCACGCTCACTCCATCTCCGTAACACTGGTCCCCTCACATTCACCCCATCACCGTCACAATGACACTCTCACACTCACTCCATCAACTTCACACTGATCCCCTCACAATCTATCACCATCACCCTGACAACCACACACTCATTCCATCACCATCACCATAACCCCCTCACACTCACTCCATCACCATCACCATGACACCCTCAAAGTCACTGCATCACCGTCATCCTGACACACTCGCACTCACTCCATCAACCTCAGACTGAACCCCTCACAGTCACTCCTTCACCGTCACCCTGACCCCCTCACACACGGTTCATCTCAGTCACCATGACTCCCTCACACTCACTCCCTTACCATCACCCTGACTCCCTCACAGACACTCCATCAGTTTCACACTGACCCCCTCACACTCACTTCATCACCTTATTCTGACCCTCAATCCACCTCCGTCACACTGACTTCCTCACACTCACTCCATCACCATCACCCTGGCCCCTCACACTCACTCCATCAGTGTCACCCTGACCCCCTCACAAACACTCCTTCACCATTAACCTGACCCCTCACAGACACTCCATCAGTGTCACACTGACCTCCTCACACTCACTCTGTCACCGTCACCTGACCCCCTCACACTCAATCCAACACCATCACACTGATCCCCTCACCCTCTCTCCATCAACGTCACACTCATCCCCTCACATTCACTCCATCACTGTCACCCTGACCCCCTCACACTCACTCTGTCACCGTCTCCATGACCCCCTCACACTCAGTCCATCGCCATCACACTGACTCCCTCACATTCGCTCCCCCAGTGTCACCCTGACCCCCTCACACTCACTCCTTCACCATTACCCTGACCACCTAACATTCACTTCATCACTGTCACCCTGACCACCTCACACTCACTTCATCACTGTCACCCAGACTGCCTCACACTCACACCATCACCGTCAACCTGACCCACTCACACTCACTTCATCACTGTCACCCAGACCGCCTCACACTCACATCATCACCGTCAACCTGACCCCCTCACACTCATTCCTTCACCGTCACCCTGACCCACTCACACTCACTCCATCACCATCACCCTAACCCCCTCACTCTCACTCCATCTGTGTCACCCTGACCCCCTCACAAACACTCCTTCACCATCACCCTGACCCCTCACACTCACTGCTTCACCGTCACTCTGACCCCCACACACACTCACTCCAACACCATCACACTGATCCCTTCACTCACACTCCATCAACTTCACACTGATCCCCTCACACTCACTCCATCACTGTCATCCAGACTGCCTCATACTCACTCCATCACCCTCACACTGACCCCCTCAGATGCACTATTTCACGGTCACATTGACCCCCTCTCACTCACTCCATCACCATCATACGGATCCACAAACACTCACTCCATCATCTTCACACTGACCCCCTCAGATGCACTACATCACTGTCACATTGACCCCCTTACACTCACTCCAACACTGTCACTCTGACCCTCACACACTCACTCCATCACCCTCACCCTGACCCACTCACACTCACTCCATCGCCGTCAGCCTGACCCCCTCACACTCACCCTCACTCCATCACCGTCACCCAGAACCCCTTACACTCACTCCTTCACCGTCACACTGACCCACACACACTCACTCCATCACCCTTGCCCTGACCCCCTCACACTCACACCATCACCGTCACCCTGACCCGCTCACACTCATTCCATCTGTGTCACCCTGACCCCTCACTCTCACTCCATGAGTGTCACCCTGACCTCCTCACACTCACTCCATCTGTGTCACCCTGACCCCGTCACAAACACTCCTTCACCATCACCCTGACCCCCTCACACTCACTGCTTCACCGTCACTCTGACCCCCCCACACACTCACTCCAACACCATCACACTGATCCCTTCACTCACACTCCATCAACTTCACACTCATCCCCTCACACTCACTCCATCACTGTCATTCAGACTGCCTCATACTCATTCCATCAACCTCACACTGACCCCCTCAGATGCACTATATCACTGTCACATTGACCCCCTCACACTCACTCCATCACTGTCACACTGACCCTCGCACACTCACTCCATCACCCTCACCCTGACCCCCTCACACTCACTCCATCACTGTCACCCTGACCCCCTCACACTCACTCCATCACCGTCACCCAGACCCCCTTACACTCACTCCTTCACTGTCACACTGACCCACACACACTCACTCCATCACCCTTACCCTGACCCCCTCACATTCACTCCATCACTGTCTACCTGGCCCCCTTACACTCACTCCATCACCGTCTCACTGGCCCCCACACATTCACTCCATCACTGTCTCCCTAACCCCCTCACACTCACTCCATCACTGTCTCCCTGACTCCCTCATACTCACTCCATCTCCATCACCCTGACCAGCTCACACTCACGCCATCACTGTCTACCTGGCCCCCACACACTCACTCCATCACCGTCACTCTGACCCCCTCACACTCACTCCATCACCAACACACTGACCCCTTACACTCACTCCATCACCGTCTCACTGACCCCAACACACTCACTCCATCACTGTCTCCCTAACCCCCTCACACTCACTCAATCACCGTCACCCTGACTCCCTCACACTCACTCAATCACCGTCACGCTGATCGCCTCACAATCACTCACTCACGGTCACCCTGGCCCTCTCACATCACCATCACCATCATCCTTACCCTATCACAGTCACTCCGTCACTCTATCACCATCATCCTTACCCTATCACAGTCACTCCGTCACCAACACTCTGACCCCCCGTCACACTCACTACGTCACACAATGCCACTCACAACTTCCACCATCACTCTCACTCGGACACACTCCACCGCCATCACACACACTGCTCCACATGACCGCCATCATCGCGCTCACACCCACACTCCACCACCATCACACATACTGCCCCACACAACCCCCACCATCACGTCCAACACCACACACTCCACCACCATCACACTCACTGCCCTACACCACCCTCACCGTCACGCTCACACCCACACACTCAACCACCATCACAAACATTGACCCACCGCACCCTCACCGTCACGCTCACCCTCACCGTCACGCTCACCCCCACACACTCCACCACCATCACACACACTGCCCCACACCACCCCCACCGTCACGCTCACCCCCACACACTCCATCACCATCTCACACACTACCCCACACCACCCTCACCGTCACGCTCACCCCCACACATTCCACCACCATCACCCACACTGCCGCACACCACTCCCACCGTCATTCTCACCCCCACACACTCCATCACCATCCCACACACTGCCCCACACCACCCTGACCGTCACTCTCACCCCCACACACTGCCCCACACCACCCCCCAACGTCACGCTCACCCCCACACAATCCAACACCCTCACACACTTTGCGCCACACTACCCTCACCATCATACTCACCCACATACAATCCACAATCATCACACACACTGCCCCACACCACCCTCACCGTCACTCTCACCCCCACGCTCTCCACTATACTCACACACACTGCTCCACAGCACCCTCACCGTCACACACAACCCCCACTGTCCACCACCATCACACATACTGCCCCATACCACTCCATCGTCACACTCACCCCCACACACTCCACCAACCTCACACACACTGCCCCACACCACCGTCACCATCATACTCACCCACATAAAATCGATAACCATCATACACACTGCCCCACACCACCCTCAACATCACGCTCACCCCTACACAAAACCCACACTCACACATATTGCCCCACACCAGCCCCATTGTCACGCTCAACCCACACACTCCGCCACCCTCACACACACTGCCCCACAACACCCTCACCATCACGCTCACCCCCACACACTCCACCATACTCACACACACTGCTCCACACAACCCTTACCATCAAGCTCACCACCACAACCTCCCCCACACTCACACACACTGCCCCACACAACCCCACTGTCACACTCACCCCCACTAACTCCCCTACCGTCATGTTCACTCCCCTGCATAGTCGCACACCTTCACACACCCTCCACCACACATAACCCTACTGTCATGCTCACTTATCCTGAACAAAGCCTCACCATCAGACTCACTCAAGCAGACTCTCTCCCCCACTGTATCACTCACTCCCCCCACACAGACCCCGTGCACTGCTCCACCATCACCCTCACACTCCAGCACACTCCCATTGTCCCGTTCACTCCCCTGCACACGCCCCCATCGTCACTCTCACTTCCCCACACTCTCTCCCACTGTCACGCTCTCTCCCCCACACATCCCCTCATCATCAGGCTCACTCCGTCGCACACTCCCCCAGCATCACACTCACACGCCCACACATTCCCCCACCATCACGCTCACTCCCTCGCACACTCTCCCAGCATCACACTCACACGCCCACGCAGTCTCCCACCATCGCACCCCTCACACACCTTAAACTGAGCTCCTGCCTGTGAACACCGACCTAGTTGATCCCCTCGAAATGGCCTTTAACCCCATCCCCATTCTATTTCCTGAGTAACAGACAGTGGGTCCCACACAATGTGTTCTGTTTGTGATATCCTGTTGTACCAGTCTCAGCCACAGCCGATGGTGCCACTTCACATGTTTCCCCCTAGTAACGGATGGTGTTCTTACACTTACTATGTCCCCAAGCAATGGCGTTTGGCCCAAGCTCCATACTGTTGCCCTGGCAATGGCCTGATATGCCGTCCCAATCTCTGTTCCCTAACATCGGTCTGAAGATCGACAACCCTCTTCTGTTCCTCCAGCACCGAAGGATTTGAGGAAGACAGTAACATTGGGAGGTTATGATCGCAAGATGGAGAGAGAGTGAATGAGATTGGGAAGGCAAGGACAGTGGAATTGAGTGTGTAAATGGGAAAATGAGAGAGAAATAGCAGTGCAGTGTGAGAGTGGGAGGGATATATGGAGAGAGAGGGACAAAGGGATCAAGGTGAATTCTGCTGAGAGCCAAGTTGAAGTGGGAGACCCAGTAGGGAAAGTAAGGACAGAGGGAGTTAAACCCAGCTCCTGAAGTCAGGGCGCGGTGCCCTCTCCTTCCCTGAGGACCAGGACTTGGGGCTGAGTCTGTTTCTCTCCAGCTCAGTTTCTCCAACACAAAGACACACAACAACATCGTTCACTCTGCTGCTCGGCACGCTTTAATGAACATTTTTATTGTTTACAAATGGAAGTGATGGATACAGTCAGTGGGATGGTGCCTTTTCTCACTGGCCCCTGAGTTATGACAAACATTGAAATGTTTCCCTGTAACCCCCCTGTGGGATAAGGATGGACAAACCAGCGCAACCCTCAGTCTGTTACCATAGCGACAGGCTGCTCCATCGCTGAAACACTGAACTGAAATGAGAAAATCCCGGATGGATTGATTAATGAGGGAATTTGATGGATGGATGGATTTGGGTGAAGGGATATTTCAGCACATTCTTCAGCTGCTGCCTGAAATTAGTCTGGGTCACGGCATAAATCGCGGTGTTTGTGCAGCAACTGAGGAGCTGCAGCATGAAGCCCAATTCCCGCACAAACCAATCGAGTTTCACAGACGTATTACCAATATACCACATCCGGGCCCATATAGAAAACAGCATGAACGTTGACCATAACAGGATGAAATTGGCCGAGATCACAAACAGTAAAATGATGGATTTTTTTCGGTTTCGCATTTCAGTGTCAGACTGAGCGTCCCCATTGGAGTGAGCGCGGAGTCTCCTGCGGGATCTGCTGGTCACTAAAATGTGTCTGACGGTGAGAACATTGAGCAGCAGAATTAGGAGAAATGGGACACACGGGGTTAGAATGTGGTGGAGGAACTCGATTGTGACCCAGACAATGGAGGATCGAACAGCGCCTGTTACATCACAAAACCAGGGGCGGTTCGCCAGCCCATACCGAGCCATGAGCATAAAATACCAGAAAATGTTCTTTAAACAGCTCAGCACAGTCACTGCTCCCAGAGCCACAGCCGCCGTTTTCTCACTGCAATATTTATTTTTCAGCTTCTGGCAACAAATGGCCACAAACCGATCAAAGGTGAAAGTCACGGTGAACCAGACAGAGCAGTCGGTGGCTGCATAAAGCAGGACGGCGTGAATATTACACACGGGGACGGAGTCCATCAGGAAATAAAACTGTTCCCGATAAACAATGGGAATGTGTCTCAGGATCAGGTCAAGGATAATGACCAAGAGATCCGCCGCTGCCATGGCCCCCAGGTAACGTCTGACACATGGAGACAAGCCACAATCTTTATAAAGCAGGACGTAGATGGTCACTACGTTAACTGTGAGGAAGGAAAACAAACCCATTATCCATCAGCCTCGAGGCAAAGGGACCCGTTTGATCGGGGACCCAGTGAGATTTTCAAATGTGTCCCTGTATTCAGTGATTTATTAAAATAATTGGAGCTGAAATCATAAATGGGAAGTTTGGAATTACTGACAAAAATGTGACATAAACTACAAGAAACCCTCCCTGCCCAAACACACAGAGACACATCCATAAGGACAGATGGTTGCAAGAACATTCCCACCCACTCGATCACTCGACAGCAGACACAGGTCACTCTTTCCCAGTTCCTAATACTGAGGGTGGAAACGTCGCTAACCTGAAGGATTCTCTCCCAGTTTCCTGAAGACAATCGGAGTTTGGGAATTCCTATATTTTGCTCTAAATTGTGGTCGATCCTGTGTCTTGGAGAAATGTAAACGCAGGGAAAACGTATTCACCCCTTTAACTGTCTGAGGGGCCTTCGGAACATTGTCTCCTTCTCCCTGGAACGGGATTTCTTCCCTCGGGATCTTATCGTTTGTTCAATTCACTGACGTCCGGCCGTTCACAAACAATGTCAGGGACAGAACGTTCCGGGGATTGTCAGTTATAGAATGTCAGAGACAGAACATTCCGGGGAATGTCAGTGATAGAATGCCGGGGACAGAAAGTTCCGGGGATTGTCAGTTATAGAATGTCAGGGACAGAACGTTCCGGGGAATGGCAGTTATAGAATGCCGGGAACAGAACGTTCCGGGGAATGACAGTTATAGAACGCCGGGGACAGAACGTTCCGTGGATTGTCAGTTATAGAATGTCGGGGACAGAACGTTCCGGGGAATGTCAGTTATACAATGCCGGGGACAGAGCGTTCCAGGGAATGACAGTTATAGAATGCCGGGGACAGAACGTTCCGGGGATTGTCAGTTATAAAATATCGGGGACAAAACGTTCTGGGGAATATCAGTGAGAGAATGTCAGGGACAGAATGTTCCGGGGAATGTCAGTTATAGAATGCCGGGGACAGAACGTTCCAGGAAATGACAGTTATGGAATGTTGGGGACAGAACGTTCTGGGGAATGTCAGTTATCGAATGTCGGGGACAGAACGTTCCGGGGAATGTCAGTTATAGAATGTTCGGTACAGGACGTTCCAGGGAATGTCAGTTATAGAATGTTGGGGACAGAATGTTTCGGGGAACTCCTTGATCTGTCCATCACCTTTCCCACCATGTCCACACCACACTCCTCTCTGACCAAGAACCTCTCCCCCACCTCCATCTACCGATCACATTCCCAGCTTCTATCCCCCCAGCCCCAGCCCCAGCCCCAGCCCTAGATCCCTCCCATTTATCTCTCAGCTCCCCGGCCCACAAGCCTCATTCCTGATCAAGGGCTTCTGCCCGAAACGTTGATTTCCGTGCACCTCGGATGCTGCCTGACCTGCTGTGCTTTTCCAGCACCACCCTCCCAGTCAAGAAACAGTCTGACACCGTCATACTCACGAGACCAGGCTTGATGGGTCATGTTTCATGAAGCACCATCACCATTCCTGGGTATATCCTGTCCCACAGGCAGGGAATCAGGGAAGGAGTTCCCCTGCAATTCACCAACATTGATTCCAGAACCCAGGACATCTCATAGTAACAGATCACACATGGTCAAGGAATTCGCCTAAGGACGGTCATCTCCTGCACCCATCCCTACCCCTTCCATGATAACTCGGTTCCCTCGAGGTTGGAAACAAATCAGTGGAAGCACTGAGGGTGATACGGACACTGACCGTCTTCTGGGTGTCGGGCTTCAATGTCCATCACCAAGAGTGTCTCCATAGGTCCACTCTGACTGAGCAGAGACCTCACATACACAGCAGCCAGACTGGGGCAAATGATGGGGGAACAGACAAGAGGGAAACATTCTCACCCAATCCCTTGTCCCAGAGGGATCTGTCCCTAACAGTATCTGTAGGAGCAGCCAGCACACATTCCTGGTGGAGGGAAAGTCTCAGCCTCAAATATGAAGACCCTGCCCACTGTGTTATGTGCATGGGTTCACTGTAACGTTAATGGGGTGAGAGACGGAGGGTCCAATCACAGGAATGGGAACTAAAGGCATCGCCAGATCAGCTGAAATAGTTAGATATACCACATTCCCAATCCACCTCACAGAACCAGCCCAGACACCATACATCCAGAGGAGATATCTGTTCACCGTGGCACACAGTGCAGACCGGGCCAGTGTACTGCTCAGTGCAGTCCAGCAATCTGTCCAGAGTGGAACACTGCACAGATCATGTCAGAGCATTTATCTTTAAACCATCTGTCGAGTATGGGAAGCTGGGTTGGAGTCAAAAATAAGTACAAATGCTGGAATCCAAAGTAGACAGGCAGGAATCTGGGAGAACACAGCAAGCCAGGCAGCATCAGAAGGTGAAGTCGACGTTTCGGGAGTAACCCTTCTGCAGAAGCCCTGAAGAAGGTTTACTCCGTAAATGTCAAACTTCACACCTCCTGATGCTGCCTGGCTTGCTGTGATCCTCCAGGCTCCTGGCTGTTCAGTTTGGGAAGCAGTGGAAACCACACCCATGCATTGATCGATAAATCCGGATTAGATATCTGTCCAGCACCTGGAGCTGTGCAGTGATCACCAATTTGTAACCAGGAGTAGTTACCCTCCCAGCATGTGGGGCTGTGTACACCACCCCAGTGTATTGATCTGTAAACCAGGAGCAGCTCCCGTCCAACATGTAGGACTGTGTACATCACCCCTGTGCATTGATCTGTAAACCAGGAGCAGTTTCCCTCTCAGCATGTAGGACTGTATACCCCACCCCTGTGCGTTACTCAGTCATACTGTGTTAGATCCCTGCCCAGTGTGGGGAAACTGCAGCCCATGCTGGAAGTGACAGGATGTGCAGCTCCCATCCATTTACAGCTCCATAATCTCCATTGTGCCATGACAAGGAGGTGCCGTGAGTGTGAACATCACTGCCAGAGAGACAGAGATGGAAGGGGAATCAGTTTGAACAATAACAAATGGGAGGGGTATGGAAATAGACAGAGAGGGTGAGACTGAGAGACAGTGTTATGGAATGATGTGTTCCCAGGTTTCAGAATGCTGAAATGAAAATATTTTAACAGCATCCAGTAATATAAGCTAGCGTTTCCAGGAATGATAGGTGAACAGGCTATTGGTGGGAGTTCAGATGATGCACAGTATTGGATGAGTATTTGTTATGCAGCTTTGTATCTGGGTGTAGGGTCAGCAGAGTCTTTGACACATTGGGCTAAATCTAACAATAATTTGTCTCAGTGCCATTTCCATTGATTGTGACAGAGGGATCATCCACACGAGGCCGAGCTAGTTTCCTGTTGCTATCTTATCGAACTCACGTAATTAACTACCCACCCCACCCCATGGTGTCCCTCTCATTCAATGGCAGTCCTAATCTCCCACCCATCATCGCCCGATGCCCTTGGATATTCGGGAAACACTGGCACTGACGCCATCTTTAAAAGGCAAGGGGCACACGGTTGATCTTTCCTGTTAGGAGCTGCCCTGCACAGTTCACCCCAAACATGGCAGGTAAGGGGCAATTGCACCACGGTTTGTCGACAGAAGCACGGAGGTCCGGGTGGATGGGCTAGTACAGAGGGGGACAATTTTCTTCCCAGAGGGGGCCACACCACCAGACCCACCGAGCATGGTATGAGCTCCCCATCCAGCTCAGTGCAGTATCAGCGGTCTGAAGTAATGTCCAGCAATACAGGACAAGCAGCAATAACCTTCCCCACTCTGTCAGGATAAGGCTCACTGCATTCTCTCTGCTCCTTCACACTCACTATATATCTGTTATAGCACCGACTCCCGAACAAGGCTCATGCTCCACCACTCTCACTGCTGCATGCAGCAGCTTCTCTCTCTCTCCCTGTCTCTGTCTCTGTCTCTGTCTCTGTCTCTGTCTCTGTCTCTGTCTCTGTCTCTGTCTCTGTCTCTGTCTCTCTCTCTCCCTCTCTCTCTCTCTGTCACCCCGTCCACTTTACCGCCCACATCAATAACACTGCATGGATAAAACACTGTCGGTAAACTCCCTCCGGACACCTCACCATTTACCATTATCCCCACCTGCACCAGCAATAAAAACAGGGCCACCCACTCCCACCCTCACTCCCACCCTCCCTTTCTCCCATTCCAGGAGAAAGGACCAAGCCGGGTGGTGGAGTGCTCGATGCCCGTTCCCTCACCCCCCTCCCTCCGCCATGTGGGGAGGACCCTAGTACGAGCCGGAGAGGACCGGGACGCCTCATGTGGAGATTCTGAAACATCCACGTCCCACCAACCGAGTAAGGAGCAATGTTCAGTGAATGGCAATTCTCACTTTAAACCCACTGGCAGCTCCGTTTTTCCTCGGCACAACTTAGAAGCCGTGGCCCTGATGCCATCTCCCTTTTGTGTCGAGCTGGTACAAATGGAATCCCCACGGTCTCGGTGGGCAGGAGGGTGGGCTCACAACACATCGTCACCACCAGCTCCCAGGAAGGGAGCACGGAGGCTTCGTCCTACACCTCCCCCTGTAAACAGCTCAGATACTAAAACTAATCTGTGATAGTTACTGCTCTCCCCCTTGTCCCGACGTCTTCAATAATCTGTGCTCATATACACGCAGCGCCCTCTGTTCCTGCAGCCTCTTTATAATGGCGCAGCCTGCTTTAAACTACCATTCATTGTCGTTCCTACCAAAGTGCATCACGTCACACAGCTCTGCATTGATCCCCAACTGCGATACACCTGAACACGACACCAACGTGTCACTGTCCTGTTAGAGTTTCATACTCTCCTCCATAGACTTCAGAGTTCTTCCAGTTTCGGTGCCATCTACAGACATTGAGTTTGTTATAGCGTCACAGTCCCCATGAAACAACTGAACTCCTGCCCCACACACACGAGTGTGAGCAAGTGAAATACTGATATATTCCAATGGACGGAGTCAATAATGACATGCTGCCAATGGAGCAACAAAAGTCGTGACACACACGAGACGGAGCAAATGAAATATTGACAAAGCACAGAACAAGAGAAATTCGGATAGGCTCCACTTATCTATATTCATCAGAGTAAAATGTGATGAAGTTGAAAGCATGTACTGTACCTTTAAGAGAGGGTGAATGCTGTTCTGAACTGAGAGCTTACAAGCACCTGTGGCATGAGAGGATGGCAGACCCAGAAACAGTATATTGCTATAGAGCTGGAGTCGGGTAATAAGCAGTTAAGAGAAAGGGGGTCCAGAGTTGGGAATAGTTGATGTAAAATGTTCACTTTCAGAGTGCAAAAATATATTGATGTTTTTATTTAAACAATGGAATTTGGGTGTTCTCTGTCCCTTATATTTTCACAGTTTATGAGGCGAATTGAGCATTTCTTTATGTTTAGTTTAAGTTACCAGATGAGCTTCCCGCCGTGTCCTAACCATTCCCGTGTGTGTATCTGTGTGCGTCTGTGTGGGGCAGGTCCGGCAGTCTCTGTGGTGCTTAAAGTGATGCAATGCCACCCTCTGCTGGCCTCCACACGCCACTGCACAGGCATTGGCAGAGGGTGAAAATCAGCAGGGATTCATTCAGAGAGGGGGAGGGAGAGGGCAGCTGCTCACAGCACCATCCAAACTGATGTCTTATCCATGTATGGATCTAAATGTCCTTTAAACATTGTAACTGTCCCTGTTTTCACCACTTCCTCTGGAAGTTCATTCCACACACAAGCCAGTTTCTGTCTAAAATAATTACCTTTCATGACGTTTGTAAGTCATTTTCCTTGCACCTTAAAATATCCCTCACTATTGAATCCCCAACTCAAGGAAAAAGACATCAGCCCTTCAGTTTCTCTGTACCCCTCATGATTTTATAAACCTCTGTAAAGTTACCCCTTAATCTCATTCTTTGCAGTGAAAAAAATGTCCCAGACTATCCAGCCTCTCCTTATCGCTCACTCCCTCCATTCCAAACAACATCCAAGTTAATCTGTTCTCAACCCTCTCCAGCTTAATAACATCAAGGTCAATAATATCAAAGTGAATAGTCAAGGTATTTTCTAAGGGTGCGGGGAGTCCAAAATTAGAGAACATAGGTTTAAGGTGAGAGGGGAAACATTGAAAATTGACCTAAGGGGCAGTTTTTTCACCAGAGGGTGGTGTGACGATGTAATGAGCGAGCAGAATGACCCGACTGGACACAATATTCCGGAAGAGGTCTCACCAATGTCCTGTACAACCTCAACATGACGTTCCAATTCCGATAATCAAAGCTCTGACCAATGAAGACAAGTGTGTGAAACACCTTCTTAACCATACTATCTGAATGAGATGCAAATTTTAAGGAATTATCCTTGACGGCCTAGGTTTCTGTACTACAACACTGCCAAAGTCCCTACTTTTAATTGTATAGGTCCTGCTCTTGTTTGATTTACCAAATCCAATACCTCACATTAATCGAAACTAAACTCCATTTTCCACCCCTCAGCCCGGTGTGTGATATTATTGCCACCTCACCCTCCCCTTTCAGTTTTTAAATACCCTCACCCTCTCCAAGCAACCTGCACACTCTGGCCTTGATTTTCACAAAGACCCTGAGCTTGGTTTGCCTTGTGTGGTTAGGGGGAGGAGGGGCAGCTTGCAGACACAGTCAGTGGGGAGGAGAGGCTGGACAGAAATCAGTGGCCTTGTATTATTTCATGATTTTAGGAAGAGGGCAGACACATGTGAGAGTTGGATAATACTGATTGGTGTTTTTGGGTCCAGAAATTATGGTCTTTCTCCGTCTCTGGTGATCAGTAATAAATATCCATTTGAGACCTTTCATTGGACAGAGTGTGTCTGCAGGAATTCTTTCCCTAATATTGCAGACTAAAGATAATAGCGATTAAGGATGTTCAGTTAATTTCGATAGCACAGCACGTGCACTCAACATCCTACAGTTGAGACAAATATTTTGCAGTTGTTTAACAATACAAAGTGTTTTGTGTAGTTCAGTCATGGTAACCTGATTATAATAAATCCACACCGACCTGAAAGCGTGCACTTAAAATATGACCTAAAATCTGGGTATGGTAGTGTAGTGGGTAGTGTCCCTGCCTCTGATCCAGAGCTCTGGATTTTATTCCAATTCCTGAACTTGTGTGGTAGTGTTCCCAGCTCTGGACTAGAAGGCCTGTATTCAGGTCCTGCCTGTTGCAGAGGTATGTCACAGTATGTCAGAACAGGCTGATGAACAAACACACAGGAGAATAATGTTACAGCTTTATGGGTTTTGCCGAGTGATGCTAGTGTACCTACCTCCGGGCACAAAGGTCTAGGTGCAAATCCCACAGAAGTGTCTCATAATACATCTGAACAAACTGATTAAAATGGATTTAGAATTGTGACTTGATGGAGAAGGACGAAGTGTCAGTATTGAATTTCAGAATTTAAGCCCAGGATGACTGAAACTGCAGCTATTCGTGTTGATTGGAGTCACATTTCGCAGCAGTAAAGGTTTATAAAATCAGAATGGTCATGGATAGGTTGAGTAGTCAGGTTTTTTCACCAGGTTAGGGGTGTCCAAAACTAGAGGGCATTGGTTGAACGTGTGAGGGGAAAGGTTTTGATGAGGCCTAAAGTGCACCTTTTCACACAGAGGGTGGTGTGTGTATGGAATGAGCTGCCCGAGGAAGTGGTGGAGGCTGGTACAACTACAGCATGTAAAAGGCATCTGGATTCTGACAGACTGGCCGAGCTGTTGCAGCAATTTCTGTATTTCTTTAAAAAATGCATTAGTTTTGACAAAGGTATTCTGAGTAAATTAAATATTTTATTTTTTAATGACGCATGGACATATAAAGATATTTCAAATCGACCGACAGCATTTTCTGCGAAGGGTATGGCTCTGTGTATGACAGCAGCAATGATGCACCTACATGGAGCAGGGAATATCATGGCGACATAGTTTGGTCAATGTACAAGGAGACTTCACATGGTCCAGTTTGGGAGAGGATGACATTACTGTGTGATTCAACTCAGAGAGGGAGAAAATGTAATCTTCCTGAGAAGGAATGACCTATTACACTCTCTCACCTTCATTGTTCCGCATCACAGCAATGTGTGCGAGCTAAAAAAAACTCTGAAGTCACCGTTACCATTCTTATTTTTATAGAATTCCTGCAGTGTTGAAACAGGCTCTTTGGCCCAACAAGTCCATACCAACCTTCCCAACCAATGCCCGTATATTTACCCCTGACTAATGCACCTAACCTAGAAATCTCTGAACACTAGACAATTTAACATGACCAACCCACCTAACCTACACAGCTTGAGCTGTGGGTGGAAACTGGATCACCTATGAGAAGCTCACACAGAAAAGTGGAGTATGTGCAAGCTCCACACAGTCACCCAAGGCTGGAATCGAACCCAAGTCTCTGGTGCTGTGAGGCAGTAGTGCTAATCACCGTGCTACCCTTTGGGTGATCCCTGACCAGACTTCAGCCAAATCCAACTCTCCCAGGATGAAATCCCATTGCCAGCAGCTGTGTGAGTACAATATCTTCAGAAGCAGAATAACGTTTTGGCCAATCTTGCAATTTTTCCTTTTGTCACGAGTTCCAATAATATCTGGGCAAAGTTCTTTCAAGTTAAAATTGCAGAGCTTTTGTGTGTGTGTGTCAGTGTTTTTAGAAAGTGTTTATAATTGCAATACCCAAACAGTTTGCCATTCATCTTTTCATCATAGTTTGAGTAACATTGCTCTGGATCATAAACGTGTTGTTTTAGCAGATTAAATAAACTAGCCTGACTTGTTCCTAAAACTGACCCTGGCCCAGTCTGAGACCGATATCATCAGCCATATCACCAACCTGGTTACATTTAACATTTGTTGTGAGCAGTGGGGTTAGAAAAGTAAACAGTGACCCAAAAAGCCAGGGAACTATAGACCAGTGAGCCTGATGTCAGTGCTGGGTAAGTTGTTGGAGGGAGTTCTGAGAGATAGCATTTACATATATTTGGGAAGGCAAGGGCTTTCTGCATGGGAAATCATGACTCATTAATTTGGTTGAGTTTTTTGAAGAGGTGACAAAGAAGATTGATGAAGACAGTTTGGTAGGCATTGTCTATATGGACTTCAGCAAGATGTTCATTTAAAAAAAAAGACCAAAGAAAATCTTACAGCCCAGGAACAGGCCATTCGCCCTCCAAGCCTGAGCCAATCCAAATGTACTGTCTAAATCTGTCGCCCAATTCTTAAGGATCTGTATCCCTTTGCTCCCCACCTACTCATGCCTCTGTCCAGACGCATCTTAAATGAATCTGCCGTGCCTGCCTCTACTACCTCTGCTAGCAACGCGTTCCAAACGCCCACCACCCTCTATGTGAAGTGCTTACCGCGTGTATCCCCCTTAAATATTCCACCTCTCACTTTGAAAGCACGACCTCTCTTTCCTGAATCCTTCACCCTGGGAAAAAGCTTGTCTCTATCCACCCTATCTCTACCCTTCATGATTTTGCAAATCTCAATCAGGTCCCCCCCTCAATCTTTTGAAAGTAAACCTAACCTACTCAGCCTCTCTTCATAGCTAGTATTTTATTCCGATTGCTAGACAGATGAGTAAGGTTAGGTCACTTGGGATACAGAGGAAGCTAGTCACAATCGGACTGAAGGAAGAGGGATATTTTACAAACTGGAGGTTTGTGAGCAGCAGTGTGCTGTAAGAATCAGTGCTGAGTTCACTGCATTTCATCATTTATGTAAAGGATTTTGATGTGAATATTGGGGCCATCGTTAGTAAGTTTCCAGATAACAGCAGGAAGGTGGTGTCGTAGATTATCTCAGAGTACAATTAAACCACAATTAGATGGAATAAAGGGGCTAGGAGTGACAGATGAAGTTTAATTTAGATAAATACGAGGTTTTGTATTTTGGGAAGGCAAATCAGGGCAGAAATTATACACTTAATAGTAAGGTCCCAGGGAGTGTTATGAAACAAAGGGACATAGAGCTGCAGGTGCATTGTTCATTGAAAGTGGAATCGCAGGTAGACAGTGTGGTGCTGAATACATTTGGCACATTTGCCTTAATCAGTCAGAGCATTGAGTATAGGAGTTGTGGTGGCATGTTGCATCTGTCCAGGATGTTGGTGAGGCTACTTTAAGAATACTGCGTACAACTCGGTTGTCTGCAGAAATAACTTACACAGCTGTTCCAGGACTGGAGATTTGAGCTGTCAGGAGAGGCTGATTAGGTTGAGGTCTTTCCCCCGGAGTGTCAGAGGCTGAAGGGTGACATTATAGAGGTTTATAAAATCATCAGGGACATGGATATTCTGAATAGCCACGTTCTGCTCCCCAAGGTAGGGGAGTCCAGAACAGGAGAGCATAGGTTGGAGGGGAGAGGGCGATTGATTTAGAAGGGACCTGAAGTTAAATGTTTCACACAGAGAGTGGTGTGTGTACAGAAGGTGCTGTCAGAGGAAGTGGTGAAGCCGGTTACAATCGGACATTTAAAAAGTATCTGAAAGATGAGGGATATTGGCCAAATGCTGGCAAATTGGACTGGATCAGATTTGATATCTGCTTGGAGTGAACAGATTGGACTAACAGGTCTGTTTCCATTCTGCATAACTCTCTGATTCTATCAGAGGGATATTGAAACATTCTGAAAGGACCTTTCAAGTCGGAATTCTCTTCACTGGACGTTTATCGTGCCTCGATGTTCACCTTGATTGAAAGCTGCATTAGTTAAAAATTTGACAGAGAAGTGAGTCACGCATAATGGGACAGAGACAGGAAAGTGGGGCTTAGACCCGAACCTGATCAGCCCACAGTCTTAGTGTCTGGTGGATAAGGCTCAAAGTATCTAATAACCCACTTCTGCTCCTCAGCCCTATGTTTCTGAATTCCATTCAGCCCCTCACACTTGCGAGACAGGAGCAGTTGGAGGCTACTTACTCCTATAACCTTTTGCACAGAAACAGAGGAGACCAATCGGCCCTTCAAGACTGTCCCACATGGTTTTACGTGATTTGGGAAATGTAATTGGAAAGCCCAGGCTGGGTACGAAAGGGGCCCCTCATCTCTCTTTACACAGCATCCCCTCTCTGCAACCTGTGCTTCATTTGTTGGTCATGTTATAGACTCAAATTCACTGAGAATAGAGCCCCCTAGCTTACCCAGAGATGGCTCACTAAGTCCTCTAGTCTCCCAAACTGCAACATTCAATAACTGAACATTCATGAAAATAACACCCACGACCTTTCCAATGACAGAATGTGAGAACATCAGAAACAGGGGCAGATCATTCACTCCCCAAGCCTGCCTTGCCCTTCACTAAGATCGTGGCCGATCTGCTCTCGGTCTGAAATCCTCTTTGATGCTCAATTCCTCATAGCCCTCACCTCTCTGATAGGTCAATATCCATCTACCACCTCTTCAAATACTTTCAGTCATCTAGCTCCCCAACACTATTGAGAATAGAAATCCTGACATTCAACACCACTTGCTTGAAGAAAGCACTCGCTGCTCCTATATCATAGCCTATTGATATGAACAAAAGAGGTTGACACAACGGTTCAGGTAAAAATGACTGGCCGTGGTATCAAGGCAGTGGTTAACTTCAGCTTACATCAACGACCTTAACAAAACTGGACGTAATGGGAATCAGAGTAAACTCTCCAGTGTTTGGTGTCAAACATGGCACGAAGGAAGATGTTTATCATCTCAGTCCTGGGTCAGCTCTGTGGGAGATCCTCAGGATAGCTAATTCTTCACAAACCTCTTCAGCTGCTTCATCAATGTCTCCCCGCCCCCACCCTCCCAACCATAAGGTCAGAATGTGGGAATGGTCACTGAAGATTCCACGATGTTCAGAACATTTTATCCCCCGTCAGTTCCTGAACTGGTCTGTGTCCATGTGCAGCAAGACCCGGACACCATTCAGACTTGTGCTGTTAACGTGTCTGTAACATTCATGTAACAGCACTGCCAATTGCCACAGTAAAATAAGAGTTCATTCAGCACCTCACGCTGGTTTCACAGGATAATGAGGAAACCGTTCAGCCCATTGACATTATTGGAGATGAACAGGGACAGCCCACTCAGTGCCTCCAGACTATTACTCAGCAAGTGCAGGGGTCTAGTGTGATGGACCACACCAGAGCCCCTCGAAAATATTTGAAGCCAGTAGCGTAGACTCTAATGTTTTCATATTTTAAAGGAAATGTGAAGTGTCTGTTCCAGATGCAATGTGACTGGTCAAACTACTCGGTGTGAAGCAAAATACCATTTATGTAAACATGAAAGATGAGATAAAACCAAAGAAAGATGAAATTAGAATAACGTAATTCTATTGAAGCTATTACTAATGAACTAGTCCAACATAGGAATTCCCATAAACACAGCCCTTGGCAAAAAGGAAAATTCAGGAATAGAAAACAGCATAAAGAGAAAATTCAGAGAGAGTAGCAGCCAGGAGACATTCCCTGAAGCTTCCAACTCTGTGGAGACCCCTATAGTTGTTGATGTTACTGAGAAACTAAAACCCAGTGTTCCTAATTTGTGAGAGCTCGCCATACCCATCCAGGCTGCATTAACAGTTCAGCATCACCATTTCTTCGTCTCTCATAGCTCTACAGATTAAACACTCAGCTTCTTTATTCTATTCTCATGTTACCATCACCCGTGTCTGTGGTAAGGAGATCATTCCTTACAAAGGACATGAAATCTGGAGAGAGTGCCCCAAATGATCTCTCAGCAAGGCTCTATAACATCAGGAAGATGGCTTTATTTATGTACTCGAATCATCTTACAATGAAGGCCAGCATACCATTCATTACACCCATTACTTACACAGAATTTGTATCGGAGCAGTCAGTATTGTCTTGTGAGTGGGAGATCATGCTTCCCAAATTTCTTAGAGTTCTTTGATGAAGTGACCAAGAAGGTTGATGAGGGCAGAGAGGTAAACGTAGCCTCTATGGATGTCAGGAAGGCCTTTGATAAGGTTCTACATGGCAGGCTGCTCTGGAAGGTTCCATCACGTGGAATGCTGGGGGAACTGGCCAATTGGTTACACAGTTGGCTTGTTTGTAAGAAGCAGAGTGTTTAGCGGAAAGATGCTTGTCAGACCGGAGGCTGGGTCCACAGATTTTTGGTATCTATGATTTGGTTGAGAATGTGCAAGGCATGATTAGTAAGTTTGCAGATGACATTAAAATAAGTGGGATCGTGATCAGTGAGGAAGATTATCATAAATTGCAGTAGAACCTTAATCAGGTGGGGAAGTGGGCCGAGAAATGGCAAATGGAATTTAACATAGATGGGTGAGGTCTTGCATTTTGGTATCTCAAATCAAGGTAGGAGTTTCCTGGTGCATGGGATGGTCTGAAGGGGTGTCGTAGGCAAAGAGACCTTAGCTTTCAGGTGCACGGTTCCCTGAGAGTGGAGTCTCAGGTAGTCAGGGCAGTGAAAAAGGCATTTGGCAGCCTAGCCGTCTTTAGGCAGGACATTGAGTATAGAAGTTGGGAATTTATGTTGCTTTTACGCAGGACTTTGGTAAGGCCGCACTTGAAATATTGTGTTCAGTATTTGTAACCTTGTTATAAGGAGGATGTTATGAAATTAGAACGAGTGCAGAAGAAATTTACAAGGGCGTTGCCAGAACCCAATGGTTTGAGCTATTGGGAGAGGTTGGACAAGCTAGATCATTTTTTTAGAGTGTAGGAGACTGAGAGTGGCCCTTGTACAGCTGTATTAGATCATGAGGAGTTTGGATAGGATTAATGCTCTCAGACTTTTTCCCACGTTTAGAAATTCGAGGACGAGAGGGGATTCGTTTAAGGTTAAAGGGAAAAGAATAAAAGGGAACCGGAGGGGCCACTTCTTTACACAGAGGGCCGGTACGCAGATGAGCTGTTAGCAAATGTGGTTGAGGGATGTACATTAACAACATTTCAAAAGCATTTGGATAAATTTGTGGATAGGAAAGGACTAGAAGAATATGGGTCAACTGCAGGGAAATGGGGTTAGCATGGATGGACATTTACAAAATGGAGTCGAACCCCTCTGTTAATTAAAACCAAATACCCAGAAAAGTTCGCATCAGCTCGTAATCTGTTAAAATATGGCTGGCACAGATCTCCTTCATTCCAGCATTTAAACAAAAATGAACAAGTTAGTTTCTTTACTTTAATAGTGAACACTAAACAACACATATTCACAAATACAAGGCTCTCATTTCTTAACTACGTACTATCGGACACCAACTCTATAAAAATATGCTATTCCAACAACGCACATATTAAACATTACAATCTCAATACCACACTGTCTCTATTCCCCGCTGTGTTCACTCTTCCAGTTGCTGATGTCCCGGGGTCATTTTTTTTTAACTGCAAGTGTTGACATGAACATGCATCTTTGCTAGAAAGTGTTTGAGATGGCCAGTTAGCACTCCTGCTCTACAGAAGTTACTCTGCTATTGGATGACAGTGACTCTCCCTCTCGTGTTCAAAATCCTGTGTTTATATACTTCCCACGTTACAATAAATCTCATACTATCCAGGTGTCCAAACAATAATACCGAAATTCCGTTGGCTTCCGGTCTGCTAAGCGTCATTTAAACTCTTTGGTTTTATTTGAATTGTTGTCAAAACAGCAACCAAACCTCAGGTATCCATTTCCCAGCTAATGGTGACATGTGGAACAGTGTGAACTTTAGCTGGCATCTGTGGCTGTACTTTCTATTCAGCAAAACCCGTTCTGTCTTAAAGTGACCAGACATGCTTTCGGTTTCATAACACCTACCCCCCCCCCCCCCCACCACCCCCCCGTCAGAAATAAAATGAACCATCAGTATAAAAAGATGGCTTCATTTTTTTATTTTAATTCTTTATCCCATTATTATGAATTGTACAAGTCATTAATCTCAGTTATACTATTCATATTAATTCTGTACACGTATATAAGACTGGAAAAAGTCAAATCTTATCTACACTTTTACCTTTAAATTCGCGATAACACATCTGCAATCATATTTTTAAAACCCACGGCATGTACATTGTGTAGGTTTAAAGTCTGTAACATAAGACTCCAATGAAATCGTCTCATATTTTGGTCTTTAAATATTCTAAATAAAAATGCCAGAGTATTGTTGTTGTTGTCGACAACCAACTCCAACAATTTGTTTGTCATATAAGCATTAAAATATTGTTTGGGCAGTACGAAACTCAATCATTATTTTTCAATAATGGAGATTTTGTATTTTTTCTGGTGGAAATTGAGTCTTTTCAACAAGTAGCCAATTGGCCGTACCATTGTATCATCATATTTCTGTATCAATACATCTCTGACCCCTATATCCTGAGCAACAAACAAAATTTTCAAAGGGTTTCAAAACATTTGGCGTAGCTAAAACTGGTGCGGTGATTAATGCTGCTTTAAAATTCTGAAAATTCCTCCTGGCATTGTACTGTCCACCACAATTCTGTTTCCTTCTTTAATAAATCCGTCAGTGGTGCCAATACGTTGCTGAAGTTTGTAACAAACTTCCGATAGAATCCACTCAGTTCCAAAAATGGAAGCACCTCTTTCTTCGAGAATGGTCGTGGAAATTCCTCAAAGCCGTTCGTCTTTGTGTTCCATGGGGGCAACGTTCCATGTCCAATGTAATGTTCCAAGAACATCAGCTCTGCCTTCGTGAATTGTTTTCTTTTAGTTTATTACAAGTTTGCTTTTGTATCGTTCAACATGCTCTGCCAGCTGTAACATGTGAGTTTTGAATCACTTCCTAAAGATCACTACATCATACAGATAACCTGCATAATTTGTCCATCTGGCCACAACTCAGTTCCTGAGTCTTAAATGTGGTAGGAGCGTTTTTCATTCACATGGCATACACGACAACGTTTTTGTCATATCCGGTACCTATTACAGATAGTTTAACTAACTCAACATTTTTTAATTTGAAAGGGGGCACTAAACCTGGCTTTGAAGGGATTTCCTACCACTGGTGGCAATGCTAATACGTCATTCCCACGGGAAATCGTCAAAGTTTCAGAGTTTTTATCTGCCACCTGCTTTACTCTATGATGTGTGCTCTTCAGGCGCTGTTTAGCTAATTCACCGACTCCATCTAATCTCTCCCTCACCTCACCAAATGTGAGATCTCTGACTTCGGTCTTGTTAATTACTATTTAATTAATTTCAAAGGACCTCTCTCTTCATGTACGAACATTAACTCAAAGGAAGTAAATTGAGTAGATTTATTTGGGGCATCTCCGATGGCAAGCAATTTAATGGGGCATCTTTATCCCAATCATTCAGGCAATCCTGACAGGACTGCAGATGCTGGAGATCCGAGTTGAAAACTGTGTGGCTGGAAAAGCACAGCAGTTCAGGCAGCATCCGAGGGGCAGGCGAGTTGACGTTTCAGCACAAATCCTTTATCAGGAAAGTGGGGGGCAAGGGAGGAGGAAAGGGGCTGAGAAATAAATAGAAGGATGGTTGTGGAGCTGGGTGGAAGGTAGTTTGGTAGGTTATAGGTCGATGCAGGTGGGGGGTAATGGTGATAGGTCGGAGAGGAGGGTGAAGTGGATAGGTGGTAGGACAGCTGGAACCCGCAAACTATACAGCATCAACGTTGACTTCACCAAATTCCAAATCTCCCCTCCCAACCTCATCCCAGATCCAGGAATGATCAGCCATGATCATATTGAATGGCGGTGCAGGCTCGAAGGGCTGAATGGCCTACGCCTGCACCTATTGTCTATTGTCTATTCAACCGTTCGCATTAGCACCGCCCTCTTGAACTGTCCCAACTTTCCATCTTCCTTCCCACCTATCCAGTCCACCCTCCTCTCCGACATAAAAGTATCACTCCCAACTACATCATCCGATCACCTTACCAGTGATCCTCCGACCAGCCCGTCTCCTACTGTCCTATTTATCTATCAGCCCCCTTATCCCCCCACCACATTCCTGACGATGGGTTTATGTCTGATATGTCGAGTGTCCTACTCTTCGGATGCTCCCCTATCTGTTGTGGTTTTCCGGCGCCTCACTTCTCAAATATTCCAGACTGAGCAGATCCAGTATCTCACAAAATTATAATTTCTTGTCGACACATATCCCCCCCCCCCCCCCCCCCCCCCGCCCCCCACCTTTCTGAGGAAAGTTTATCCACAGAGGCGAATTCTTTACAGAGATCAGGCACTGACCCCATACCCAGCCCCTGCCTAGGATGTACACTCTCCTGCAGCTCCTCGGCTCAATTTCGGGTCTCTTTTACCGCTTTCACTAATGTCACAGGCTTAACCTCTTTTACCACATTTTTTCCCAAAGTGACTTCCTTTAACGCCCAGCACGGTGTCTCCCAGCTTACTGCAGTGAAAACACCGGTTCCCAGTGCCCTTCTAAAACCATCGGTACTGCAATTCTATGTGTTCCACACTGTTATAGTGAGAACACCTGAGACCTTTCACCACCTTTCAACCCCTTAGGCTTCTTTTTTCATCTATGGTAAACTATTGCCACTGTGATTTACTCTATGTATTGTAGCGTAGGATCTCCCCATCTCCCAATTTCTATTTTTCACAGGATGAAAATCCTCCCAGAAGCTAAATTTAATCTCATGCACCAATGCATATCTACCTGCCATTTCTGCTGCGCTTCTCACTTCTTAAACTTTCTGTTCATTCAAATGAATTCTTAACATCTCTGGTAGTGAGTTTTTAAACTGCTCCAGCAGATTAATCTCCCTTCGAGCCCCATTTTTAAGGCCCACACCTATCTATCAAAATGACTGCGTTTCTTTCAAACTCAACATAACTCTGACCCCATTCCGTCACTATATTTCTGAACCTCTGTCTATATGCTTCTAGTACCAATTCATAAACTCTCAAAATGGCCTGTTCGACATCTGCATAATCTCTTGACTCCTCATCTGATAGCGCTGCACATATCTCACGAGTTGTGCCCACCAGCTTAGTCTGAACTATCATTACCCACACGTTCACTGGACACACCATCTGCCGAGCCAATATTACCAATGTAATAAAAAAGATTTTGACATTTTTCTCACCGAAATATTGCAATGTATTAACACAGTTATATACATCCTTACGTCCTCCCTTCATCTTCATCCTGCTAATTTAACTTTCTAACCTAATTCCCAACTTCTGAATGTCAAATTCTCTCTTTCTTTTTCGTATCTTTCTCTTACTCTTTTTTACTCTCTCACGCTTTCTTTATCTTCTAACTCCAGTTGCCATATTTGCAATTTAAGTTTTTCTCACTCGACTGCAGTTGCCTGTTTGTCTGATACATCAAAGTGCTTGACCAATTCCATTACAATTTCAGCTTTTCTTTTGTCGCTTGGTTAAACCCAATTCTAATCTAATTGTTAATTCTAAAAGTATGCCCTTCCTCTGTCTTTCTAAACTTTCTTGGCAAAGTTGGGAATAATCTTCAAATCCCAGAATCCCTTCAGCAATGTTAAAAGCCATTTATTTTAATTTAACGAAACACAAAATTAAATAAATTTTCTCACCTGTTTTATTTAATTGTCAAGTGATGGAATCTGCTGGGACCTTTTGCACCCCAAATCTGTTCAAATCCCATACAACAAGCCCTCAAACTGTTATGATGTCGATGTCGAACCCCTCTGTTAATTAAAACCACGCACCCAGAAAAGCTCACCTTGTCTCGTAATCTCTTAAAATATGAGTGACAGAGAAGTCCCAAATTCGACTATTAAAAGAAAAATAACAATTTATAAATATGTGAGGTAACTCGCTGGGCTTGAAGGTTTGTTTTCAGACGTTTCGTCACCATGACTAGGTAACATCATCAGTGAGAGTCTCCGGTGATACAGTGATGGTATGTCCTGCCTCTCTGTTTATAGGTTTTGATTTCATAAGGTGGGTGATGTCATTTCCAGTTTTTTTTTCAAGGGAAGGTAGATAGGAACTAAATTTATTTGTTTATTAATGTACTTCTGGTTAGATTGCCATGCCTCTCAGAAAATCGTGCGTGTCTTTGTTTTGCCTGTCCTAGGATGTGTGTATAGTCCCAGTCAAAGTGGTGTCCTTCTTTGTCTATACGTATGGAAACTAGTGTTAGTGGATCATATATTTTGGTGGCCAGTTGGTGTTCATGTATCCTGGTAGCACGACAACAGGAGAGTTGAAATGGAGGAAAAATGATTTTATATACACTGTTTAATCAGTGTGTGTGTTCAGGTAAGGAAGATTGTTCATATGTGTACAAAACATTCTGAATGAACAACAGAGACACAGTTAACGAAAAATGGTGCACATGATGTATAATATTTATAAAGCATTAAAACATTATTTGATCATCATCAAAGTGATATGTTCCCCTTCTCTCAAAGTCCCCATTTTCTGAGATACCCTAGTCCTGCTTATGGTGTCCCAACTTATTTCAGTTAATCCCCTTTCTATCAAAAAATAAATATATTGGCCTGCTGGGCTCTTTCCAAAGCTAGTGTCTGTCATATTATTGGAGAGAAATATTCTGGCATCAGACCCAGCATTTAAACATATTACTCTGTTGTACATGTACTGTACAAAGGACCACAGCACACATAAATTGCCAAAACATTGAGGGATATACATCTACTTCTTTCGGTAATCTAGTTTTCGCATTTCTCACATCTCCATATCTATACCAGCGCTCTCGTTCTCTCTTTGTTTCTAGTTAAAAAATCCCCCAATTATTCTTCATGTCCCTTCTCTCAAAACTCCTTCTTTCGGTTTATATCTATTGCTGTCTTCTTGATGTAATGTGATTATAATTGAGCAATGTAAGTACAAAGACATTCGGGAGGAGTTGGCCAGAGTTAATTGGAAGGGGAGCCGAGCGGGAAAGACCATACGCTTATTTGGGGATAATTCAGAAGATAATAAAATTCATCCCAAAGAAGATGAAACATACACATCGGAGGAAAAGGCAGCCATGAGCGACAAAGCAAGTCAGGGACAGCATCAAACCAAAAGAGAAAACATACAATGTGATGAAGATTTTTGGGAATCCAGAGAAATCATTGGCTCTGAAGATACATAAGGCTGCTATCACTGACACTACAGAGCTCTTAATCATGGTCAGGGACAGAGACAGAGGGAAAGACATTCACTTTAAATACAGAAGATGGCATTACTCAAGGAAAAGATTTAGATGATCAAAGTTTGTGAGAAGAATTGTAGTTCGGGTGTGCGTTGTTGTGGTTCTGTTCGCTGAGCTGGTCATTTGTGTTGTAGACGTTTTGTCCTCTGTCTCGGTGACATCCTCAGTGCTTGGGAGCCTCCTATGAAGCGCTTCTGTGTTGTTTCCTCCGACATTTATCGTGGTTTGTTTCTGCCGCTTCCAGTTGTCAGTTCCAGCTGTCCGCTACAGTGGCCGGTATATTGGGTCCAGGTCGATGCGTTTGTTGATAGAATCTGTGGATGAGTGCCATGCCTCTAGGAATTCCCTGGCTTTTCTCTGTTTGGCTTGTCATATAATAGTAGTGTTGTCCCAATCATGTTCCTGTCATCTGCGTGTGTGGCTACGAAGGATAGCTAGTTGTGTCGTTTCGTGGCTAGTTAGTGTGCATGGATATGGATGATTAGCTGTCTTCCTATTTGTCCTATGTAGTGTTTTGTGTAGTCCTTGCATGGGATTTTGTACACTCCGTTGGTTTTGCTCATGCTGGGTATCGGGTCCTTTGTCCTGGTGAGTTGTTGTCTGAGAGTGGCTGTTGGTTTGTGTGCTGTTATGAATCCTAGTGGTCGTAGTAGTCTGGCTGTCAGTTCAGAAATGTTCTTGATGTATGGTAACGTGGCTCGTCCCAGAGACTATTTCCCAGCGCAGAAATGGCTAACACGAGGGGTCATAGTTTTAAGCTAGTTGGAGGAAAGTATAGAGGGGATGTCAGAGGTAGGTTCTTTACACAAAGAATTGTGAGAGCATGGAATACTTTGCCAGCAGCAGTTGTGGAAGCGAGGTCATTGGGAACATTTAAGACACTGCTGGACATGCATATGGTCACAGAAAGTTGGGGGTGCATACATGAGAATCAATGGTCGGCACAACATCGTGAGCTGAAGGGCTTGTTCTGTGCTGTACTGTTCTATGTTCTATGACTAAACTTTTAACATAGAACATAGAACATAGAAGAATACAGCGCAGTACAGGCCCTTTGGCCCTCGATGTTGCACCGAATCAAGCCCTCCTAACCTAACCTGGCCCACTATCTTCCATATGCCTATCCAATGCCCGCTTAAATGCCCATAAAGAGGGAGAATCCATACTGCTACTGGCCAAACTGCTTCATAAAGTACGTCAATGGCAAAATTAAAGGAAAAGAACGCGCAGCTTCGTTACAGACTTAAACCACAAAATGGAGAATGGAGAACAAGGAAATGGCAGAACTATGCAGCAAACATTTCAGTTATGTCTTCACAGAAAAAAAAAACGAAAAGCAACCTTCCCAGCAATGATAGGAAATTTTAATCTGGTGAGAAGAAAGGGAACAGAATGAAATTAGCAAATAAATGTTATGGAGAAAACAATTTAACTGAAAGTAATGGGCTGTGACAACGTGATTTGTCAAATGGGAATCATATTTAAGAAACTAACTTTTAGCAAAATTATGGAGAAGCAATCAATACAATACGATTGGATTTTCAGAAAGCCCCAAGCCTACTGTGTAAGTTAGAAAGATATGAGACTGGGGCTAATAGAAGGGCATGCTTTTAGAATGGTAGAGCTAACAGGAAACAGGGAGTAGGAATAAAACAATATTTTTTTTAGAGCGGAGGACTCGGGGGTATAGCAGGATTCAGTGCTTGGGCCCTAGCTATTTCAAATACACACCAAACATTTGTTAGAGTGAATCAAATGCAATATTTCTAAGCCTGCTGATGGCACTAATCAATGTCGGATTGTGAGTTGGTGAGGAGGATGGAAAAAAAAAGTTCCAGTGTGACTGAGACAAGTGGAATATCTGTGCAAATACGGAGCAATGAGGAGCAATGTGGGTAGATGTGACGTTGTGCCCTTTGATGGGAAAAAGAGAACGGCAGACTATCATTTGAAAAGCTCTTATAATCTATGCCTCGATGAATGAAGGCTATGTTTACGGGCTCCTATGCTTTCTCAACTTGCGTAATACATTGTCCAGTCACTTTCAGGGATGTGTGGAGAAGCACCCTCTGAGCTTTCTGGTGTGCTGTCATTCATTGAGTCCTTCCCTGTCTGGTTCCTTCTTCCAAAGTGCATCACCTCATATTTATCAGGGTTACGGTCCATCGGCCATCTGACAATTCCATCTGTATCTTCCTGTAACATAAGACCTTCCTCCACACTGTCAACCACCCGGCCAATCTTTGTATCCAACACAAACTTGCTCATCTCACTCTCCCCACCCCGTCCATATTCACAAGATACACCATTTATGAATACCACAAATAATAAGGTTAAAGATCACACAACACCAGGTTATAGTTCAACAGGTTTATTCGGAGACATTAGCTTTTGAAGTGTTGCTTCTTCATCAGGTGTTTGTGCACTTTGAAAGCTCGTGCCTCCGAATAAACCTGTTGGTCAATAACCTGGTGTTGTGTGATTTTTAATTTTGTCCACCAGTCCAACACTGGCACCTCCCAATCACAAATAATAAGGGACTCTACATTGATTCCCGTGGTACACCATTGGACACCAGCCTCCAGTCACATAAACAGCCTTCTACCACCACCCTCTGTCTCCTACCAATAAAGTTGATATAGATGCAACTTGGAAAGTCATTAATGAGGGCTTATGCCCGAAACGTCGATTCTCCTGTTCCTTGGATGCTGCCTGACCTGCTGCGCTTATCCAGCAGCACATTTTCAATTCATTAATGGGTCCTACCTATTCCATGGTTATTCTTTTTTGGTAGGCACACTGTAGATTATCTGGTTATTTGCCCTAATCTTGCCCTGCCAACAGGTTTCAATGCCCCTGTGTTAGTCAGTCCTCTCCGACTGAAGAATTTGATCCTTATTGCGGTCTTCAATGGCCTGTCCCATATCTTGCCATTATTTCTCTTAAATATAGAGTAGACAGCCAGGGAAGTAATTCTGTTTAATTCCACCTTGTCATATGCTTTGTGAATTTTCTAAATTTCACTGTGAACACGTCTCATTCTTTGAAACTCTAGAGATCATAGGCCAAGTTTCCACAACAGGCAATCTCGCCATCTGTGGGATTAATCTGGAGAATGTCTGTTGCACTTCCTCAGTGGTCAGTATATTCTTTCACAGATTAGGACACCAACCCTGTACACAATAGATCAGGTACAGTCTCACCAACCCTGTCACAATATTCCAGGTGCAGTCTCACCAATCGTGTACACAATACTCCAGGTACAGTCTCACCAACCCTGTACACAATACTCCAGGTACAGTCTCACCAACCCTGTAGACAATACTCCAGATCCAGCCCTGTATACAATACTCCAAGTGGCAGTCTCATCAATCCTGTACACAATACTCCTGCTGCAGTCTCACCAACCATGTACACAATACACCAGGTACAGTCTCACCAACTCTGGACACAACATTCGATGTACAGTCTCACGAACCATGAACACAATACTGCAGGTACAGCCTCACCAACCATGTACACAATACTCCAGGTACAGCCTCACCAACCATGCACATAATACTCCAGGTACAGCCTCACCAACCCTATACACAATACTCCAGGTACAGCCTCACCAACCCAGTACACAGTTCTCCAGGTACAGTCTCACCAACCCTGTGCACAATACTCCAGGTCCAGTCTCACCAACCCTGTACACAATACTACAGGTAGAGGCTCACCAACCATGTACACAATACTCCAGGTTCAGCCTCACCAACCCTGTACACAATACTCCATGTACAGCCTCACCAACCATGTACACAATACTCCAGGTACAGTCTCACCAACCCTGTACACAATACTCCAGGTACTTGCCCACCAACACTGTACAAATAATCCAGGTAGAGTCTCACCGGCCCTGTACACAATACTCCAGGTACAGTCTCACCAGCCCTGTACACAGTACTCCAGGGGCAGTCTCCCTAACCTGGTACACAATACTTCAGGTACAGCCTCACCAACCCTGTACACAATACTCCAGGTACAGTCTCACCTATCCTATACACAATACTTCATGTACAGTCTCACCAACCCTGTACACAATAACCCAGGTCCAACCTCGCCACCCTGTACACAATACTCCAGGTACAGCCTCACCAACTATGTACACAATACTCCAGATAGCGTGTCACCAACCCTGTTCACAATACTCCAGGTACAGCCTCACCAACCCTTTACACAATACTTCATGTACAGTCTCACCAACCCTGGACACAATGCCCCAGGTCCAGCCTCACCACCCTGTACACAATACTCCAGGTACAGTCTCACCAACACTGCACACAGCGATCCAGGTACAGTCTCACCAGCCCTGTACACAGTAATTAAGGTACAGACTCACCAGCTCTGTACAAAATAATCCAGGTACAGTCTTACCAAACCTGTACACAATACTCCAGATACAGCCTCACCAACTCTGTACACAGTTCTCCAGGTACAATCTCACCAGCCCTGTACACAATACTCCAGGTACAGCCTCACCAACCCTGTACACAATACTCCAGGTACAGTCTCACCAACCCTGTACACAGTACTTACGGTACAGACTCACCAACCCTGTACAAAATACTCCAGGTGCAGTCTTACCAACCCTGTACACAATACTCCGATACAGCCTCACCAACTCTGTACACAGTTCTCCAGGTACAATCTCACCAACCCTGTCCACAATACTACAGGTAGAGGCTCACCAACCATGTACACAATACTCCAGGTTCAGCCTCACCAACCCTGTACACAATACTCCAGGTACCGCCTCATCAACACTGTACACAATACTCCAGGTACAGTCTCACCAACCCTGTACACAATACTCCAGGTACAGTCTCACCAACCCTGTACATAATACTCCAGGTACAGGCCCACCAACCCTGCACACAATAATCCAGGTACAGTTTCACCTTCCCGGGGGTACACAGTACTTAAGGTACAGACTCACCAACACTGTACAAAATACTCCAGGTACAGTCTTACCAACCCTGTACACAATACTCCAGATACAGCCTCACCAACTCTGTACACAGTTCTCCAGGTACAATCTCACCAGCCCTGTACACAATACTCCGGTACAGCCTCACCAACCCTGTACACAATACTCCAGGTACAGCCTCACCAACCCTATACACAATACTTAATGTACAGTCTCACCAACCCTGTACACAATAACCCACGTCCAGCCTTACCGCCCTGTACACAATACGCCAGGTACAGTTTCACCTTCCCTGTACACAGTACTCCAGGTACAGTCTCACCAACCCTGTACACAATACTCCAGATACAGCCTCACCAACTCTGTACACAGTTCTCCAGGTACAATCTCACCAGCCCTATACACAATACTCCGGTACAGCCTCACCAACCCTGTACACAATACTCCAGGTACAGCCTCACCAACCCTATACACAATACTTAATGTACAGTCTCACCAACCCTGTACAGAATAACCCACGTCCAGCCTTACCGCCCTGTACACAATACGCCAGGTACAGTTTCACCTTCCCTGTACACAGTACTCGAGGTACAGTCTCACCAACCCTGTACACAGTACTTACGGTACAGACTCACCAACCCTGTACAAAATACTCCAGGTGCAGTCTTACCAACCCTGTACACAATACTCCGATACAGCCTCACCAACTCTGTACACAGTTCTCCAGGTACAATCTCACCATCACTGTACACAATACTCCAGGTAGTGTGTCACCAACCCTGTACACAATACTCCAGGTACAGTCTCACCAACACTGCACACAGTGCTCCAGGTACAGTCTCACCAGCCCTGTACACAGTACTTAAGGTACAGACTCACCAACCCTGTACACAATACTCCAGGTACAGTCTCACCAACCCTGTAGACAATACTCCAGATACAGCCTCACCAACGCTGTACACAGTTCTCCAGGTACAATCTCACCAGCCCTGTACACAATACTCCAGGTACAGCCTCACCAACCCTGTACACAATACTCCAGGTACAGTCTCACCAACCCTGTACATAATACTCCAGGTACAGGCGCACCAACACTGCACACGGTGCTCCAGGTACAGTCTCACCAGCCCTGTACACAGTACTTAAGGTACAGTCTCACCAACCCTGTAGACAATACTCCAGATACAGCCTCACCAACGCTGTACACAGTTCTCCAGGTACAATCTCACCAGCCCTGTACACAATACTCCAGGTACAGTCTCACCAACCCTGTAGACAATACTCCAGATACAGCCTCACCAACGCTGTACACAGTTCTCCAGGTACAATCTCACCAGCCCTGTACACAATACTCCAGGTACAGTCTCACCAGCCCTGTACACAGTACTCCAGGGGCAGTCTCCCTAACCTGGTACAAAATACTCCAGGTACAGTCTCACCAACCCTGTACACAATACTCCAGGTACAGTCTCACCATCCCTGTACACAATACTCCAGGTACAGCCTCACCAACTATGTACACAATACTCCAGATAGCGTGTCACCAACCCTGTTCACAATACTCCAGGTACAGCTTCACCAACACTATTCACAATACTTCATGTACAGTCTCACCAACTCTGGACACAATGCCCCAGGTCCAGCTTCACCACCCTGTACACAATACTCCAGGTACAGTCTCACCAACACTGCACACAGCGATCCAGGTACAGTCTCACCAGCCCTGTACACAGTAATTAAGGTACAGACTCACCAACTCTGTACAAAATAATCCAGGTACAGTCTTACCAAACCTGTACACAATACTCCAGATACAGCCTCACCAACTCTGTACACAGTTCTCCAGGTACAATCTCACCAGCCCTGTACACAATACTCCAGGTACCGCCTCATCAACACTGTACACAATACTCCAGGTACAGTTTCACCAACCCTGTACACAATACTCCAGGTACAGTCTCACCAACCCTGTACATAATACTCCAGGTACAGGCCCACCAACCCTGCACACAATAATCCAGGTACAGTTTCACCTTCCCGGGGGTACACAGTACTTAAGGTACAGACTCACCAACACTGTACAAAATACTCCAGGTACAGTCTTACCAACCCTGTACACAATACTCCAGACACAGCCTCACCAACTCTGTACACAGTTCTCCAGGTACAATCTCACCAGCCCTGTACACAATACTCCGGTACAGCCTCACCAACCCTGTACACAATACTCCAGGTACAGTGTCACCAACCCTGTGCACAATACTCCAGGTACAGCCTCACCAACCCTATACACAATACTTCATGTACAGTCTCACCAACCCTGTACACAATAACCCACGTCCAGCCTTACCGCCCTGTACACAATACGCCAGGTACAGTTTCACCTTCCCTGTACACAGTACTCCAGATACAGTCTCACCAACCCTGTACACAGTACTTACGGTACAGACTCACCAACCCTGTACAAAATACTCCAGGTGCAGTCTTACCAACCCTGTACACAATACTCCAGATACAGCCTCACCAACTCTGTACACAGTTCTCCAGGTACAATCTCACCAGCACTGTACACAATACTCCAGGTAGTGTGTCACCAACCCTGTACACAATACTCCAGGTACAGTCTCACCAACACTGCACATAGTGCTCCAGGTACCGTCTCACCAGCCCTGTACACAGTAATTAAGGTACAGACTCACCAGCTCTGTACAAAATAATCCAGGTACAGTCTTACCAAACCTGTACACAATACTCCAGATACAGCCTCACCAACTCTGTACACAGTTCTCCAGGTACAATCTCACCAGCCCTGTACACAATACTCCAGGTACAGCCTCACCAACCCTGTACACAATACTCCAGGTACAGTCTCACCAACCCTGTACACAGTACTTACGGTACAGACTCACCAACCCTGTACAAAATACTCCAGGTGCAGTCTTACCAACCCTGTACACAATACTCCGATACCGCCTCACCAATTCTGTACACAGTTCTCCAGGTACAATCTCACCAACCCTGTCCACAATACTACAGGTAGAGGCTCACCAACCATGTACACAATACTCCAGGTTCAGCCTCACCAACCCTGTACACAATACTCCAGGTACCGCCTCATCAACACTGTACACAATACTCCAGGTACAGTCTCACCAACCCTGTACACAATACTCCAGGTACAGTCTCACCAACCCTGTACATAATACTCCAGGTACAGGCCCACCAACCCTGCACACAATAATCCAGGTACAGTTTCACCTTCCCGGGGGTACACAGTACTTAAGGTACAGACTCACCAACACTGTACAAAATACTCCAGGTACAGTCTTACCAACCCTGTACACAATACTCCAGATACAGCCTCACCAACTCTGTACACAGTTCTCCAGGTACAATCTCACCAGCCCTGTACACAATACTCCGGTACAGCCTCACCAACCCTGTACACAATACTCCAGGTACAGCCTCACCAACCCTATACACAATACTTAATGTACAGTCTCACCAACCCTGTACACAATAACCCACGTCCAGCCTTACCGCCCTGTACACAATACGCCAGGTACAGTTTCACCTTCCCTGTACACAGCACTCCAGGTACAGTCTCACCAACCCTGTACACAATACTCCAGATACAGCCTCACCAACTCTGTACACAGTTCTCCAGGTACAATCTAACCAGCCCTATACACAATACTCCGGTACAGCCTCACCAACCCTGTACACAATACTCCAGGTACAGCCTCACCAACCCTATACACAATACTTAATGTACAGTCTCACCAACCCTGTACACAATAACCCACGTCCAGCCTTACCGCCCTGTACACAATACGCCAGGTACAGTTTCACCTTCCCTGTACACAGTACTCCAGGTACAGTCTCACCAACCCTGTACACAGTACTTACGGTACAGACTCACCAACCCTGTACAAAATACTCCAGGTGCAGTCTTACCAGCCCTGTACACAATACTCCGATACAGCCTCACCAACTCTGTACACAGTTCTCCAGGTACAATCTCACCATCACTGTACACAATACTCCAGGTAGTGTGTCACCAACCCTGTACACAATACTCCAGGTACAGTCTCACCAACACTGCACACAGTGCTCCAGGTACAGTCTCACCAGCCCTGTACACAGTACTTAAGGTACAGACTCACCAACCCTGTACACAATACTCCAGGTACAGTCTCACCAACCCTGTAGACAATACTCCAGATACAGCCTCACCAACGCTGTACACAGTTCTCCAGGTACAATCTCACCAGCCCTGTACACAATACTCCAGGTACAGCCTCACCAACCCTGTACACAATACTCCAGGTACAGTCTCACCAACCCTGTACATAATACTCCAGGTACAGGCCCACCAACACTGCACACAGTGCTCCAGGTACAGTCTCACCAGCACTGTACACAGTACTTAAGGTACAGTCTCACCAACCCTGTAGACAATACTCCAGATACAGCCTCACCAACGCTGTACACAGTTCTCCAGGTACAATCTCACCAGCCCTGTACACAATACTCCAGGTACAGTCTCACCAACCCTGTAGACAATACTCCAGATACAGCCTCACCAACGCTGTACACAGTTCTCCAGGTACAATCTCACCAGCCCTGTACACAATACTCCAGGTACAGTCTCACCAGCCCTGTACACAGTACTCCAGGGGCAGTCTCCCTAACCTGGTACACAATACTCCAGGTACAGTCTCACCAACCCTGTACACAATACTCCAGGTACAGTCTCACCAACCCTGTACACAATACTCCAGGTACAGCCTCACCAACTATGTACACAATACTCCAGATAGCGTGTCACCAACCCTGTTCACAATACTCCAGGTACAGCTTCACCAACACTATTCACAATACTTCATGTACAGTCTCACCAACTCTGGACACAATGCCCCAGGTCCAGCTTCACCACCCTGTACACAATACTCCAGGTACAGTCTCACCAACACTGCACACAGCGATCCAGGTACAGTCTCACCAGCCCTGTACACAGTAATTAAGGTACAGACTCACCAACTCTGTACAAAATAATCCAGGTACAGTCTTACCAAACCTGTACACAATACTCCAGATACAGCCTCACCAACTCTGTACACAGTTCTCCAGGTACAATCTCACCAGCCCTGTACACAATACTCCAGGTACCGCCTCATCAACACTGTACACAATACTCCAGGTACAGTTTCACCAACCCTGTACACAATACTCCAGGTACAGTCTCACCAACCCTGTACATAATACTCCAGGTACAGGCCCACCAACCCTGCACACAATAATCCAGGTACAGTTTCACCTTCCCGGGGGTACACAGTACTTAAGGTACAGACTCACCAACACTGTACAAAATACTCCAGGTACAGTCTTACCAACCCTGTACACAATACTCCAGACACAGCCTCACCAACTCTGTACACAGTTCTCCAGGTACAATCTCACCAGCCCTGTACACAATACTCCGGTACAGCCTCACCAACCCTGTACACAATACTCCAGGTACAGTGTCACCAACCCTGTGCACAATACTCCAGGTACAGCCTCACCAACCCTATACACAATACTTCATGTACAGTCTCACCAACCCTGTACACAATAACCCACGTCCAGCCTTACCGCCCTGTACACAATACGCCAGGTACAGTTTCACCTTCCCTGTACACAGTACTCCAGATACAGTCTCACCAACCCTGTACACAGTACTTACGGTACAGACTCACCAACCCTGTACAAAATACTCCAGGTGCAGTCTTACCAACCCTGTACACAATACTCCAGATACAGCCTCACCAACTCTGTACACAGTTCTCCAGGTACAATCTCACCAGCACTGTACACAATACTCCAGGTAGTGTGTCACCAACCCTGTACACAATACTCCAGGTACAGTCTCACCAACACTGCACATAGTGCTCCAGGTACCGTCTCACCAGCCCTGTACACAGTACTTAAGGTACAGACTCACCAACCCTGTACACAATACTCCAGGTACAGTCTCACCAACCCTGTAGACAATACTCCAGATACAGCCTCACCAACGCTATACACAGTTCTCCAGGTACAATCTCACCAGCCCTGTACACAATACTCCAGGTACAGCCTCACCAACCCAGTACACAATACTCCAGGTACAGTCTCACCAACCCTGTACACAATACTCCAGGTACAGTCTCACCAACCCTGTACACAATACTCCAGGTACAGCCTCACCAACTATGTACACAATACTCCAGATAGCATGTCACCAACCTTGTTCACAATACTCCAGGTACAGCCTCACCAACTCTATTCACAATACTTCATGTACAGTATCACCAACCCTGGACACAATGCCCCAGGTCCAGCCTCACCACCCTGTACACAATACTCCAGGTACATTCTCACCAACACTGCACACAGCGATCCAGGTACAGTCTCACCAGCCCTGTACACAGTAATTAAGGTACAGACTCACCAACTCTGTACAAAATAATCCAGGTACAGTCTTACCAAACCTGTACACAATACTCCAGATACAGCCTCACCAACTCTGTACACAGTTCTCCAGGTACAATCTCACCAGCCCTGTACACAATACTCCAGGTACAGCCTCACCAACCCTGTACACAATACTCCAGGTACAGTCTCACCAACCCTGTACACAGTACTTACGGTACAGACTCACCAACCCTGTACAAAATACTCCAGGTGCAGTCTTACCAACCCTGTACACAATACTCCGATACAGCCTCACCAACTCTGTACACAGTTCTCCAGGTACAATCTCACCAGCCCTGTACACAATACTACAGGTAGAGGCTCACAAACCATGTACACAATACTCCAGGTTCAGCCTCACCAACCCTGTACACAATACTCCAGGTACCGCCTCATCAACACTGCACACAATACTCCAGGTACAGTCTCACCAACCCTGTACACAATACTCCAGGTACAGTCTCACCAACCCTGTACATAATACTCCAGGTACAGGCCCACCAACCCTGCACACAATAATCCAGGTACAGTTGCACCTTCCCGGGGGTACACAGTACTTAAGGTACAGACTCACCAACACTGTACAAAATACTCCAGGTACAGTCTTACCAACCCTGTACACAATACTCCAGATACAGCCTCACCAACTCTGTACACAGTTCTCCAGGTACAATCTCACCAGCCCTGTACACAATACTCCGGTACAGCCTCACCAACCCTGTACACAATACTCCAGGTACAGCCTCACCAACCCTATACACAATACTTAATGTACAGTCTCACCAACCCTGTACACAATAACCCACGTCCAGCCTTACGGCCCTGTACACAATACGCCAGGTACAGTTTCACCTTCCCTGTACACAGTACTCCAGGTACAGTCTCACCAACCCTGTACACAGTACTTACGGTACAGACTCACCAACCCTGTACAAAATACTCCAGGTGCAGTCTTACCAACCCTGTACACAATACTCCGATACAGCCTCACCAACTCTGTACACAGTTCTCCAGGTACAATCTCACCATCACTGTACACAATACTCCAGGTACAGTCTCACCAACCCTGTAGACAATACTCCAGATACAGCCTCACCAACGCTGTACACAGTTCTCCAGGTACAATCTCACCAGCCCTGTACACAATACTCCAGGTACAGTCTCACCAACCCTGTAGACAATACTCCAGATACAGCCTCACCAACGCTGTACACAGTTCTCCAGGTACAATCTCACCAGCCCTGTACACAATACTCCAGGTACAGTCTCACTAGCCCTGTACACAGTACTCCAGGGGCAGTCTCCCTAACCTGGTACACAATACTCCAGGTACAGTCTCACCAACCCTGTACACAATACTCCAGGTACAGTCTCACCAACCCTGTACACAATACTCCAGGTACAGCCTCACCATCTATGTACACAATACTCCAGACAGCGTGTCACCAACCCTGTTCACAATACTCCAGGTCCAGCTTCACCACCCTGTACACAATACTCCAGGTACAGTCTCACCAACACTGCACACAGCGATCCAGGTACAGTCTCACCAGCCCTGTACACAGTAATTAAGGTACAGACTCACCAACTCTGTACAAAATAATCCAGGTACAGTCTTACCAAACCTGTACACAATAAACCAGATACAGCCTCACCAACTCTGTACACAGTTCTCCAGGTACAATCTCACCAGCCCTGTACACAATACTCCAGGTACCGCCTCATCAACACTGTACACAATACTCCAGGTACAGTTTCACCAACCCTGTACACAATACTCCAGGTACAGTCTCACCAACCCTGTACATAATACTCCAGGTACAGGCCCACCAACCCTGCACACAATAATCCAGGTACAGTTTCACCTTCCCGGGGGTACACAGTACTTAAGGTACAGACTCACCAACACTGTACAAAATACTCCAGGTACAGTCTTACCAACCCTGTACACAATACTCCAGATACAGCCTCACCAACTCTGTACACAGTTCTCCAGGTACAATCTCACCAGCCCTGTACACAATACTCCGGTACAGCCTCACCAACCCTGTACACAATACTCCAGGTACAGCTTCACCAACCCTATTCATAATACTTCATGTACAGTCTCACCAACTCTGGACACAATGCCCCAGGTCCAGCTTCACCACCCTGTACACAATACTCCAGGTACAGTCTCACCAACACTGCACACAGCGATCCAGGTACAGTCTCACCAGCCCTGTACACAGTAATTAAGGTACAGACTCACCAACTCTGTACAAAATAATCCAGGTACAGTCTTACCAAAACTGTACACAATAAACCAGATACAGCCTCACCAACTCTGTACACAGTGCTCCAGGTACAATCTCACCAGCCCTGTACACAATACTCCAGGTACCGCCTCATCAACACTGTACACAATACTCCAGGTACAGTTTCACCAACCCTGTACACAATACTCCAGGTACAGTCTCACCAACCCTGTACATAATACTCCAGGTACAGGCCCACCAACCCCGCACACAATAATCCAGGTACAGTTTCACCTTCCCGCGGGTACACAGTACTTAAGGTACAGACTCACCAACACTGTACAAAATACTCCAGGTACAGTCTTACCAACCCTGTACACAATACTCCGGTACAGCCTCACCAACCCTGTACACAATACTCCAGGTACAGTGTCACCAACCCTGTGCACAATACTCCAGGTACAGCCTCACCAACCCTATACACAATACTTCATGTACAGTCTCACCAACCCTGTACACAATAACCCACGTCCAGCCTTACCGCTCTGTACACAATACGCCAGGTACAGTTTCACCTTCCCTGTACACAGTACTCCAGATACAGTCTCACCAACCCTGTACACAGTACTTACGGTACAGACTCACCAACCCTGTACAAAATACTCCAGGTGCAGTCTTACCAACCCTGTACACAATACTCCAGATACAGCCTCACCAACTCTGTACACAGTTCTCCAGGTACAATCTCACCAGCACTGTACACAATACTCCAGGTAGTGTGTCACCAACCCTGTACGCAATACTCCAGGTACAGTCTCACCAACACTGCACATAGTGCTCCAGGTACCGTCTCACCAGCCCTGTACACAGTACTTAAGGTACAGACTCACCAACCCTGTACACAATACTCCAGGTACAGTCTCACCAACCCTGTAGACAATACTCCAGATACAGCCTCACCAACGCTATACACAGTTCTCCAGGTACAATCTCACCAGTCCTGTACACAATACTCCAGGTACAGCCTCACCAACCCTGTACACAATACTCCAGGTACAGTCTCACCAACCCTGTACACAATACTCCAGGTACAGTCTCACCAACCCTGTACACAATACTCCAGGTACAGCCTCACCAACTATGTACACAATACTCCAGATAGCATGTCACCAACCTTGTTAACAATACTCCAGGTACAGCCTCACCAACCCTATTCACAATACTTCATGTACAGTATCACCAACCCTGGACACAATGCCCCAGGTCCAGCCTCACCACCCTGTACACAATACTCCAGGTACATTCTCACCAACACTGCACACAGCGATCCAGGTACAGTCTCACCAGCCCTGTACACAGTAATTAAGGTACAGACTCACCAACTCTGTACAAAATAATCCAGGTACAGTCTTACCAAACCTGTACACAATACTCCAGATACAGCCTCACCAACTCTGTACACAGTTCTCCAGGTACAATCTCACCAGCCCTGTACACAATACTCCAGGTACAGCCTCACCAACCCTGTACACAATACTCCAGGTACAGTCTCACCAACCCTGTACACAGTACTTACGGTACAGACTCACCAACCCTGTACAAAATACTCCAGGTGCAGTCTTACCAACCCTGTACACAATACTCCGATACAGCCTCACCAACTCTGTACACAGTTCTCCAGGTACAATCTCACCAGCCCTGTACACAATACTACAGGTAGAGGCTCACCAACCATGTACACAATACTCCAGGTTCAGCCTCACCAACCCTGTACACAATACTCCAGGTACCGCCTCATCAACACTGTACACAATACTCCAGGTACAGTCTCACCAACCCTGTACACAATACTCCAGGTACAGTCTCACCAACCCTGTACATAATACTCCAGGTACAGGCCCACCAACCCTGCACACAATAATCCAGGTACAGTTTCACCTTCCCGGGGGTACACAGTACTTAAGGTACAGACTCACCAACACTGTACAAAATACTCCAGGTACAGTCTTACCAACCCTGTACACAATACTCCAGATACAGCCTCACCAACTCTGTACACAGTTCTCCAGGTACAATCTCACCAGCCCTGTACACAATACTCCGGTACAGCCTCACCAACCCTGTACACAATACTCCAGGTACAGCCTCACCAACCCTATACACAATACTTAATGTACAGTCTCACCAACCCTGTACACAATAACCCACGTCCAGCCTTACCGCCCTGTACACAATACGCCAGGTACAGTTTCACCTTCCCTGTACACAGTACTCCAGGTACAGTCTCACCAACCCTGTACACAGTACTTACGGTACAGACTCACCAACCCTGTACAAAATACTCCAGGTGCAGTCTTACCAACCCTGTACACAATACTCCGATACAGCCTCACCAACTCTGTACACAGTTCTCCAGGTACAATCTCACCATCACTGTACACAATACTCCAGGTAGTGTGTCACCAACCCTGTAGACAATACTCCAGATACAGCCTCACCAACGCTGTACACAGTTCTCCAGGTACAATCTCACCAGCCCTGTACACAATACTCCAGGTACAGCCTCACCAACCCTGTACACAATACTCTAGGTACACTCTCACCAACCCTGTACATAATACTCCAGGTACAGGCCCACCAACACTGCACAAAGTGCTCCAGGTACAGTCTCACCAGCCCTGTACACAGTACTTAAGGTACAGTCTCACCAACCCTGTACACAATAACCCACGTCCAGCATTACCGCCCTGTACACAATACGCCAGGTACAGTTTCACCTTCCCTGTACACAGTACTCCAGATACAGTCTCACCAACCCTGTACACAGTACTTACGGTACAGACTCACCAACCCTGTACAAAATACTCCAGGTGCAGTCTTACCAACCCTGTACACAATACTCCAGATACAGCCTCACCAACTCTGTACACAGTTCTCCAGGTACAATCTCACCAGCACTGTACACAATACTCCATGTAGTGTTTCACCAACCCTGTACACAATACTCCAGGTACAGTCTCACCAACACTGCACATAGTGCTCCAGGTACCGTCTCACCAGCCCTGTACACAGTACTTAAGGTACAGACTCACCAACCCTGTACACAATACTCCAGGTACAGTCTCACCAACCCTGTAGACAATACTCCAGATACAGCCTCACCAACGCTATACACAGTTCTCCAGGTACAATCTCACCAGCCCTGTACACAATACTCCAGGTACAGCCTCACCAACCCTGTACACAATACTCCAGGTACAGTCTCACCAACCCTGTACACAATACTCCAGGTACAGTCTCACCAACCCTGTACACAATACTCCAGGTACAACCTCACCAACTCTGTACACAATACTCCAGATCGCATGTCACCAACCTTGTTCACAATACTCCAGGTACAGCCTCACCAACCCTATTCACAATACTTCATGTACAGTATCACCAACCCTGGACACAATACTCCAGGTACATTCTCACCAACACTGCACACAGCGATCCAGGTACAGTCTCACCAGCCCAGTACACAGTAATTAAGGTACAGACTCACCAACTCTGTACAAAATAATCCAGGTACAGTCTTACCAAACCTGTACACAATACTCCAGATACAGCCTCACCAACTCTGTACACAGTTCTCCAGGTACAATCTCACCAGCCCTGTACACAATACTCCAGGTACAGCCTCACCAACCCTGTACACAATACTCCAGGTACAGTCTCACCAACCCTGTACACAGTACTTACGGTACAGACTCACCATCCCTGTACAAAATACTCCAGGTGCAGTCTTACCAACCCTGTACACAATACTCCGATACAGCCTCACCAACTCTGTACACAGTTCTCCAGGTACAATCTCACCAGCCCTGTACACAATACTACAGGTAGAGGCTCACCAACCATGTACACAATACTCCAGGTTCAGCCTCACCAACCCTGTACACAATACTCCAGGTACCGCCTCATCAACACTGTACACAATACTCCAGGTACAGTCTCACCAACCCTGTACACAATACTCCAGGTACAGTCTCACCAACCCTGTACATAATACTCCAGGTACAGGCCCACCAAACCTGCACACAATAATCCAGGTACAGTTTCACCTTCCCGGGGGTACACAGTACTTAAGGTACAGACTCACCAACACTGTACAAAATACTCCAGGTACAGTCTTACCAACCCTGTACACAATACTCCAGATACAGCCTCACCAACTCTGTACACAGTTCTCCAGGTACAATCTCACCAGCCCTGTACACAATACTCCGGTACAGCCTCACCAACCCTGTACACAATAATCCAGGTACAGCCTCACCAACCCTATACACAATACTTAATGTACAGTCTCACCAACCCTGTACACAATAACCCACGTCCAGCCTTACCGCCCTGTACACAATACGCCAGGTACAGTTTCACCTTCCCTGTACACAGTACTCCAGGTACAGTCTCACCAACCCTGTACACAGTACTTACGGTACAGACTCACCAACCCTGTACAAAATACTCCAGGTGCAGTCTTACCAACCCTGTACACAATACTCCGATACAGCCTCACCAACTCTGTACACAGTTCTCCAGGTACAATCTCACCATCACTGTACACAATACTCCAGGAAGTGTGTCACCAACCCTGTACACAATACTCCAGGTACAGTCTCACCAACACTGCACACAGTGCTCCAGGTACAGTCTCACCAGCCCTGTACACAGTACTTAAGGTACAGCCTCACCAACCCTGTACACAATACTCCAGGTACAGTCTCACCAACCCTGTACACAGTACTTACGGTACAGACTCACCATCCCTGTACAAAATACTCCAGGTGCAGTCTTACCAACCCTGTACACAATACTCCGATACAGCCTCACCAACTCTGTACACAGTTCTCCAGGTACAATCTCACCAGCCCTGTACACAATACTACAGGTAGAGGCTCACCAACCATGTACACAATACTCCAGGTTCAGCCTCACCAACCCTGTACACAATACTCCAGGTACCGCCTCATCAACACTGTACACAATACTCCAGGTACAGTCTCACCAACCCTGTACACAATACTCCAGGTACAGTCTCACCAACCCTGTACATAATACTCCAGGTACAGGCCCACCAAACCTGCACACAATAATCCAGGTACAGTTTCACCTTCCCGGGGGTACACAGTACTTAAGGTACAGACTCACCAACACTGTACAAAATACTCCAGGTACAGTCTTACCAACCCTGTACACAATACTCCAGATACAGCCTCACCAACTCTGTACACAGTTCTCCAGGTACAATCTCACCAGCCCTGTACACAATACTCCGGTACAGCCTCACCAACCCTGTACACAATAATCCAGGTACAGCCTCACCAACCCTATACACAATACTTAATGTACAGTCTCACCAACCCTGTACACAATAACCCACGTCCAGCCTTACCGCCCTGTACACAATACGCCAGGTACAGTTTCACCTTCCCTGTACACAGTACTCCAGGTACAGTCTCACCAACCCTGTACACAGTACTTACGGTACAGACTCACCAACCCTGTACAAAATACTCCAGGTGCAGTCTTACCAACCCTGTACACAATACTCCGATACAGCCTCACCAACTCTGTACACAGTTCTCCAGGTACAATCTCACCATCACTGTACACAATACTCCAGGAAGTGTGTCACCAACCCTGTACACAATACTCCAGGTACAGTCTCACCAACACTGCACACAGTGCTCCAGGTACAGTCTCACCAGCCCTGTACACAGTACTTAAGGTACAGACTCACCAACCCTGTACACAATACTCCAGGTACAGTCTCACCAACCCTGTAGACAATACTCCAGATACAGCCTCACCAACGCTGTACACAGTTCTCCAGGTACAATCTCACCAGCCCTGTACACAATACTCCAGGTACAGCCTCACCAACCCTGTACACAATACTCCAGGTACAGTCTCACCAACCCTGTACATAATACTCCAGGTACAGGCCCACCAACACTGCACACAGTGCTCCAGGTACAGTCTCACCAGCCCTGTACACAGTACTTAAGGTACAGACTCACCAACGCTGTACACAATACTCCAGGTACAGTCTCACCAACCCTGTAGACAATACTCCAGATACAGCCTCACCAACGCTGTACACAGTTCTCCAGGTACAATCTCACCAGCCCTGTACACAATACTCCAGGTACAGTCTCACCAGCCCTGTACACAGTACTCCAGGGGCAGTCTCCCTAACCTGGTACACAATACTCCAGGTACAGTCTCACCAACCCTGTACACACTACTCCCGGTACAGTCTCACCAACCCTGTACACAATACTCCAGGTACAGCCTCACCAACTATGTACACAACACTCCAGATAGCGTGTCACCAACCCTGTTCACAATACTCCAGGTACAGCTTCACCAACCCTATTCACAATACTTCATGTACAGTCTCACCAACTCTGGACACAATGCGCCAGGTCCAGCTTCACCACCCTGTACACAATACTCCAGGTACAGTCTCACCAACACTGCACACAGCGATCCAGGTACAGTCTCACCAGCCCTGTACACATTAATTAAGGTACAGACTCACCAACTCTGTACAAAATAATCCAGGTACAGTTTTACCAAACCTGTACACAATACTCCAGATACAGCCTCACCAACTCTGTACACAGTTCTCCAGGTACAATCTCACCAGCCCTGTACACAATACTCCAGGTACCGCCTCATCAACACTGTACACAATACTCCAGGTACAGTTTCACCAACCCTGTACACAATACTCCAGGTACAGTCTCACCAACCCTGTACATAATACTCCAGGTACAGGCCCACCAACCCTGCACACAATAATCCAGGTACAGTTTCACCTTCCCGGGGGTACACAGTACTTAAGGTACAGACTCACCAACACTGTACAAAATACTCCAGGTACAGTCTTACCAACCCTGTACACAATACTCCAGATACAGCCTCACCAACTCTGTACACAGTTCTCCAGGTACAATCTCACCAGCCCTGTACACAATACTCCGGTACAGCCTCACCAACCCTCTACACAATACTCCAGGTACAGTGTCACCAACCCTGTGCACAATACTCCAGGTACAGCCTCACCAACGCTATACACAATACTTAATGTACAGTCTCACCAACCCTGTACACAATAACCCACGTCCAGCCTTACCGCCCTGTACACAATACGCCAGGTACAGTTTCACCTTCCCTGTACACAGTACTCCAGGTACAGTCTCACCAACCCTGTACACAGTACTTACGGTACAGACTCACCAACCCTGTACAAAATACTCCAGGTGCAGTCTTACCAACCCTGTACACAATACTCCGATACAGCCTCACCAACTCTGTACACAGTTCTCCAGGTACAATCTCACCATCACTGTACACAATACTCCAGGAAGTGTGTCACCAACCCTGTACACAATACTCCAGGTACCGTCTCACCAGCCCTGTACACAGTACTTAAGGTACAGACTCACCAACCCTGTACACAATACTCCAGGTACAGTCTCACCAACCCTGTAGACAATACTCCAGATACAGCCTCACCAACGCTGTACACAGTTCTCCAGGTACAATCTCACCAGCCCTGTACAAAATACTCCAGGTACAGCCTCACCAACCCTGTACACAATACTCCAGGTACAGCCTCACCAACCCTGTACACAATACTCCAGGTACAGTCTCACCAACCCTGTACATAATACTCCAGGTACAGGCCCACCAACACTGCACACAGTGCTCCAGGTACAGTCTCACCAGCCCTGTACACAGTACTTAAGGTACAGACTCACCAACGCTGTACACAATACTCCAGGTACAGTCTCACCAACCCTGTAGACAATACTCCAGATACAGCCTCACCAACGCTGTACACAGTTCTCCAGGTACAATCTCACCAACACTGCACACAGCGATCCAGGTACAGTCTCACCAGCCCTGTACACAGTAATTAAGGTACAGACTCACCAACTCTGTACAAAATAATCCAGGTACAGTCTTACCAAACCTGTACACAATACTCCAGATACAGCCTCACCAACTCTGTACACAGTTCTCCAGGTACAATCTCACCAGCCCTGTACACAATACTCCTGGTACCGCCTCATCAATACTGTACACAATACTCCAGGTACAGTCTCACCAAACTTGTGCACAATACTCCAGGTACAGTTTCACCAACCCTGTACACAATACTCCAGGTACAGTCTCACCAACCCTGTAAATAATACTCCAGGTACAGGCCCACCAACCCTGCACACAATAATCCAGGTACAGTTTCAGCTTCTCGGGGGTACACAGTACTTAAGGTACAAACTCACCAACACTGTACAAAATACTCCAGGTACAGTCTTACCAACCCTGTACACAATACTCCAGATACAGCCTCACCAACTCTGTACACAGTTCTCCAGGTACAATCTCACCAGCCCTGTACAGAATACTCCGGTACAGCCTCACCAACCCTGTACACAATACTCCAGGTACAGTGTCACCAACCCTGTACACAATACTCCAGGTACAGCCTCACCAACCCTATACACAATACTTCATGTACAGTCTCACCAACCCTGTACACAATAACCCACGTCCAGCATTACCGCCCTGTACACAATACGCCAGGTACAGTTTCACCTTCCCTGTACACAGTACTCCAGATACAGTCTCACCAACCCTGTACACAGTACTTACGGTACAGACTCACCAACCCTGTACAAAATACTCCAGGTGCAGTCTTACCAACCCTGTACACAATACTCCAGATACAGCCTCACCAACTCTGTACACAGTTCTCCAGGTACAATCTCACCAGCACTGTACACAATACTCCAGGTACTGTGTCACCAACCCTGTACACAATACTCCAGGTACAGTCTCACCAACACTGCACACAGTGCTCCAGGTACAGTCTCACCAGCCCTGTACACAGTACTTAAGGTACAGACTCACCAACCTTGTACACAATACTCCAGGTACAATCTCACCAACCCTGTAGACAATACTCCAGATACAGCCTCACCAACGCTGTACACAGTTCTCCAGGTACAATCTCACCAGCCCTGTACACAATACTCCAGGTACAGCCTCACCAACCCTGTACCCAATACTCCAGGTACAGGCCCACCAACCCTGCACACAATAATCCAGGTACAGTTTCACCTTCCCTGCACACAGTACTCCAGGTTCAGCCTCACAAACTCTGTACACAATTGTCCAGGTACAGCCTCACCAACCCGGTACACAATACTCCAGGTTCAGCCTCACCAACCCTGTACACAATACTCCAGATACCGCCTCACCAACCCTGTACACAATACTCCAGGTACAGCCTCACCAACCCTGTACACAATACTGCAGATGCCGTCTCACCAACACGCTGTGAAACTACTTCAACATTTTGTTGCATCGATATTCTGACGTCTTTAGTTGACGGTGAACCCAATTTTAACTTGCCACTTACATCCATTTTTCCCAGTACCCTTCAAAAAATTCTGAAGGTATCAAGTCTAATTTCTCCTTCAAAAATGTATATTGATTCCCTCCAATGTTGCTGTTAATTTCTAAATATCCAATATCCCATCCTGTCTCATAGATTCCAAACGTTTCTCTGCAGATGTCATGCTAATTGGTCTGCATTTCTCCACACTATCACTTTTTCCCTTTCTCGATGTTTGGATCCATTCCTTCCATCTACCTACCATGCTTGGATCACGTTTGTTATCTTCTTTTTATCTACAATGGCTTTCCCCCCTCTGTGAAATATACAGGAAAATAAAACACAGACATTGGCAGTGCAATTAATACTTCAATGCTGATTTATTTCTGGCAGTTTCAAATGAATTACATTTGTTTCGTTAGACATGGCAATGCTTAATCCAGCTACATGTTCAAGTACTACCTTGTTACTGATATGAATTGACGTTGTGTCTTTAGTTCCACAAGCCCTCTACGATCACTTGGTATTTCTGGATGATTTTCTGGGTCTTTCTTCATGATGACAGATGCAGAATAATGGTTATTTTCTCTGCCATTTCCTTATTGTCCACAATAAACTCTCCTGTCCCGATTACAAATTTCCACATTTGACCTTACTTTTGTTTGTTTCCTTTGAAATACAGATTGTCCTTGTGTTCCTGTGTGTGAGCATGCATGTTCGCTTTTTCATTTCCTTATCATTTTCATCGTCCTCCTTTTCTGGATTATAAATTTCTGACATTTCCCAGGTTTCCAGAATGTCTGGAATTCTTCGGAAGTCACTTCTTGTAATTAAAATAATCTTCAATTTGTTATGTTAACCAACATTAAGTCACTTTATCACTCTTTGGTGTATTTACCTTAAAGAAATAGAGCTTTGCAGTATTGCCATAAAACAGATATATCGAAGAACATTGCACGAAGACAGAGAAGAGATTGCGGGGGCCTGGCTGATATTTTTACATCATCGCTGGCCACAGGTGCTATCCCGGATGACTGGAGGACAGGGAATGCTGTGCCCTTGTTCAAGAATAGTTACAAAGAAAAACCTGGGAACTATAGACGAGTAAACCGGACATCTGTAGTAGGTAAGGTACTTGAGAAGATTCTGAGAGATAAGGTATACATACATTTGGAAAGGCAGGGTGTGATTAGGAGCAGCCAGTACGGCTTTGTGCATGGGAGAGTATGGCTCACAAATCTTTTAGAGGTCTTTGATGAAGTGACCAGCAATGTTGACGAGAGCAGGGTGGTATATGTCGTCCAATTGATTTTAGTAAGTCTTTCAATACGGGTTCACATGGTACGCTGCTCTGGACGGTAAGATTGCATGGACTAGATTGGGAACATGGCAAATTAGATACAAAATTGTCTTGATGGTAGGAAGCAGAGAGTAATAGTGGAAGGATGCTGGTCGGACTGGAGGCCTGGGACTAATGGAGTGCCTCTGTGTTCGGTACTGGGACTATTACTATTTGTTTTATGTATTATGGTTTAGTTTAAAATGTACAAGGCATGATTAATAAGATTGAAGATGACACTAAATAATGTGGTCTCGTGGACAGTGAGGAAGTTTATCAGACATTGCAGCAGGACCTTGATCAGTTGGGGACGTGAGCCAAGAAATGGCAAATGGAGTTGTTTGTGGATAAATGTGGTGTTCTTGCATTTTGTAAAATCAATTCTGGGTCGGAGTTTCATGGTGAATCGTTGGGTCTTAAGGAGTGTAAGGTAACAGACAGACCCTGGAATTCAGGTGCATGGTTCTCTGAAAGTTGATTCAGAGATAGCCAGGACAGTGTGTAAGGTTTTTGGCACACTGACCATCATCAGTCAGGACATTGAATATCGAAGTTGGGGAGTTATGTTGCAGTTATACAGGATATTGGTGAGACCATACTTGTAACGTTATATTTAGTTTTGTTCACTTTGCTCTAAGAAGTATGTTATTAAACTGGAAAGAGTGCACACGAAATTACAAGGATGTTGGAAGGACTCTATGGTCTGAATTTTAATGAGAGTTTCGACAACTTAGAGCGTTTTACTTTAGAGTGTATGAGAGTGATGGGGGATCTTATGGAAGTGTATAAGATCATGGGAGGCATGGGTAGAGTGAATACACTCAGTCTTTTTTTCCCCAGGGTTGGGCAATCACGGACTAGAGGGCATCAGTTTAAGGTCAGATGAGAAAGAATAAAAGTGAACCTGAGGAGCAATTTGATTTACACACAGGGTGTTACGAATATGGAATGAGCTGCCAGTGGAAGTGGTTGCGGTGGGTACATTAACAACATTTAACAGGCATTTGGACAAATACTTGGATAGGAAAAGATTAGAAGGATACCGGGCAATAGCAGAGAAATGGGATTAGTATGAATGGACAGTTTGTTCGGAATGGACCCCTTTAGGCCAAAGGGAAAATCTCCATGCTGTAGGGCTCTATGACTCGAAAAACCATTGCTTGTCTCTCACTGAATGTTATATTGTACTTTTCCAATTCACTGGAACTAACTTGACCCTCTGGTCTCCAGGCTTCCACGATATTTGACTATAATGTTCAAAATTTCTATATTGCATGCAGACGGTATGTGAAATGCAACATATCGATGTCACAATTCCTGAAAGCAGTTTCAGAGCAAGATTAGTAATTAGTTCTCCTGACCACAAAACACCAAATCCGAAATAACCTGCTCTCTAGTTTGGTTCACAGCATACTCTCCAACTACCTGATGCACACTTATGGGAACTTATTTTTCACAACATGAGCAGTCACTTAGTCAACACAGTTTCGATGCAAATTGAGACCAGCCGGTATTACTGCAGCACCCACGATAATTTGTTACTCATTTACAGATTGAGGACGTCGCTGGATAAACAGCATTTATTGCCCATACCAGAGGGCAGTTAAGAGTCAACAGCGTTGCCTTGGGTCTGGAGTCACATGCAGGCCAGACCATGTAAGAACAGCAGTATCCTTCCCTAAGGACATCAGTGAACCAGATGAGATTTTCCAACAATCGACAATGGATTCTTTGTCATCATAAACCCTTGATCCAAGATACTTATTGAATTCACATTCCACCATATGAGATGGCAGGATTCGGATCCGTGTCTCCACAACATTACCTGGATTTCTGGGTTAAGAATTCAGTGATAATATCACTATGTCATTGCCTCCCCTTGCATATACTTGCATATCCTATTTCCAGACCATAAGATGCAAAATACATTGCGTGCCAGTTTTGGTATCGATATATAACACCGCTATAAGCATTCTGAATGGTGCAGCCGAATGGTCAACTGCCGTCCCTATCCAATGTGTTGTTCCTTCAATCCAGCCCTCTATGCTGTTACAGAGATATATTGTTGCCCCTACCCTGTGTGCTGTTTCCTCAATCCACCCCTCGAGTCTGTTACAGCATAAGGGACCACCCCATTCAGCCACACAGGATCGTTACAATGAGATGGAAGGAGACCATTCTGCCCCTCGAAGGAGTTACACAGGAATTTAGAATGAAGTAATTCAGGTCGTTGAGTGCATTGCGTCGGTATTGGGTTTAATCAGGAATGTTTCACCACATCTGTACAGGGCATTGCTGAGACCACATCAGATACACAGCGTGCAGTTTTGATCCTCTAAACTAAATAAAAGGATTTAATTACTTTCGAAGATTTTCAAAAATGCTTCCCTTTACTCATTCGTGAAATGAAGGCCTTTTGTTATCGAGGATTATCTGTTTTGGTCTCACATGAGAAATCTTATTGAACCACGGTTTTCAGAAAACGTGTGTCAGCTGTTTTCTCTTGTTAAGGGCACTAAAGTCAGAGAATATTTTTTTATGAATGAGACGTATTGATATAAACACAAATATTATGATGATATAAACCCAGTTATAAAAATTACGCAGATACATATAAACATTTCATCAAATCATAAAGCAGGCACTTTTTGTTTGCTAATGAAAGACACTGTGCACAAAAACAGCAATGCTGCACCTGCATACAGTCCATTATCATTCATTCCAGAGAATGGTCATGGAGAGTGCACATTGTCCAATTTGGTGTTCTGTTGACATTATTGTATTTTTCCACACAAAAAGGGAGAAAAATATTACTTGCCTCAGAAGCAGCAGCCAATTGGTCTCTCTCTCTTACTTTGCTCTGCCTGAAAACAAGGTGTAAAAGCAGAAAATCCCTGAGTCATCTTTTCCACTCGTGGAGGATTCCTCATGAGGAATCATAGGAATCTCTCCACCGCCAGAAGCAAATGGAGTTCAGCAAATTCCAAGTGTTCCGGGAAGGAATCCGCATTCCCAGACATGTGTGCGAACAGAATAACTTCAAAGGCAGAAAAATATTTGAGACACTCGATCATTTTACAAGAGTTGAAGGTCCCTCCCAACCAGGAGGGAGATTAATCCTCATGCACTCCCGGGTGGTACAATCATCCCAACAATTAGTCTGGTGAAACCCCTTTACACTCTTTCTGCCAAGAGGATTATCCCTTATAAAGGACAGAAAATCTGTGCACAATACTCCAAATACTATCAAATACTATCTCAACAACACTCTCACGGTTGCTCGCAATAATTCTGTTCCCTTACTTAGCTGTCTCAGCTTGTTTCCTGTGCCGTAAAAAGCTAGTCCTTCTCTCTACACTGCGAATGATGTGGAATTTAGACTTTTCTTACGTCTGTACGTCAGCATCTATAAAATCATCACCAGAGGTGCAGATGGAGATGAATATCACTCTCGGAGGGAGACTCAATGAGAAAGAATGCAATCGAAACAGGGAATGGTCACCTACCTGAATGGAAATGACTTGCGGGAACATGGAAATCTTTTGTTCTGCTGTCCCGGGATGTGTGCAGCCCTGGTCAGACCAGCATGTTATGCCAATCTTGAACTGATTGGCTGGATCAACTGTTCCACAGAACATTGAAGAGTAAACTACATTGCTGTGGGTTTGCAGTCACACCGAGACCTGACCAGGGAAGGATGACCCATCGACTTCTCTGCAGGACATGAGGCAAACAGATAGACTTTGTTAAAAGAAGTGGTGATGATTTCATTTGCATTCCATCAACTTCCTTCATGAGACACCAAAAGATTATTATTCTGTGCTGCTTGATAATGAGTCAATGACTTGACCACCATGCACTGTCTACCCATCTGACAGATTCTGTGGAGAGGACAAATTAACCATCTCAAGTGCAAACATTTTGTGACGTAAGCATACTTAGAAGAGACTTGAAACGTTTATATCTGGATTTACCAAAGACACAAATGATGAATTATTCAGCAGTTGCACTTAGACTGAAAAGGAGACTGAAATTTCCTGATAGTGGCCTTGGGCAGGATTGATGAGTGGGGAGAATATGTAGAAATGCAAATCTGAATGGAGAAAAAGGATCATTGAGTTTAAGAACAGTCTGGTTTCTCCTCGCATATTGTTAAGTAAGTTGTGAATAGTAATTTACTAGTTATAATTTGTAAGGAATAAAATTTTTGACTGTATCTGAAAATGATGACTTCCAAATTCTAAAATTTGAATGTGAACAGCAATTCACTTCAACTCAGCTCAATGGTCAGGTGGAATGACTTACCAGGAACACCAACTATAGCGAGGATGGGATAGTAACCACCTTGTATAATCCAAAGGATATCTTCGACCCGTGATGCTAATGTCATCCAAGGCTGAGAAAGATAGTAAAGACCCCAGGATAAACTCCTGTCTGTTGTAATATTCTAGTATAATGTTCCCAGATTCTGATCCGTTACTGGAACATTCCAGTCTAATGTTCTCAGATTCTGATCTCTTCTCCTCCTGTCTCTCGAGCTCCTGATCCCTGTTAGTCCAGTCGTTGATTCTCCCGCCCATACTGGGATAACACATTGAACCAAGTCCTTAATTAATGGAAGAGGCAAACCCTCCAGTGACACATTTACGATCCACGAAGACTGACATCAATCACAGTCACTGAACAACTGGCTCCAGCCAACGCCTTTCAATTCAATATTGTTTTAATAATTTCAAAAAAAAAATTCAAACTTTCGCATTCTGGATGGAATTTGTGTGGGTGACTGATGGAACAAATCTTGAGGCTGATAGATCAATTGAGTGTAAACATTCAATCTAACTTGGATGCAGGAGTAATGCCATATGTTTATAAGAACATAAACACGCTTCTCTGTTTATAAATGGAAACTTACATCCTGGAACTACTGATCAAGCATTATAATTTCAATGAAACATTTCGGCAAATTTTATAGTTCATGACCTGATGAGAATATGTGTCTGAGAACCGTGAGGTTATAACAGACAAATGGCATGGTTATGTTAACAGAGAACTGAACGTGACAAATGCAATTCAGATTGTTATTCCAGTTTCGGAGAGAGGCAGATGAGGCCTGTGCTATTGATGTTTTCGATGTTAGTGAGCTATGATGAAGTGTCATTTACTGGACTTCAATTACAGTGTGATTATGATATTGTGGAGGAGACAGAGAACAGAGAATTGAAGGACATGGCAGTTCAGACGGGAGGCAGGGAAATAATATTCCCCAGTCATCAGTATTGGAATGTTACCCTTTATAACTCATATGAATTAGATTCAAGAATACATTTAAAGTTAGGAATGAGGAGTAAAATCTCTTCATTGAACAGAAAATACAGGACAAAATGATTTTCTGTCCATTCTAAACTATGGAAAGTACACAGAGATAGGATGCACTCATGATATTGAGCCACATAAATTGAAATGTGTATTACAAAACCAGGGAAGTGGTGTACAATCTTTCTCCATCATTATCTGGCCCACAGCTGTGATGCTGATTTCCCCTCTGTCAGTGATCCACCTCATTGAGGTTCTCTTGCGCAGTATCTCAGTATCGAGCATGATTTTCAGTTCCTGATGCTGTTCACCCAGTCTGTTTAAATTTAACCACCTTCTCACTGTAAAAAACAACTTTGCCTTTCGAACTCTGTTTAACTGTCAGCAACTCAGCTCTATGATATTATTGAAGATAAATGCTCTGGGAACACAGTCAGTACCTGCACAGTGCTCACAAGGTATGGCACTAGATAAGTGCCTTGCAGTCCGTGAGAATGTCTAAATAAAATTTCCATTTTCTGGCTGTTCCTGTCTATCTCCCCTCATGCGGTCTTCTAATCTATCCAACTCACGCTCGTTTAGCATCCCTCCAATCACTCCCTGTTTCCAAAGTGTGCAGTTGTACAGCTTGATGTTCGACTGGGACAACACAACTATTATCGGACAAGCCAAACAGAGAACAGCCAGGGAATTCCTTGAGGCATGGCACTCATCCACAGATTTTATCAATAAACACATCGACCTGGACCCATTGTATCGGCCACTGCAGCGGACAGCTGGAACAGACAACCGGAAGTGGCAGAGACATACCACTACAAATACCGCAGGAAACAACATAGACACACTTCACAGGAGGCTCACAAGCATTGAGGATGTCACCTAGACAGGGGACAAAACGTCTTCAACACAAATTCCCAGCTCGGCGAACAGAACCAAACAACGAGCACCCGAGCTACAAATCTTTTCACGAACGTTGTGGCCATTTTGGAGAAATAGATAGAACAGGAACAGGACTGATCGTTGGAGGGTCCGGGGTTTAGATGCTTCATTAAGAACAAGGAAGGTACTAAAAGTGGCGGGGGGGGGGGGGGGGTGGCATTGTTAATCAAAGACAATATTACGTTGGCAGAAAGGATGTTTGGTAAGGACTCATCTACTGAGGTAGTATGGGAAGAGGCTAGAAACAAAAACAGAGAGGTCACCCTGTTGTTACTTCTCTATAGACCTCTGAAAAGTTCCATAGATGTAGAGTAAGGATTACAAAGATGATACTGGATAGGAGCGAAAATAACAGATATTGACAGAAAACGCTACAGTTCAATTACTTTATATGGGTCAGTTTTAGTCCAATGTGTGCAAAATGGTTTCCTGACACAGTATGTACATAGGCCAACAAGGTACAAGGCCAAATTGGATTTGATACTGGGTAATGAACCAGACCAGGTATTAGATTTGGATGTAGGTGAACACTTGGCTGATAGTGACCGCAATTCAGTTATGTTTACCTTAGCGATGGAAAGGGACAGATCTATACCGCAGGGCAAGTGTTATAGCTGGGGGAAAGGCAAGTATGATGCGATTAGGAAAGGTTTTAGGATACATTGAATGGGGAAGGAAACTGCCGGGGATGGGCACAATTTAAATGTGGAGCTTTTTCAAACAACAGCTACTCTGTGTCCTTGATAAGATTATACCTGTCAGGAAAGGAGGAAGTCGTCGAGTGAGACTGCTGTGTTTTACTGAATAAGTTGAATTTCTTGTCAAGAGGAAGAAGGAGGCTTATGTATAGATGAAACGTTAAGGCTCAGTTCGGGGGCTTGAGAGTTACAAGTTATCCTGGAAGGACTTAATGAAAGAGATAAGAATAGCCAAGAGAGAGTATGAGAAGTTTTCGGCAAGTAAGATCCAGGAAAACCCTCAAGCTTTGTATCAGTATGTCAGGAATAAAAGAATGACCAAATTAAGATTAGGGTCAATCAAGAACAGTAGTGTGAAGTTGTGTGTGTAGTCCACGGAGATAGGACAGGCACTAAATAAATATTTGAATCAGTATTCACAATGGAAAGACAATTCTGTCGAGGCCTATATGGAGTAAAGGCTATTAGACTAGATGGGATTGAGGTTCGTAAGGTGGAGATGTTAGCAAATCTAGACAGTGTGAAAATAGATACGTCCTCTTGGCCAGACGAGATGAATCCTAGGATTCTCTGAGAAGTTAGGGAGGAGGTGACACAACCATTGGTTCGAATATTTACATCGCCATTGTCTACAGGAACAGTGTCAGAAGATTGGACGATAGCAAATGTTGTCCCTTTGTTCAAGAAATGGAGAAGAGACAACCCTGGTAATTATATACCAGACTTATTTTGGTTATGGGTAAAGTGTTGGAAAGGATTGTAAGAGACAGGATTTATTATTATCTAGAAAGGAATCATTTGATTAGGGATAGTCAACAAGTTTTTTGTGAAGGGTATGTCATGCTTCACAAATCTTATCTAGTTCATTGAGAAGGTGACCAAACACGTGGATGAGGGTACAGTGGGGTATAAGGGTTTCAGTAAAACATTTGATAAGTCCCCATGTTAGTTTATTGCAGAAAATACGGAGAGTGTGGTGTTGGAAAAGCAGAACAGATGAGGCAGCGTCCAAGGAGTAGGAGAGTCGATGTTTCCTTTGTAAGCCCTTCATCAGGAATCCGTGTTCTGGTCCCCAGCATCTGCAGTCTTCACTTTCTCCTAGCTCCTCGGATGCTGCCTGATCTGCTGTGCTTTTCCAGCACCACACTTTCGACTCTAATCTCAAACATCTGTAGTCCTTACTTTCTCCTAGAAAATACGGAGACGTGGAATTGAGGGTGATTTAGTGGTTTGGATCAGAGATTGGCTAGCGGAAAGAAGACAGAGGGTGTTAAATGATGGGGAATGTCCATCCTCGAGTTCAGTCGCTAGTGATATAATGTAAAAGTCTGTTTTGGGGAGGCTGTTGTTTGTCTTTTTTGAAAATGACTTTAATGAGGGACTGGAAGGATGAGTTCGTAAATTTACGGTTCGCAGTCAGGTCAGTGGAGCTGTGGGCAGTGCTGAAGGATGTTGCAGGTACTGAACTGTAATGTTCTCTGTTCATGCACCTACAATGGGCTGAATAGCTTCCTTCTGTGATGTAACAATTCTGAGGTACTATGACCCACAGTAAACGCTTTAGGTGCCTGGAGAGACAAGCTGGTCCAGTAAAGGATACACACTGCACAACCATCCACAACCTTCCTCTTCTCTGATATGCAGCGGCCTCAACATATCTGCCCAAACGAAATAGATTGATTCAAATTCAAGCAGTCAGGAGGACGTTCACCCGAGGGGATTGCCATCAGAGGATTTAATGATTAATAAGATTTCAGAATAACACCAATAATAAAATAATAACACAGCAGCATAACCATTGGCAGCAGAGTAAAACTTACAGTTGGAAATAGTTTCAAGTTCAACATTGTGTCCAGTTTTGGTCACCTTGCTATAGGAAGGATGGTATTAAACTGGAACTTTACAAGGATGTTGCCAGAACTCAAGGGTCTGAGTCATAGGGAGAAGTTGGATAAGCTGGGACATTTCTCTTTAGATCGAAGGAGACTGAGGGGCGGCCTGAAGTGCTTCGTGAGGCTAGTTATGGCCCACATCAGTTCCAGTCTCCAAGCCTGCCTCGATCCCCTACAATTTTCCTACCAGTGGAATGGGTCCATAGTGTGTGCCATATCCCTGGAACATCCGGACAACAAGGACACCTATGTCAGATTCCTGCTCATTGACTATAAGTTCACCTTCAATACCATTATTCCCTTTAGACCGATCACAATACTCCCTGAACTTAGTCTTGGCTCCGCCCTCTGAAATTGGATCCTCAGCTTTCTGACCCACAGTACACAATCAGTGAAAATAGGTAAGTGTGTCTCTTCCATGATAATATTCAATACTGAAATCCCAAAGGATGTGTCCTCAGCCACCTACTATAATCCCTGTAAACCCACGACTGTATTGCCAAATTTTAAATGAACACCACCTACATATTCACTGATGATGCCATCATAGTAGGACAGATATGTAATGATGGCAAGTCAAAATACAGAATGGAAATAGAGGACTTTGTGATGTGCTGCACTGAGACCAACCTCTTTTCAACATCGCCAGAACTAATCAACTGATCAATGACTTCAGAAAGATAGGAGGAGAACATGGCCCCACCTACATCAATGGAACTGAAGTTGAAGTGGTAGACAGCATTAAGTTCCTCGGATTGACGATAACCGACGTCCTGTCCTGGACTTCCCAGTTAGATGTGACAATCGAGATGTCACAACAACGCATCTTCGTTCTCCGGCAGCTCAGGACATTGGGCATGCCCACAAGGATCCAGACCAATTTCTACTAATGCACCACTGAGAGCAAACCATTTGGGTGCATAATGGCCTGGTGTGGCAACAGCCCAGCCCAGAACAGTAAGAGAAATAACAGAAAGTTCTGTGCACAGCCCATGCCATGAAGTAAGCCAACGTCCCATTCATTGACTCCATTTACAGGGCTCACTGCCGCGGAAAGACTGGCAACCAAAGACCCATCGCACACTGGATCACCTACAATCTCTTCCATCAGGCAGGCAGTACAGAAGATTAAACACACAATCCAGCGGCTCAACAAAAGCATCTTTCCAACCATTATTAAACTGAGTAATGGAATCTCTAATTTCAAATAGTGCTGATCTTAATTACATTGATCTTGCCTATTGCATGCCATTTTTGGTGTAGCCTGTAAGCCTCAGTCTGTTTTTAGTTTACCCTCTGATCTGTATGTCCTTGCTTATTGTAGGAGCGAGATTCCCCAGCGAGGGATAAAAACTCTGGTGGCAGACAGGACACAGGCAGGAAGTGGACTTTAATTCAAGCAAAAACTGTTTATTGCAGGGAGAGTACCAAATGATCTTCCTCAAATCTGGCTTTGACATGAGAAGGCAATGGTTTCCTTAATCCTCAGCTCACATCAGAAGAGGGTCGCTGCTCCCAGTTACCTGGAGCTGTGGGGTGGTGGGTATCTCCGAGTTTTCATCTGGTGGTGGGTGGCCTTTACCAGTCACCTCAGAGAGTTCGTCGTTTCCTGTTTGGGAGGTATTTCCCTCCTTTCTCCCCGCAGCGCTCTGTCTCTTCTTCTGATGATGACCCTCCCTGAGCGCATCTTTGATTAGATTACTTACAGTGTGGAAACAGGCCCTTAGCTCAACAATTCCACAATGACCCGCCGAAGCGCAACCCAACCAGACCCATCACCCTACATTTTACCCTTCAACTAACACAATGGGCAATTTAGCATGGCCAATTCACCGAACCTGCCCATTTTTGGATGGTTTGTGGTGCCTTGCTTATCTTTTGCCGTCTACCTCTGGCCATCTGTGCAAAGGTGGCGGACGCTCGTCTTGGGCAGGCTGTGTACACGTGGTCCGCCTCTCCACACAGATTACAGTTATTGGCCTCTTTGCATTCCTTGGTCGGGTGACCTTCCTGCTTGCAGTTCCGACAGATAGCGACCTCACAGTCAGCCGCAATGTTGCCTGACCTCCCGCAGGTTTGGCACAGTTTTGTCTGCACTCCGTATGTCAGGCACCCTCTGCTCTCTCCGATTGCAAAGCTGGAAGGTGGTTAGTGGATGTTCCCATGGCATCGACCCTCAGGGTTACCCTGACCTGCCGATTGCTGGTCCAGATTTGGAACGGGTCCACCACATCAGTGCTTTCTGCCTCAACCTGGACGTATCTTCTCAGGAAGGTGAGAACATCAGCTGCTGGAACGTGGGGGCTGTACATTAGAATCGCATTAATACGACTGCTCTTTGCAGGACGCACACACAACAGCTGACGAGATGGAGAACAGAGGCTCTCCTTCCTTCTCCTTGAAGCCCTTCAGGAGCTGTTCGCACTGCTTCACGCTCCTCAAGGTCACATCGAAATAGCCTGCCCCACGAAAATGCTACATGCAGCACACGTTTTTTTTTAATTTCAAAAATATACTTTATTCATCAATAAATTTGATTGTCTGTACAGTTTGTCATGGCATACATGCGTAAACATTTAAATACAGATATCAGAGTTTATCATTTTTATATACAGGTCTGTACATTTAACAAACATATGTCCATATATTTTGCTGAGGCGTCAGCAGAGCCCAAATGACTGCGTGGGCCCCCTGTTCTTCTTTAGGCAGGCAAATGTTACACGGTGGTCTTTCCCCACCGCGCCTTGGCGGCAGCTGCTCCAAGCTTCAGTGTGTCCCTCAACACGTAGTTCTGGACCTTGGAATCTGCCAATCTGCAACCCACAGTCGGGGTTAACTCCTTCAGCTGGAAGATCAACAGGTTTCGGACAGCCAAGAGAGCGTCCTCAACCAAGTTGATGATCCTCCAGGCACAGTTGATGTTGGTCTCAGTGCGTGTCCCGGGAAACATCCCGTAGAGCACGGAGTGCCACGTCACGGCTCTGCTCGGGATGAACCTCGACAAACAACACTGCATTCCTCTCCAAACTCCTTCTGCATAGGCACATTCCAGAAGGAGGTGCGTGACAGCCTCATCCCCCACCCCCGCAGCCGCTTCGACTGCTTCAAACCCACAACACTCGAGCAAAATCTTCTTCATGAATGCCATCCGATTGACAGGTGTACGATCCTCCACCTCTTTCCAAGTTCCCCTGACTGTGTTGCGAATGCCCTGGCCTGGGCTGCGGGCTGCTGATGAGGTCATAGCTCCTAACTTGGCTGGTCCCTGAATTGGCGTTAGGCCGAAGCCAGCATAAAGATCCACCAAGAGCAGGATAGCACAACCAAACGAACCTTCACCGTCCAATCACGATCCAGCGATGATCTCGACGAGCTGTGATGACTTGCAACTCGACACCCGTCCTGATATAAACAGACACTTGATCTTAGCCAAGAGGGACTCTATTAAAAATCTTTCTGAAAATCCAAGTTTAGTTCCTCTATTGCTTTCCAGTAATTAATCTACCAGTCAGTTTCTCAAATATGTTTCCCATTTCATCAATGTGTGTTGAGTTTTTTTTATGCCCATTTTTCAATTCCAATAATTTTCCCAAGTTAGTTTATTTACTAATTTAATACTATATACTTTTCTCCTCGGTCTCAGGTTTTCTGGTATTGCTTTGTTTATATCTATTTTTCTGTGGAGACAGAAGTGAAGTAATTGATTCATGCTCCTCTGTTCTCCATTCTCCATTCCCTGGTTTCAGGCTGTAAGGAAGCTGACACTTTGATTGGAAAGAACAGCTGCTGTCTATTCACCCTGTCCATGCCACTTGTAATCTTAAACCTGAATTACTTACCCACTCAACTTTCTCTGCTCCAAGGCAAACAAATCAAGCTTATCCAGCCCCTCTCCACAGCTCATATGTTCCATCCCGGGAACATCTAAGTGAATCTTCTCTGCACCTCATCCAATAAAATCACATCCTTCATGTAATATGGCTACGAGAACTGCACACAGTATTTAATTTGGCCTTACCAAAGTGCTATATACCTCTCATAATCTTTGGGTCAACCAACAAAGGCTATATCTACGGTCCTGCTTAACTCATCAATGATCATATCCAGTCACGTTAAAGGATGTGTGGAGAAGCACCCTCTGAACGTCCGAGTGTGCAGCCATTCATTGAATTCTCCCCTATCTGGTTCCATCTTCCAAAGTGCATCACCTCATATTTATCAGGGTGACATTCCATCTGCCATTGATCATTTTCATCTGACCAATCCACCAGCATCTTTCTGTAATATAAGTCCTTCTTCCTCATTGCCATCCACCCCGTCAATCTTTGTTTGCAACACAGACGTGCTTATCACACTCCCCCTACCCATTTCATATTCACATCACCAATGGTTATCACGAATAATAAGGGATACAGCACTGATCTCTGTTGTACACCATGGGACATTGGTCTCCAGTCACAGAAAACAGCCTTCTACCACGTAGTTGAGTTTGGATGCAACTTGGCGAGTCACTAATAGGTCTTACCCTTTCCCTGGTTATTCTGTTCCAGATGACATACCTGTAGAATATCTGGGGATTCTCCCTAATCTTGCCTTGCCAGCAGGTTTCCATTGCCCTGCACACGTCAGTCCCATCTGAGTGAAGAATTCCCTCCTTATTGCGGTCTTAAATGGCCTGTCCCTTATCCTGCCATTATTTGCCTTAAGTGTAGAGTAGACAACCAGAGAAACATTCTGTTTGTTTCCACTTGTCACATGTTTCGTAGATTTTCTACATTTTATTGCGTTCTTTGAAATTGGGGAGGTCACAACACAAGTCCCACCATCAGAAAATCTTGTCATCTGAGGGATTAATCTGGAGAATGTCCATTGCATGTCCTCTGTGTTCAGTATACTCTTTCTTAGATTAGTCACCTACACCGTGCACATTTGTCCAAGTATACTCTCACCAACACTCTATGCAACTGCTTAATGATGTCTCTACATCAATATTCAGATTCGCTTAAACGAAGGCCAACCTAACTTTAACTTTCCAATTATATGTATTCTTCCAATTATATATATTATTCACGTTAATTGCTTTTACGAGCTCACAGTGTGAGTTCTTACAGAAAGACTTCTGAAAATCCAAATGCACCACTTCCACTGGTTGTCCATTATCTATGCTGCAAAAAAAACAACTTCAAACAATTCCGAAGTTTGTCAGGTATGATTTCTTTGTCAGAAATAAATAGTGATTCTCTGTAATGTTGCTGTCCATTTCTAAATGCCCAATATCACATCTTATATAGTAGATTCCAACTGTTTCCCTACAGATATAAAATTAATTGGTTTGCAGTCATCTACGTTATCTCGTCTTGCCTGCGTATATAGTTGGATCATGTTTACTTTCTTCCTGTTATCTACAATGGCATATGGCCTTTGCAGGATCGAAAGGAAAATAAAACACAGTCACCGACAGTTCAATTAATATGCTGTTTTATTTCAGACATTTTGAAATGAAGTACTTGTGACCCATCAGACTTAGCAATGATCAATCCAGCGAGACTTTCAAGTACTACCTTGTTGCTGATACGCATTGACTTTATTTCTTTCTTTCCACAATTCCCATGTGACCATTTGCTATACGTCGGAGATTTCCTGGAGCTTTCTCCATGAAGACAGATGTGAAGTAACTGGTTAGTTTCTCTGCCATTTCCTTTTCCTCCACAATAAATTCTCCTATATCCTACAAATTTCCACATTTGACCTTGCTGTTGTTTTCTTTAGTACATGGATCGTAGATATAAGCAGTCTGTGTGTTTCGTGTTTATTTCTATTCATGTTCTTTTTGATTTCCCAGACACTTTCTCCTTCCTTATTTTCGGAAAAGTAAATCTCTCAGAATGTTCAGGTTTCCACAATATCTGGAATTCTCCTGAAACTGATTTCTTTGGTTTAATGCAATCTTTAATTTCTTACATTAACCATCATGAGTCACCTTCCCTTTCTTTGATGTTTGTAACGTAGTGATATGTACGTATTTTTCAGACGTTGTAGCATTTCTATCAATAACAACCATTATTTAGCTCGCACTAAATGTCATATGATATTTTTCCAATTCACTTGACACTCTCGTTTCCGGGCTTCCATGATATTTGAGTCTAATGTTCAAAAATTGTAATTTCCATGCAGACGCCGTGTAAAATGCAACGTATTAATGTCATGATTCCTCAAAAGCTGCTTAAAAACAAGATTATTAATTAGCCCTTGTGACTACACAACACCACACCCGAAATTACCTACTCTCTAGTTTGATCAACAACATATTCTTCAACCTACCTCATATACATTTATGAAATTGACATTTCTCAGCTTTAGCAATCATTTAGTTAACGCAGTTTAGATGCAATTTTAGATCATCCAGTTCAAAGTTTGTGAGAAGATTTGTAGCTCGGATGCTCGTTGCTGTGGTTCGGTTCGCCGAGCTAGAAGTTTTGTTGCAAACGTTTCGTCCCCTGTCTCGGTGACATCCTCAGTGCTTGGGAGCCTCTTGTGAAGCGCTTCTGTGGTGTTTCCTCTGGCATTTATAGTGGCCTGTCCTGCCGCTTCCGGTTGTCAGTTTCAGCTGTCCGCTGTAGTGGCCGGTATATTGGGTCCAGGTCGATCTGTTTGTTGATGGAGTTTGTGGATGAGTGCCATGCTTCTAGGAATTCCCTGGCTGTTCTTTGTTTGGCTTGCCCTATAATGGTAGTGTTGTCCCAGTCGAATTCATGTTGCTTGTTGTCTGCTTGTGTTTCTACTATGGATAGCTGGTCGTGTCGTTTCGTGGCTCGTTGATGTTCATGGATGCGGATCGTTAGCTGTCTTCCTGTTTGTCCTATATTCTGTTTTGTGCAGTCCTTGCATGGGATTTGGTACACTACATTACTTTTGCTTATGCTGGGTATCGGGTCCTTCAGCCACACTCAGACAACAACTCATCAGAACGAAGGACCCGATACCCAGCATGAGCAAAACTATTGTAGTGTACAAAATCCTATGCAAGGACTGCACAAAACACTATATCGGACAAGCAGGAAGACAGCTATCGATCCGCATCCACGAACATCAACTAGCCACGAAACGATACGACCAGCTATCCCTAGTTGCCACACATGCGGACGACAAGCAACATGAATTCGACTGGGACAACACTACCATTATAGGGCAAGCCAAACAAAGAACAGCCAGGGAATTCCTAGAAGCATGGCACTCATCCACAAACTCCATCAACAAACACATCGACCTGGACCCAATATACCGGCCATTACAGCGGACAGCTGAAACTGACAACTGGAAGCGGCAGGGACAGGCCACTGTAAATGCCGGAGGAAACACCACAGAAGCGCTTCACAGGAGGCTCCCAAGCACTGAGGATGTCACCTAAACAGGGGACGAAACGTTTGCAACAAAAACTTCTCGATCGGCGAACAGAACCACAGCAAGATCATCCAGTATTACTACAACACCGACAATATTTGCATATCTAATTTCCAGAGCATGGGATGCTTAAAATTTGCACAACTGTTTTGGTTTAGAAATGTAAGACACCAATGTGTGTTCCTCCTTGTTGTTTACAAGGTTGACGCAAACTGATTCTGAAGAAGCTGAGGGATGTGGTCTGTGGTGTTATTAGTGACAGATGTGGAGAAGACATTGGGGAGGCTCACCCCGATGCTGAGATGATCCGAAGAAATGCCCATCAATACAGGAGAAGCATCAATAACCTTCCCCGCTATGCCAGGCAAATGTTTCCATATTCTCTCTACTCCCTCACACTCACTGTATATCTGTTATATTCCTGATGAAGGGCTTTTGCCTGAAACGTCGATTTTCCTGCTCCTCTTAGGCTGCCTGACCTGCTCTGCTTTTCCAGCACCACTCTGATGTAAATCTTGTTTCCAGCATCTACAGTCCTCACTTTTGCCATATCTGTTATAGCACCTACACCCGAATAAGGCTCTTGCTCCACCACTCTCACTATTGCATGCGACACTCTTTTTCCTTCATTCTTTCTGTCACTGAAAGCAAATTAGTTTGAATTTATTGTTTTGCCAACATCGAACCAGTAAGGCGATTTAAAAATGCGGACATTTTGAAGGTTGGAGAGAGAGAAGATGCCATCGAGTCGGAAGAAGCCTGTGGATCAACCATGTTGCTCTGCAAGACATTAGGAAATAATCTCTATCAAAGATATTTGTTCATATGAAACTTATTCACATTAAACAGAAATATGACGACCCAGGGTATTCATCAGCCGGAAGAGTGACGTCACAGAGGATGGCTGTGGCTGTGTGGCTTTGGAATTAAGTTGATGTAATCTTCATAAGAGTCTTATTGAAACCGCATAATGTTATTTAGTTGGAGTCAGATAATCAGCAGTTGTGGCGGGGATTAGATTTGTGAATACTTGTTGTGTAACGTTCACTTTTAGAGTTAAAAAAATAAATTGACATTATTTCCTTTAAATAGTGAAATGTGGGAGTTCTCTGTCACTCATATTCTAATAGATTACGAGGTGAGGTGAGCTTTCCTGGGTGTTCACTTTTATTAACAGAGGGGTTCACCGCCATATTGTAACACTTGCAAAGACCAACAGAGAGCAACGAAAAAATAAATAAGGAGTTTGAAAATTAAATATGAGAGTAAGTAAGCCAATCTTGTAAAGAACGATTGTGAGAGCTTGTTTCAATACATAACAGGCAAACGAGAGGCAAAAATAGGCATTTGATCACTAGAAATTGACACTAGAGGGATAGTAGTGCGGAACAAGGAAATGGCTGAGGAGCTGAATAATTACTTCGCGTCAGTCTTCACGGTGGAAGACACGAGTAATATCCCAAAAATTACAAACAGTGAGTGGACAGAGCTAGGTATGGTGGCCATCACCAAGGAGAAAGTGCTGGGAAAAACTGAATGGCCTGATGGCAAGTAAATCACCTGGACCAGATGGACGTTAATCCAGAATTCTAAGGCAGATAGCTGACGACACAGTGACGGCATTGGTAGTGATCTTTCAGGAGTCGCGCGAATCAGGGAGATTCCCAGAGAACTGGAAAATAGCTAACGTGATGCCCCTGTTTAAAAAATGGAGTAAAGCAAAATACGGAAACTTACAGACTGACTAATCTAAACTTGGCTATGTGTAAGATCCTGGAATCCATTATGAAGGATGAGATTTCTTAATACTTGGAGGTGGATGGTAAAGTAGGACAAAGTTAGCATGCTTTCATCAAGGGGAGGTCATGCCTGGAAAATCTGTTAGAAAACCTTGAGGACGTAAAGAGCAGCTTCGAACAAGGAAAGGCAATGGATGTCATACACCTGGACGTCCAGAAGGCCTTTGGCAATGTGCTGACTGGAGGCTACTGAGTAAGACAAGGGCCCATTGTTTTCGAGGCAAGGTGCTAGCATGGATAGAAGTTTAGCTTTCTGGCAGGAAGCAAAGAGTGTCGATGAAAGTGTCCTTCTCAGGTTGACAGTAGGTGACAAGTGGTGTTCCATACGTCTCAGTGTTGGGATCACATGTTTTCACTTTATACATTAACGATCCAGATGAAGGAACTGAAGAAAGTCAGGCTACATTTGAAGATGATACAATGATAGGTGTAGGAACAGGTCGGGTCAAGAAGGATATGGACAGATTAGGATAATGGGCAAAAAAAGTGGTAAATGCAGTACAAAGTGGGAAATTGTGGGAACATGCACTTTGGTAGAAAGAATACAAACATGGACTACTTTCTAAATGGGGAGAAAACTCAGATATCTGGAGTGCAAAGGGAATTGGGAGTTCTACTCCAGGATTGTCTCAACGTAAACTCGCAGGTTTAGTCATTAGTTAGGAAGGCAAATGCAATGGCGGCATTTATTTTGAAAGGATTTGAATGTTCAAGCAGGGACGTACTTCTGAGGCTCTATAAGGCTTTTGTCAGACCATATTTGGAGCATTGTGCGCTGTTTTGAGCCCCATATCTCAGGAAGGATGTGTTGACCTTGGATTTGGTTCAGAGGAGGTTCAAGGGAATAGTCACAGGAATGAAAAGCTTAACATACGAGAACGTTTGAGGACTCTGGGTCTGTTCTCGATGGAGTTCAGAAGGATGAGGGGGATCGAATTGAAGCATACAGAATATTGAATGGCCTGGATAGTGTGGATGTTGAGAAGACCTCCATTGGTAGGAGACTCTAAGACCCAAGGACACAGCGAAAACCTTTTAGAATGGAGATAAGGAGAAACGTCTTCAGCCAGAGTGTGGAGAATTTATGGAATTCATTTTCGCAGAAGGCAATGGAGGTCAGGTCATTGAGTATATTTAAGACAGAGATAGATAGGTTTCTGAGTATCAAAGAGATCAAGGGTTACAGGGAAAAAGCAGGAGAATGTGGATGAGCAACTTGTCAGGCATAATTGAATGGTGAATCAGAATCGATGGGCTGGATGATCTAATTTCGGTTCCTATGTCCGATGATCTTTTGGTCGTAAGCCGCAGCCGATTGCTTCCTTTCTATCACTGTGACACTCTTGACAGCAAAGTGCAAGAGTAAAAAAATCCCTGAGTCATCTTTACCAAACATGGAGGATTCCTGTTGAGGATTCATGGGAATCGCTCCACTGCTCGAAGGAAAGGAAATTCTGTCAAATCCAACTGTTCCAGGAAGAAGTCTCATATCTGCTGTTTCTTTGAGTAGAATAATATCGGAGACAGAATAGCAGTTGGGACACATTATCACTTTTCCATTTGATATGAGTTCAACTGCTAGGCAACTTGGAAACCTTTCCTTATTCTTTTTCGTCTTAAGACATGTGTGTTTGTGTATGTGTCTGTATGTGCGTAACTCTGTGTCTCACATTTTTCGCGAAAATGACCTAGGTTACACTTAAAACCTGTTGCAACCAGTGGCGAAGTGGGGCTGGTAAAGGAAACAGTGACCCTCCAACAGTGGTTGGAGCGGGAATGAGGCATTATCACGGGGCTGTTCAAATGGAATTCTTTTCCCCCGAAGTTTCATCCCAAGATGGCAGCTCATCACCACCACTTCCAGCGCAATTACACATGATCCATAAATGTTGGCCTCTCAACAACAGACACATTCCATGAACAAATCAAAAATTATAAACTGCAGCAGAATTAATTGGGTAGGAGCAAGACTGATAGATAAATCTCTGGTGCCTTCCAGATTAGTGCTGCCTGTGCACTTTGACTTTGTGCAGTTTCCTAGTATTTATTCAAAGTTGAGTTTATTCAACATGTGCCAGACATGTGAATGGAGGAAAATTGTGGACAGACAGAAAAGTGCTGCGGAGACCACACTCAGATCAGCCATGATCTTACTGCCTGGCCGAGCAATGACAACGTGTCTAATGACCTACTCCTGCTCCTCAGGTCTCTGTTCCTATGTTCCATTCAGTCCTTACAACCACTTGTATAGGAGCAGATGGAGACCACTTGCTCCAAATACCTGGTTCGCTGTATTACAGGATATCATTCAGTCCCTCAACGCTGTGTGGTTTGTTGTGGGTTGGAAAATGTGATGGGAAATCCAAGCTGTGTATGAAAGTGGTCTCCCACCTCTTTAAAGAGTGTCTCCTCTCTGCAAGTGGTGTTTCACTTGTTGGTCATGTTGTAGACCCAGATTCATGTGAATATCGGGCCCATATCTCTCCCAGAGATGGCTCACAGGATACATGTCTCTCACAACCCTCAACATTCAATAACAGCACTTCCAGGAAAATTGCAACCATTCATTTTCCAAAGACAGAATACGAGAACATAAGAAACAGGAGTAGGTAATTTGGATGCCCACGCCATTGTATGCGATCATGTCTGACCGATTGTTGGCATTAACTCTATTTTAATGGCCAATTCTTGACACCCCCTCAGGTCTCTGACAGGTCAAAAATCCATCTATCTCCTCGTTAAATACTTGCAGTGATCTAGTTCCCCTAACTTTCTAGACCTGAGAATTGCTGACATTCACTACCCTCTATGAGAATAAAACACTCTCCAGACAGACACCATCCTATTAACATTAACAGATGGGGTTAACCGATCTGCTCAGGTTTGAGGGATTGAACCAGATATCAAGGCAGGATATGATTGAAGATTTTATCTTCAGAGGCACTTAAATATCCAGAATCATATATCCCGAATAAAATAAAATTAAAATACAAGCCATGGAATTTATCACCTTCTCAGTGTCTGTGCAGAACATAACGAGTGTTTGTCCATCACCATCAAGTTTCAATGCAATGACCTCTTATTCTCTGACAGTGCCGCAGAATAATCTTCATTCACTCCTCTTTTACCATCAGCCCAGGGATTACTATGGTGAAATCTCTTTGTACTGTCTCTGTTGCAATGAGATAATTCCTTTTAAAGGTGAGAAAAACTATCCGCAGTATCCCAAATACTGCCTCAACAACAATATCAGTGATAATCATAATAATTCCTTCCCCTCACTTCCCGGTCTCCAATTCTTTATTATGACGTAAAACCTCATTCCATCTCTATGCATTGCCACTGAGGTGGAATTTAATAGTTTCTTACATTTGTATGTCAGCATCATTAAAGCCAGCAGCAGAGGAGCCGGTGGAGATGATCATCACTCTTGGGGATAGACTCAGTGAGAAATATTTCACTTGAAATAGGGAATGGTCACCTACCTGAATGGAAATGAAGTGTAGGAATAAGGAAAACAGGCACAAGAAGGGACCTAACTTTACCTTTTTTCTTCTCTCACCGGATGTGTGCAGCCCTGGCCAGGCCAGCATGTTATATGGATCTTGAACTGAGTGACTGGTTCAGCTGTTCCACAGGACAGTAAAGAGTAAAACACATTGTTGTGAGTTTGCACAGACCTGACTGGGGAAGGATAACCCATTGATTTCTTTGAAGGACATGATGAAATAAGATGGGATTTGTCTCACAAATGATGATAGTTTCATTTCAATTACATTAATTTCCTTTTGAGATATCAACAGATTATTATTCTGTGACTCTAGCTTATGTGCAATGTCTAAAGCAGGGTGCAGTGCCTGACCGTCTGACGGATTCTGTGCAGTGAACAAGTTCAACATACTCAAGCGCAATTATTCTGTAATTAACATGTGGTCAGATAGGACTTGATAACGTGTGTCCAGATTGAGAACAGTCTGGTTCTCCTCGCATATTGGTGAGTAATTTGTCATGAGTAATTTGCTCGATACAATTTGTGAGGAATAGAATATTTCATTGGAATTGAAAATGTTAACGTCCACCTTTCTAAATTTTAACTAATATCGGAAGCAATTCAGTTTAACCTGGCTTAATGAACAGATATAATAACTTACCAGGAACACCAACTATAGCGAGAATGGGATAATAACCACATTGAATAACCAGCAGAAGATTATAAATCCACCAAGCTAATGATATTCCAGGCTGGGAAATCCAGTAAAGACCATAGGATAAACTCCTGTCCATTGTCGGAATATTCCATTCTATTGTTTTCAGATTCTGATCCATTGTTGGAAAATTCCAGTCTAATGTTCTCAGATTATGATCTCTCCTCCGGTCGCTTTGGAGTAGCTGATCCCTGTTCGTGCTGTCGGTGACCTCCTGCTCATACTCTGGGATAATTCATTGAACCGAGTCCTTAATTACTAGAAGAGGCAAATCCGCCCATGACACATTTAGGATCCACGGAGACTGACATCAATACCATTCAATGAACTAATAGCTCCAGTTAACCGGTTTCAGTTCAATAATATCTTATTAAAATTCAAAATATGATTAATATTTACACATTCTGATATGAATATGTGAAGGGGACTGAGGGAACGAATGTCGGGGCTTGTAGGGCAATTCAATTCAATCTGCCTTGGATATGGGAGTAATACTGGAGATTTATCGGAACGTGAAAATACTTCCCTGTTTTTAAATGGAAGCATACGTCCTGTACCTGCTGCTCAGGCATCACAATATCAATGAAACATTGAGAGAATTCTATCATCCATGATCTTGAAGAAAATGTCCTTTAGACTATGTGCGTTTACAAAAGACAATGGCATTATGTTAACAGAGAATTATAGCTAAGAGACAATGGGGACTGCAAATGCTGCAGAATTCAGTATAGATAAAGTGTGGTGGTGGAAAAGGCACGGCTGGTCAGCCAAGATCCGAGGAGCAGGAGAGTCAACTTTTCAGTCAGGTTCCTTCTTCATGACTGGGGAGGGGTAAGAGGGCTGAGAGAAAATGGGTGGTGGGGTGAGGCTGGGGAAAGGTAGTTAATACGAGGATGAAGGTGGGAGGTGATAGTGATAGGTCGCTGGGGAGTGTGGAGCGGTCGATGGGAAGGAACATGGACAGGTAGGTCACCTCGAGAAGGCGGATCTGAGTTGGAGAGTTGGATTTTGGATCTATTTGGGTGAGGGTGGTTTGGAAACTGGTCAATTCAATGTTCATGGCTTGTGTTTGTAGGCTCCCGAGGCAGAAGATGAAGTGTTCATGGTAAGAACCTGGTATTTCTCTTCCCAACCCTCTCTAGCATAATAATATCCCTCCTATAACATAACGACTAGAATTGCACACAGTGCAACAGAAAAGGCTTCATCAGTGTTCTGCACAACCTCAGCATTACTTCTCAACTTCTAGTCGCAAAGTTCTGAGCAATGAAGTAACCTTAAACACCCTGCAGCACAAACTTCAAAGAATTATACCTGCGCCCCGGGACCCTCTTTTCTAAATAACTATCAAAACCCAGCATTAATTGTACAAACCCTCCCCTTGTTTGATTTATCAAAATGCAATACCTCGCATGTGTCCAAGTTAAACTCCATCTGCCATACATCCGCCAAGTGAGAGATATCACTACCCCTTCTACATTCCCCCTTCGGATTAAAAGGACACTCCCCTTACCATTAGGTCCACAAACAACAGCTTTGACTTTCCCTAAGATGCAGAGCTTGGTTTGCTTTGCGCAGAGGGAGGAGTGGGTAAGGAGAAGCTGGATAGTGAACAGTTACCTTGTATGACATCATGATTTTAGGAAGAGGAAAGCCACATGTTAGAGATTTGAAATAGTGACCGGTGCTTTGGACCCAGAATTTCCTCATCTCTGGTGTTCAGTATTGATATCTACCCGAGAACCTTCATAGTGCAGAGTGTGTTTGCAGGATTTATTTCCCTGGTATAGTAGACTACTAATAACAGCCATTTAAACCGGAAATCATAGCCAAGCAATTAAAGATGTTCATAGTTTATCTCAATGGCACAGCGAATGCACTCAACATCCTATAGTTGAGGCTAATAACTTGTACTTTTTTTCAATGAGAAATGTCCCCTGTATAATTTTATAATGTGAACCAGAATTAATAAATCCATATACTTAAAATAGGACCCAAAATCTGGGCATGGTTTAGCATGGTTTAGGCCTTGTGTAGTGGATTGTGCCCACGTTTCTGAGCCAGAACTCTGAATTCGATTCCAGTCCATGAACGTATGGTAGTGCCCATATCTCTGGAGAAGGTGAAGTGTGTTTTCATGTCCTGTGGAGGTGTATCACAGCATGTTACAACAGGCTGAAGAACAAACACACAGGAGCATCATGTATCAGCTTTAGGGACTAATGATGAATGATGGTAGTGAATGATTTACTGTGCCGTAAATTCTAGTCTCAAATACTACCGAGCTGTTTCACAATATATCTGAACAAGTTGATTAAACATTTTTGGAATCGTGCCTTGATGGAGAAGGAAGAGGTACGACGACTGAATTTGAGTGCTTAGACCCAGGATGACTAAAAGCACCACCATTCGTCTTGATTGGAGTCACATTTACACTTTCTAGAGGTTTATAAAATTATGAAGGGCATGGATAGGGTGAGTGGTCAAGGTTTTTTTCCCCCCAAGGTAGGAGAGTCTAAAACTAGAATGCATATATTTAAGGTGAGAGGAGAAATATTTGAAAGATAATGAGAAGCAACTTTTTTTTGCTGCAGAGGATGGTGCTTCTATGGAATAAGCTGCCAGAGAAACTGGTGAAGGCTGGAACAATTACAGCATTTAAAAGGCAACTGGATGGCTTCATGATTAGTTGGACTTGGGCCAAATGCTGGCAAATGTGAGTGGATTAATTTAGAATATTTGGATGGCATGAGCGAGTTGAAGGGTCTGTCTCCCAGTTGTACATCTCTATGAATCATTTATTTACTCAATGAAGGTCTCTTTGTAATCTTCAGTTGTTTTTCATTGTACAAACACTGTCCACTGTACACCCAAACTCGATGTCATCCACAAATTTACGAAATATACCTTCTATAACTCTCATCTAAATCATTTATTTAAATTACAAACAAAAGTGAACCCAACAATTTTGCCTCTGGATCATCGCTGCCCACAGGCTTCCAGTTCAAAAAACAACCATCCACCACCACCCTGTCTCCTGCCATTAAACAGATATACGCAGAACATACACACACATACAGAGACACCGATGCAACCATGTCTTTAAGACGCAGGTTAGATTAAAACCACGATCAAGAGTGACAGTGAGAAGGCGGGGAAATTGTGTTGAGAAACACACCAGACAGGATCAAACTGCAAAGTAGACTTGATGGGCCAAATGGCCTAATTCCAATTTCCTATGCTCTGTGGCCTTAAGGTGTCAGGATTATTTTCCAAGGGTGCAGTAGAAGCTAAGTTTGATAAATACTTGACTGAACAGTCAATGGGACTGTGGCATTCGTTTGAGGGGATGAATGGTATATGCTTGTTCCTATTTGCTGTGCCCTTGTATCTGAAAAGAGGAGGTGACTTGCTGTGAGGTTAACACACTTTAAAATGAAAGGGGTCTCCCATTTTTCCTTTGTTCCTTTCTCCTTTGGATTGTGTGATCTGTGGCGTTCTCATCCCCCGGGGACAGTGAAGTCTGGATTATTGAGGATATTCAAGGCTGACCTTGACTGTCCTTTGATGGACAGGGGAGGGAATGTTTATTGGGAATTCAGCTGCAATCAGACCAGCCATGATGTTTCTTAATTAAGCAACAGGCTGGAGGGTCCGAATGGCCAACTGCTGCTCCTGACTCATACGTTGTTCTGTCAATTTACTCTCAATACTGTTACAGAGGGAGAGAATGATCCGATTCAGCTAGTCAGCATCGTGACAACGCTGCAGGAGAAGGCCATAATGCCCATCCATGGGTTTAGATAAGAATAGAATGAAGTACCCAACTCATTCCAGTAAATTACACAGCATAGGAGGGCGCCATATAACCATCCCAGGCTGTTAAGCAGGAGCAGGGGCACCCTGGGTAGCTGTCAGGAAATACAGAGTAGAGATCATTATTCATTTTGTGTTGGAAAGCTGTAACTATTGGAATACTTTAGGGATCTACATGAGTTCATCAAAAATTACAATCCATACAAATAAATTTGATGAAGGGGATGGAGCTCAGTTTGCTCATGCACCAGGATAGTCATTCAATGAGATGTCAAATGGAGACAGAGCGTCTGAAATGGAACACAGACAGGGGAGGGGCAGAGCGTCGACAATGGGATACAGACCCGGGTAGGGCAGAGCGTCTGGAATGGGGTACAGACGTGGCGAGGGCAGTGCGTCTGCAATGGGACACAGCCGGGGAGGGAAGAGCGTCTGCAATGGGATAGAGACAGGGGGCGGGCAGAGAGTCTGCAATGGGTTACAGATAGGGGAGGGCAGAACATCTGAAATGAGATACAGACAGGGGAGGGCAGAGCGACTGAAATGAAATACAGAGAGGGGGAGGGCAGGGCGTCTGCAATGGGATACATACAGGGAGAGGGCAGAGCGTCTCCAATGGGATGCAGACGGGGAGGGCAGAGCGTCTGCAATGGGATACAGGCAGAGGAAGGCAGAGCATCTGCAATGGCATACAGACAGAGGAGGGCAAAGCGTCTGCAATGGGATACAGACAGGGGGAGGACAGGGAATCTGCAGTGAGAGACAGACAGGGGAAGGCAGAGGGTCTGCAATGGGGTATAGACATTGGAGGGCATAGCGTCTACATGGGAGACAGACAGGGGAGGGCAGAGCGTCTGCAATGGGATGCAGACAGGGGAGGTCAGAGCGTCTGCAATGGGAGACAGACGGGGGAGGGCAGAGCGTCTGCAATGGGATACAGACAGGGGAGGGAAGAGCATCTGCAATGGGAGACAGACAGGGGGGGCAGAGCGTCTGCAATGTGATACAGACATTGGATGGCATAGCGTCTGCAATGAGAGACAGACAGGTGAGGGCAGAGTGTCTGCAATGGGATGCAGACAGTGGAAGGCTGGGCGTCTGCAATGGGCGACAGACAGGGGAGAGTCGAGCATCTGCAATGGGACACAGACAGGACGAGAGCAGAGTGTCTGCAATGGGAGACAGACGGGGAGGGCAGAGGTTTGCAATGGGATACAGACAGGAGGAGGGCAGAGCATCTGCAATAGGATACAGACGGGGAACGGCAGCGCGTCTGCAATGGGATACAGAGAGGGAGAGACCAGCGCATTTGCAATGGCATACAGTCAGAAGACGGCTGTGAGCAAAACTTCAGCAAAAAAAAAATCAGTGAATGTAGGCGATGGGAAATTTTTGTTTCGTGGAAAAGACAAAACAGCACAAAATAATTTAAATGCAAGGAGAATGCAGAACTCAGTGGTACAGAGGGGTTTGCATGTCTTCGTACATGAATCACATAAAATTACTCTGAAGATGTTGCAAGTGATTTGGAATGGAAATGGAATGATTCTGTTTCGTGCAAGGGGTGTTGGGTATGGTCTAAGCCATGTTTTTTGCATCAGTGCAGGGCATTGCTGAGATTAAATCATATGCACTATGTGTAGTTATAACTACTTAAACTGAAAAAATAATGGTTCAGAAACGTTTCAAAGATGTTGCCCTTTACTCGTTCTTGGGATGAAGGCATTCCGTTATAAAGAATTAACAGTTCAGCCTTGAGAATGGTAGATGTTTTATTGACCATATAAGATCTTGAGAAGAGTGTATTTGGTGAATATGGATGGATATTTCTTCTTTTGTGGGAGAATAAAACTGGGCAAGTTATTTAAGAATTCGACAGGTTGAAAGGAAAGGTCATTGGACCGAAAGATTGAACTCTGATTTCTCTTCATATATGCTGTCAGACAGGCCGAGCTTTTCCAGCAATTTCTGTATTTTTTTAAGAATAAAACATACTCATCTTAGCACAGATATTGTGAAGAAACGAAACGCTCATTTTTACATTATGCAGGCACATACAAACACATCTTCAAAGCAAGTACGGTCATTTAATGTTAATGAATTGATTCTGTGTACGACAACAGCGATAATACTGGAATCGAGAATGTGATGGAGTCATATTGTTCGGACAATGTTCAAGGAAAGCTCACATGGTCCAGTTTGGGTCTGATAATGTTACTGATTTAACTTACAGATGGAAAAATGTAGCCTATCTGTGAAGTGACAGTCTATTGCTCCCTTTCTGTTTCCCTGTCGCTCATCACAGCACTGTGTTGGAGTGAAATTAAAAGCCTAGTCGTCTTTCCCAGTCATGGAGGATTCCTGATGAGGATTCATTAGAATCTCCCCACTGCCTGAAGCAAAGCAATTCAACCAAATCCAACTGTTTCAGGAAGAAATCCCATTGTCAAAAGGTTGTGCGAGCAGAATAACTTCAGAAGTAACTATTCAAACTCGATAGTGTGGGGAACAAGCAAGTGATTCTGTGGCTGCAAATAGGAATCCAGGATGGTGTATAGCCTCCTGCGTGCCAGGGTCCAGGATGTGTCGGAGCGGCTGCAGAACGTTCCCACAGGGTCGGGGAGCAGCCCGAAGTCTTTGTGCACATTAGTAGAAATGACACATGTAGAAATAGTGATGAGGTCCTGCAGAGTGATGATATGGAACTGAGAAAAAGGGTAGAAGACTGGACCACGACAGTGGGTAATATCTGGTTTACTTTCAGGGCTCCGTGCTCGTGAGGGTAAGAACAGGAGGATATGGCAGATGAATGTGTGGCTAAAGAATTGGTGCAGGGGGCAGAGATTTTTGGATCAATGGGATCTTTTGGGGGGCAGAGGTGACCTGTTCAGGAAGGGTGGGTTGTACCTGAACTGGAAGGGGATCAATATCATGGCCGGCAGGTTTGCTAGTGCTGCAAGGGCGGATTTCAACTTGATTGGCTGGGGTTGGGGAGGGGTGGAATCCTCAACAGCAGGGAGGCAAGTGCGAGGCTGGAAGGAGATACAGTAATCAGAAACAGAAAAGTGAAGAGACAGGTCAGGCTAGATCACGACAGGGAGCAAGGAATGCCTGTTGGATTAAATTGCATTTGTTTCAATGCAAGATGGCTGGCAGATAAGACTGATGAACCCAGGGCGTAGATATGCACGTGGGACTAGGATATTATAGCCATTACAGAAACATGGCTAAGGTAGGGACAGGATTGGCAGCTTAATGTACCAGGGTAAAGTTGTTTTATGCGGGACAGAGATGGTGGAAGGAGGGGAGGGGGAGTTTCATTTTTGATCAACGCGAGTATCACAGCAGTGATCAGAGATAAAATAACTGAAGGAACATCCAGTGAGGATTTGTGAGGAAGCTTAGAAATAAGAAGGGAATGGTGATATTATTTGTGTTGTTCCAAAGGCCCCCAAATAGTAAACGAGGAATTAGCGGAACAAAAATATGTAGAGCGATTGGGGAGACTTGCAGGGCCAATGGGATTGCATTAGTAGGAGATTTTAATTTTCGTAACATAGACTGGGAATGACATAGAATTAAAGACTGAGACGGGGTGCATCTACGAAGTGTATTCAGAAAAGTTTCCTCAAGCAGTACGTAGAGGGTGCAACTGGGGAAGGGTCAAAACTTGACCTCCTCTCAGAACTAGGGCAGGACAGGTGATTGTGGTGACAATGGGGGAGCACTCTGGGACCAGTGACCATAGTTATATTAATTTTAACATAGTTATGAAAAAGTACAAAACAGGCCCACATGTTCAAGTTCTAAATTGGGAAAAGGCGAATTTTGATGGAATTAGGCAGGAGCTTGTAGGGGTTGGTTGGAGGAGTTTGTTTGAAGGCGAAGGGATCCCCTGAAGTGGGAGGCCTTTAAAAGTGAAACGTCTAGAGTTCAAGGTCTATATGTTCCTGTGTGGGTAAAGGGCAAGGTTGGCGGAAGAGGGAAGCATGGATGTCACGAGATATTGAGGCTTTGACCAGCAAAAAGGAGGCGTGGCTCAGGTCCAGGCAGCAGGGATCGAGGGAATCCCTGGATGTATACAGGGGATGCAGTAATTTACTGAAGAAGGAAATCAGGAGGGCGAAAAGGGGGCACAAGATAGCTTTGGCTGAGAAGACTATGGTGAATCCAAAAAGGTTCTTTATGTATATTAAAGTAAAAGGAATAACTAAATGAGAATATGACCCCACAATGTCCAAAGTGGACATGCATGTCGAGAACCATAGGTGATGTGAGAGATTCTCAAGGAATATTTCTCTTCTGCCTTAACCGTGAAGAAATACATGAAGATTTGGGAGGTGAACAATGGTCGTAGTGTTATCTTGGGATGAGTCAATATCACAGGAGAAGACGTGTTGGATGCATTAGAATGTATGAAGGTGATAAATCTCTTGGTCCTAAACAGATGCATCTAAGAAAACTGCAAGAGGCTACAGAAGAAACTACGGGGACCCTGGTTTATATTTTTTTATCATCGTTAGCTACAGTTTAGGTTCCAGAATATTGCAGATTAGCAAATGTTGTGCCATTATTCAAGAAGGGAAAAAATGAAAAATCTGCTTTCTATAGACTAGGAAACCCTACATTTGTGGTAGGTAGGTTACTTGAGAAGTCTCTGAGGGATGAGATATGCATGCATTTGGTAAGATAAGGTTTGTTTAGAAATAGTTTTTTTGACAGATTCCCTACAGCATGGAAACAGGCCATTTGGCCCAACAAGACCGCACCTATATTAACCACTGACGAATGCACATAACACTATGGGTAGCTTAGCATAGCCAATTCACCTGACCTATACATCTTTGGATTATGGAAGTAAAATGGAGCACCCAGAGGAAACCCACACAAACATAGTAAGAATGTGCAAACACCACATAGAGAGTCATCCGAAGCTGGAACCAAATCCGGATTCGTGGCACTATGGGGCAGCAGTACTAGCCACTGAACCACCATGCCACCCTTGTTATTTTTCAATACAGTTCAATGACACAGGGACAAAATCTATTCTGCCTTTCATCCATGATGGACTTTCCAGTATCACATACCATGGATAATTTATTCTCCACTGAAAGTGTCATCTTATTATTATTTATTAGTTTGTTCTTATTAATTTTAATAATTATTATTAATAGTTGTTTTTAGACTGGAAAGATTGCATGGCTTTTAGGAGTGGGAGATCATGCCTCTCAAATTTGTTTGAGTTCATTGATTAAATGACCAGGAATGTTGATGAGGGATCGGCGGTAGACGAAGTCTTCGACGAAGACGAAGTTTTCAGTAAGGCCTTTCAAAAGGTTACCATTGATAGGCTGGTCTTGAAGGTTATAATCTTCGAGGAGAAACTGAGGACTGCAGATGCTGGAGATCAGAGCTGAAAATTTGTTGCTGGAAAAGCGCAGCAAGCCAGGCAGTATCCAAGGAACAGGTGAATCGACGTTTCGGGCATGAGCCCTTCTTCAGGAATGAGGAAAGTGTGTTCAGCAGGCTAAGATAAAAGGTAGGCAGGAGGGACTTGGGGGAGGGGCGTTGGAAATGCGATAGGTGGAGGGAGGTCAAGGTGAGGGTGATAGGCCGGTGTGGGGTGGGGGCGGAGAGGTCAGGAAGAAGATTGCAGGTAAAGAAGGCGGTGCTGAGTTCGAGGGATTTGACTGAAACAAGGTGGGGGGAGAGGAAATGAGGAAACTGGAGAAATCTGAGTTCACCCCTTGTGGTTGGAGGGTTCCCAGACGGAAGCTGAGGCGCTCTTCCTCCAACCATCGTGTTGCCATGGTCTGGCGATGGAGGAGTCCAAGGACCTGTATGTCCTTGGTGGAGTGGGAGAGGGAGTTGAAGTGTTGAGCCACGGGGTGGTTGGGTTGATTGGTCCAGGTGTCCCAGAGGTTTTCTCTGAAACATTCCGCAAGTAGGCGGCCTGTCTCCCCAATATAGAGGAGGCCACATCGGGTGCAGCGGATGCAATAGATGATGTGTGTGGAGGTGCAGGTGAATTTATGGCGGACATGGAAGTGTCCCTTGGTGCCTTGGAGGGAAGTAAGGGGGGAGGTGTGGGCGCAAGTTTTGCATTTCTTGCGGTTGCAGGAGAAGGTGCCGGAGTGGAGGTTGGGTTGGTGGGGGGGGGGGGGTGTGGACCTGACAAGGGAGTCCCGGAGGGAGTGGTCTTTACGGAACGCTGATAGGGGAGGGGAGGGAAATATATCCCTGGTGGTGGGGTCCGTTTGGAGGTGGCGGAAATGACGGCGGATGATACGCTGTACATAGAGGTTGGTGGCGTAGTAGGTGAGGACCAGTGTGGTTCTGCCGTGGTGGCGGTTGAAGGGGCAGGGCTTAAGGGCAGAGGAGCGGGAAGTGGAAGAGATGCAGTGGAGGGCATCGTCGACCACGTCTGCGGGGAAATTGCGGTCCTTGAAGAAGGAGGCCATCTGGGTTGTACGGTTTTGGAACTGGTCCTCCTGGGAGCAGATGCGGCCGAGACGAAGGAATTGGGAATATGGGATGGCGTTTTAACAGGGGGCAGGTTGGGAGGAGTGTAGTCTAGGTAGCTGTGGGAGTCGGTCGGTTTATAGTAAATGTCCGTGTTGATTCGGTCGCCCGAGATAGAAATGGAAAGGTCTAGGAAGGGGTGGGAGGAGTCTGAGACGGTCCAGGTGAATTTGAGTTCGGGGTGGAAGGCATTGGTAAAGTGGATGAACTGTTCAACCTCCTCGTGGGAGCACGAGGCGGCGCCAATACAGTCATCGATGTCGCAGAGGAAAAGGTGGTGTGTGGTGCCAGTGCAGCTGTGGAAGATGGACTGTACCACATATCCTACGAAGAGGCAGGCATAGCTGGGGCCCTTGCGGGTGTCCATGTCTACTCCTTTGGTTTGAGGAAGTGGGAGGATTGGAAAGAGAAGTTGTTCAGGGTGAGGACCAGTTCAGTCAGTCGAAGGAGGGTGTCAGTGGAAGGTTAGAATCGCATGGAATCCAGAGGGAGCTGGCAAATTGGACACACAATTGGGGTCATGGTAGTAAGCAATGGGTACTAGTAGAAGGATGCTCTCGGACTGGAGGCCTGTGACACATGAAGTGCCTCAGGGGTCAGTGCTGGGCACATTGCTGTTTGTTATCTGTGACAATGATATTCTTACGAATGTACAAGGCATGATTAGGAATCTTGAAGATGACACTAAAATAGGTGGTATCGTGGACAGTGAGGAAGTATATCAGACATTGCAGGAGGGCCTTGTGATCAAACTGGAGAAGTGGGCCAAGGAATATATTGGCAACGTTAGATCAAGGTAGGAGTTTCATGGTGATTGGTAGGACCTTAAGGAGTGTAGTTCAGCAGAGGGACCATGGAGTTTAGGTCCACCGTTCACTGAAAGTGGGGTCATGTTTAGACATAGTAGTGAAGAAGGCTTTTGCCACACCAGCAAGCATCGTTCAGGACATGGAGGCGAGCAGTTGGGAAGTTATATTGAAGTTATTCAAGAAGTTGGTGAGGCTGCACTTGTAGTGCTGTGTTCAGTTTTAGTCACATTGCGATCGGAAGGATGCTTTTAATTTGGAATGTGTGCAGACGGAATTTACAAAAATGTTGCTAGAACTCAACAGTGTGAATCATAGGGAGAGGTTGGACAAGCGAGGACCTTTTTCTTTAGAGAATAGGAGACTGAGAGGGATCTTATATAAGTTTACATGGATAGGGTGAATGGATCCAGCCTTTTTTTCCTAGAGTTGGGGAATCGAGGAGGAGAGGGCATCAGTTTAAGGTGAGAGGGGAAAGAATAAAAGGGAAACTGGTGGAAACTGTTTGACACAGAGAATGATACATAAAAGGAATGAGCTGCCAACGGAAGTGGTTGACGATATTTAAACGGCATTTGGGCAAGTACATGGACGAGAATGCTATTGGCCATGTGCTGGGAAATTAGGTTAGTGTGATTGGATATTTGGGTCAGTATGGACGAGTTTAGGCCAAAGGGCCTCTCTGCCTCTCCCCATGCTGTAAGACTTGATGACTGCAAATAGAACAGCATTTGGGTCAAACTCTAATTTTTCCTTTGGTCATGAGTTCGAATCATAATTGGACAATATTCTTTCAAGTTAACTTTGCAGATATTTTGCTTTTCAGTTTGTTATCGACAATGCGTGTGTGTGTGCATGTGCGCGCATTTCTCAGTATTTTCAAAGAGAAGTATCAATGTGCATATTTTCAATATCTTCTCGTCATTCTTCTTTCCATCATAGTTTGAGCAACTTTGTTTCGATCATAAAAAGTGTTGGTTTAGTAGATTAAAGAAATCTGCCTGACCTGTTCCTAACACTGACCCTGACACAGTCTGAGAACTATACCATTGACCATATCACCAACCTAGTTATAAATATTTTTTTTGGCCAGTGGAAGATTGTAATAGAAAAGGGAGCAATAAGCCAAAAAAACACAGGGAATTATCGACATAATCAGCCAACGTTAGTGTCGAGGAGTTCGTTGGAGGGGATTCTGAGGGATAGGATTTACATCTATTTAGAAAGACAGGGACTGATTAGGGAGAGTCAATGTGGATTTGTGTGATGGAAATCATTTATTAATTAATGTGATTGAGTATTATGAAGATGTGACAAAGAAGATTGAAGAAGACACTTTAGTGTACATTGTTTACACAGACATCAGCAAGACATTTAATACGGTACCTCATTGTAGACAGAACACTAAAATTAGGTTATGTGTAATCTAGGAAAAGCTAACAAATTGGATACAAAATTGGATTGAAGGTAATGGATTGTTTTCCAGACTGAAGATCTGTGGCCAGCGGTGTGCTGAAAGAATCAGTGCTGAGCTCACTGCTTTTCATCACGGCTATAAACAACTTTGATGTAATTATTGGAGGCATCGTTAGTACGTTTACAGATAACATCACCAAATTGGTGCAGTGGACAGTGAAGAAGATTATCTCAGAATATAACGGGATTCTTGACCATCAATGAGCCAAGGTCTGGCAGATGGAGTTTAATTATATATTTGTGAGGTTTTGCATTTTGGTAAGTTAAAGTGAGGTAGTGCCCTGGGGAATGTTGTTGAACAAAGAGACCTATGGTCGAAGATTCATAGTTCCTTGAAAGTGGAGTTTAGGTCGGTAGAGTCCTGAGGAACGTGGTTGGCATGCTTGCCTTAATCGGTCAGAACATTGAGTACAGGACTTGGGATAGCGTGTTGCACTTGTACAGGACGTAGGTGAGGCCACTTTAAGAATGCCACGTACATGTCAGTTGAGTCTGCTAAAGGATGGATGTTGTTAAGCTTGAAAGCCTTCAGAAAAGGTTAACAAGATTTTCTGGAACCTGAGGGTTTGAGCTACAGAGAGATGATAAACAGGATGAGCTTTCCCCCATGGCCTGTCAGAGGCTGAATGGTGACATGACAGAGGTTTAAAAAAGTCCTGAGGGGCATGGATAGTCTGAATGGGCAAGATCTTTTTCCCAGTGTAGGGGCGTTCAGAACTGGACGGCATAGGGTGAAGGTGACAGGTCAAAGACTTAGAAGGGATCTGAGGGGAAACTTTTTCATACAGAGGCTGGTGGGTGTACTGTCAGGGGAAGTGTTGAAAATGGGTACAATTACACGTTTAAAATGTATCTGGTACTTCTGGTATCTGTAAAAGGTACATAAATAGCAATGGTTCAGATGGATGTGGCAAGTGGGACGAGATCTGATTAAGATGCTTGATTGGCATGGACAATTTGGACAAAGGATCTGTTTCCACTCTTATTCTCACAGCGATATGAGGAAAAATTCTAAACTGGCCATTCGAATGGGAATTCTCTTCGCCAGAAGTTTGTGGTGCTTCTCTGAGGACAAGTATTCATAGCTGAGTTAGTTAAAGATCTGACAGAGAACTGAGTCACGGATAATGGGACACAGACAGGAAGATGAGACTGAGACCACAACCTGATCAGCCACAATCTTAATGCCTGGTGGAGAAGGCTCAAATTCTCTAATGACCCACTCCTGCTCTTCAGTCCCATGTTTCTGTATTCCATTCAACCCCTCTAGCCTGCGAGACAGGAGCAGTTGGAGTCCACTTACTGTTATAGCATGGTGCACAGAAACAGAGGAGACCATTTCGTCCTTCACGACTGTCCCACACGGTTTGGGAGATGTGGAAAATGTAATTGGAAGACCCAGGCTGGATATGAAAGAGGTCGCTCATCTCTTTTCAGAGAGCATCCTCTCTGTGTAACTTGTGCTTCATTCGTTGATGATGTTTGAGACCCAGATTCACTGTGACTATCAAATCTCACCCAGGAATTGGCTCATAAAATCCGCTGGTCTCCCTGATTACAACATTCCATGAAAGACCTCCCATGAAAATAACAACTACCAACTTTCCAATAACAGAATGGGAGAGCATCAGAAACAGGGGCAGGTCATTCCCATCCCAAGCCTGCCTTTCCTTCACTAAGATCAAGGCTGACCTGCTCCAAGTCTCAAATCTTCCTCAATGTCCAAGTTTTCTTGAGCACTTCCAAAGAACACAGAACAAAGAAGAGGACTGATTTGGAGGTGCTGGTGTTGGCCTGGGGTGTACAAAGTTAAAAAAGCACACAAAACCAGGTTATAGTCCAACAGTTTTAATTGGAAGCACACTAGATTTCGGAGCGTCGCTCCTTCATCAGGTGATAGTGGAGTGCTTACGCCTAACACAGAATTTATAGCAGAAAGTTACAGTGTGATTTAACTGAAATTATACAATGAAAAATGGGTTGTCTGTTAAGCCTTTCATCTGTTAGAATACCATGATAGTTTCACTTCTTTCATATGTAAATCACAAAACCTTTTTTGTTAAAAGTTGCATTCTCAGGTTAGCTGTTAATAATGGTGATAGCTACACAATATGTTGAAAGTTTGTGCCCCCCTGTGTTGTCTGTCTATTGCCATGATGTTATATTTAGGTTTATAACCTAAAAAGTGAGATAACGGAGTTTTAAATGAATTCATGCTGTTTTTGAGCTCAGAGTTCTACATGAATGTATGCAGTTAGGAACTTCAGCCCTCGACGTTGTGCCGTTTGTCCTACTCTAAGATCAGACTATCCTACATGCTTCCGTTCACTTTGTTCCATGTGCCTATCCAAGAGTCTCTTAAATTGCCTTCAAGTATTTGACACTACTACCACCGCTGGCAGTGCATTCGACACACCCAACACTCTCTGTGTAAAGAATCTACGCTGATATCTCCCCTAAACCTTCCTCCAATTACCTTAAAATTATGCCACCTAGTGATAGACATTTCTGCCCTCGGAAAATGTTTCTGGCCATTCACTCTCTCTTTTTCCAAATATGGGGACGGCAAACACGACGGGACACAACTTTAAAGTGAGGGGAGATAGGTATAAGACGGATGTTAGAGGTAGTTTCTTTCCTCAGAGATTAGTAACGGTATGGAATGCTTTTCCTGCATCTGTAGTAGATTCGCCATGTTTATGTGCATTTAAGTTGTCATTGGACAGGCAAATGGACGTACATGGAATAGTGTAGGTGGGATGGGCTTCAGCTGAGTATGACAGGGCGGCACAACATCGAAGGCCGAAGGGCCTGTACCGCGCTATAATGTTCTATGTTCTCTGCCTCTCATCATCTTGTACACCTCTATCAAGTCACCGCTCATCTACTTTTCCTCCAGTGAGAAAAGCCCTCGATCCCTCACGGTTTCTTCATAAGACCTGCCCTCCTGTCGAGGCAGCATCCTGGTAAATATTCTCTTTACCCTCTCTAAAGCTTTCTTATCCTTCCTATAATGAAGAGACCAGAACGGAACACAATATTCCCTGTGCGGTCTGAACAGGGCTCTATCGAGCTGCAGCATTACCTCGTATCTCTTAAACTCAATCTCCCTGCAACTGATAGCCAACACACCATGCGCCTCTTAACAACCCAAACAACTTGGATAGCAACTTTGAGGAATCTGTGGACACGGACCCCAAGAACCCTCTGTTCCTCCACACTGCCAAGAATTCTGCCTTTAGCCATGTATTTTACATTCACGTTCGAGCTTACAAGATGAATCACTTCAGTTTGAACTCCACCTGCACTTCTCAGCCCAGCTCTGCTTCCTGTCAATGTCCCATTGCAACCTACAATAGCCCTCCACATTCTGTACCACTCCAACCACCTTTGTATCATCGGCTGATTTACTAGCCCACTCTTCAACACCCACATCCAGGTGCGGGACATCACTGGTCCCTTTCAGTGATCGAACACTCCTAAATCTCTGTGTAATAGAATTCCTGACATTCACTACCCTCTGTTTGAAGAAAACGTTTATGCTTCTACACCATGACCTATTGATACGAACAAATGAGGTAACACAGGGGCTCAGGTAAGAGACTGGTCCTGAACTCAAGGTAGTATTTGACTGAGGATGACGTCAAGGAACCTGAACAAAATCACACTTACTGAGAATTAATTAATTGTGACCTCTCCAGTGTTTGGTAAGATTCACGGCACAAGGGAAGATGATTATCATTGGTGGGCATCAGTCATCTCAGCCATTGGACACATCTGCACGAGATCTTCAGCGTAGCTTCCACAGCCCAGGCACCTCTAGTTTGTCATCATACTATCCCGACCGTGTGGGGAAGGAGGCTATTCAGCCCATTGAGTCTAAACTGAGCAGATTGGATTCCCTACAGTGTGTAAACAGGACCTTCGGCCAACCATCCCATACCGACCCTCCAAAGAGTAACCCACCCAGACACATTTCCCTCTGACTAATGCACCTAACATAATGGACAATTTAGCATGGCCAATTCACCTGACCTGCACATCTTCGGACTGTGGGAGGAAACCGGAGCATCGGAGGAAACTCATGCAGACAAGTTGGGAATGTGCAAACTCCACACAGACAGTTGCCCAAGGCTGGAATCGAACCTGGCACCCTGGTGATTTGAGGCAGCATAGTTAGTTACTGAGCCACCATGCAGCAGAAGAGGGGGCATTCACTGCATTTTACAATATTTTCAGAAAAAGTGTCCCTCTTCAGCCCTTGAAACAGTCTGTGGCCATGTGCAGCAAGACTCGGACAACATTCAGGATCGTGCTGTTAAAGTCTGGGGAACATTTATGTAACAGCACTGTACATTTCCACAGTAAAAGGAGGAGTTCATTTAGCAGCTCAATCTGGTTTCACAAGAATGTGGGGAAGCCATTCATCCCATTAAAACTACTGGACAAAAGAAGGATAGACGATCCAGTCCCTTCTCCCTGTTGCACAGGAAGGTGGGAGTCTGCTTTCTCCCACATGTCACGTGCATTGTATCAGAAAGAACCATTTCACACCCGGAGTCACTTACAAACGAACAGGAAGAGGTTACTCAGGTTGTCAAGCCACTAACACAAGAACAGGAAAGTGTCAGTGATGCTCCAACATCACAAACAAATGGAGCAGGGGCTGCAGAGACAGACATCTCCAAATTGATCCACATGCCTTAATTACTCATGATACATATGTGTAACTTTAACATGGTTTTCTGGCAGTCGGAATGAGGCCAACATTTTTTTAGCCATTCTCCAAGTTATCTTCCATCTCCAAGAAGGCAGACATATGGTCTCCGTGGAGGTCAGAAACATTTGGGGAATAACTAACTGTTTCAGAATGATGGTATTTTGGCTGCTGACAGGGTTGTGTACAAAGTGACATTCAATGCAGTGTCACACAGTAACTGTGTATTAAAGTGTTTAGAGTTCATTCAGAGCCTGCACCTCTCTGTCGATCGACGTGAGGGTTCTGCAGATGCAGGTAAACTGTCGTGAATCAAACTTCCAATGAAAAGTATGACATTTTCACCCTATTCAGCTGTTTGGGACAGATTGAGTTTCTGTGCACACCCATCAAGCTTCGACTTCTTATTCTCTCACAGCGATCCAGAATAAACACATATTTACTGCACTCTCTCCTCATGGTAGCATCATGCCAGTGTTTAGTCTGGTCAAACTCCTTTGCACTGTCTCGGTGACAAAGAGATCATTGATTATAAAGCTGACCAAAACTTTACACAATGCACCAAATGCTCTCTGAACAAAACATGATCAGTGGGAAAGATATTCTAACTTTTGTACTTCAATCATTTTTCATGAAGAGCCACACATCATTTACTTCCTGCCCCGTATGAATTCTGTCAATGACTTATGACCAAGGACATCCAGGTCCTTTTCAACAAAAGCACTCGCCAACCTCTCTACCATTTAATAAATATAAATGTACATGATAATATTTGTTGTTCACATCTGAATCATTTTTATACCTTGTGAACAGCTATTGCCCAAACACTGATCCTGCTGCCACCCATCAATCCTTCAGTCCAGAGAAAAACAGTATTCTTCTCGTATCTCCATTACTCAGATTTTAGTCCATGTGCTATATATTCCACCCCGACCTACCCATGGACTCTAACATTCCCCATTCTCCTGTATTCAAGCATGTCAAGCGTCTTCTAATAATACAAATACTCTATTCCCATTGGTTCTCAACTGTCGATGTTACAATGGACAATCTCCACAAACAGGTTTATCAAACATTATTTCCGTTTCCTGAATCTAGGCCGAATGTACAAAATCATATAATTATTCTCCAAGACTCTAGTCGTCAATTTCCTTATAAAAGGTTCCAATATTTTTTCTCACAGCTGACATCAAATTATTTAGTTTTCTGTTTTCCCTCTCCATCCTGTTTTAAATATTTAGGTTGACAATAGCTGCTGTCCAGTCTGCAGGATCCTTTCCAGAATCTAACTAGCTTTGAAGAATTATCAGTAATTATTTCACTAGCTCTGTTCTCATCTCAATCACTCTGAGATGTAACTTATCAGATGCAGCAACTTACGAAACTTCAATTCAATTAGATTTTCAATAACATACTCTTCATTAATTCTGATTTCCTGCAGTTTCCAGTTTTTACCAGCTCCTCAGTTTCCTAATATTTCTGGAAATTAGTTTCTGTACCTTCCCCTGTGGGGATGGAACCAATGCATTCCTCTCAGCAGGCAGATGGTTTCAGTCAACTCGTGAATACATTGGAGGACTGCACTTCAATGATGGTGGATATATTACCCACTGATGCCTGCAAAGTTGCAGAATCAATCCAGTTTAATTCACCGTGAGTGTCAGCGCAGTTCTGTCCCTGATGTGAGAACACAGGTTATACTGAAGGAGAGGATACAGCTCAGTGACCACCTCAATTTTGAGACAAGCTGGTTTTACACTTTACACCTGAATGGGTGTAGCTTAGACAAATGTTCCTGGAAATCTCAGAGAGGAAAATACAGTGCCTTGCTCCTCCCTGTTTATACAGCTTCCCTTCTTTGTAGTCTCAGCTCCATTTGTTTATCATGGACCCAGACACATTGTAAATGCAGTATTCAGACTGGGGTCCCCAGACTATTGGGGCTCCCTGAATGAACCCAGTAGCTGACATCACTAAACTGAGAACATCATCCACAGAGCCTCCACTGACGTTCCAGTTGACAGCAGCAAGTGAATTCCCCACACCTACAATGCATCCATTTAGTATTGAAAATTCCTCGGTCATCTCAATTTCTCTAGGAGAAAGTGAGGACTGCAGATGCTGGAGATCAGAGCTAAAAAATGTGTTGCTGGGAAAGCACAGCTGGTCAGGCAGCATCCAAAGATCAGGAGAATCAACGTTTCAGGCATGAGCCCTTCTTCAGGATTGATGAAAGTGTGCCAAGCAGGCTAAGATAAAAGGTAGAGAGGAGGGACTTGAGGAAGGGGCGTTGCAAATGCGATAGGTGGAAAGAGGTTAAGGTGAGAGTGATAGGCCGGTGAGGGGGTGGGGGCGGAGAGGTCAGAAAGAGAATTGCTGGTCAGGAAGGTGGTGCTGAGTTCGATGATTGGGATTGAGACAAGGTGGAGGAGGGGAAATGAGGAAGCTGGAGAAATCTGAATTCATCCCTTGTGGTTGGAGGATTCGTAGGCGGAAAATGAGGCACTCTTCCTCCAGCAGGAAAAGTGCCTCATCTTCCGCCTGGGAACCCTCCAACCACAAGGGATGAATTCAGATTTCACCAGCTTCCTCATTTCCCCTCCCCCCACCTTGTGTCAATCCCAAACCTCGAACTCAGCACCACCTTCCTGACCTGCAATTTTCTTCCTGACCTCTCCGCCCCACCCCTTCCCCAGCCTATGACCCTCACCTGAACCTCTTTCCACCGAACGCATTTCCAACGTCCCTCCCTCAAGTCCCTCCTCCCTACCTTTTATCTTAGTCTGCTTGGCACACTTTCCTCATTCCTGAAAAAGGGCTTATGCACGAAACGGCGATTCTCCTGATCTTTGGATGCTGCCTGACCTGCTGTGTTTTTCCAGCAATACATTTTTCAGCTCCTCAGTTTCTTTTCTTGGCTGAGAAAGCTCTTACATCTCCACACAGTCACACAGTAACAGTTCCTCTCTCCAAAGAAGCAGTTGACAATAGAACATTACGTTTCTCTATATCTCAGCAACTATAAGTATTGCTGTTGGAGTTGATCACCACACTCAAACACGAGAGATAGAGGGAACATAACTCACGGTAAGCAGGGGCATACCACAATAAATATGATATTCAGCAATATGTGAAAAGGGGAAATGGTAGAATAACTTGCCATTTTGTTTTTCTTCCAGTCCATCATCAGCAATCCTTTTGCTTGCTTTTCCTTTCTCTCTCTCACTCTCTCCATCTCTCTCTCTTTCTCTCTCACTTTCTCTCTCTTGCAGGACATCAAACACTCAACACAAATCTCCCGCTCACCCTTCCATCCATCCCTGATATAATAATGTTATTTCTCAGTTGCATTCAGTTTTGATAGGTTCATTGAACTCGAAACGTTATTTGTTTTTTTTTTCCGACAGACTGCCATACCTGCTGAGATTCTCCAACAATCTTTCAGACGGTGGAGAATTTTATTTCAGATCGCCAGCATCCACATTTCCTTGGCTATTTCACATTTAATGTTGTTGTTTCGCGGGATGCCAGCATCACTGGTAAGGACAGCATTTGTTGTCCATCACAACCAACCTTGACCACGCGGCCATTTGTCAAGACAATACGGAGGCAAGCATATTGTTGTGGATCTGAGGTGACACTTAGTTCAGACAGGGCAAAAATGTTAGGTTTCTTTACCAAAGGTTATCAACAAAATAAGAAAAGAAATCCTGATGATCTATTCTTGCCATGAGTGAAATTAGTTTTCATTCCAATTTTTGATATTGGAAATTAAATTTAGTCATCGGCTGTGGTAGGATTTCAGACAATGCTTTTAGAATCATAACTTGCGCCTTTGAAATACACAGTCAGTGACATTATTACTCTATTTAAGAGTTCCTGTTGTGAAGTAACTGTAGAGACAAGAACAAGTTTGTGGTAAAACTATTTGTAACTGGAAGAGAGGTCAGAAGAGAACTGGAGCCATAAAACCTGTCGTTAACGAAGGGTTAGATGCTGGAGAAGTCAGCAATAGAACTCAGGCAAATCTGGAGATTGGGGATGATATGAAGGTGAGCGTCGGTAGGAAATATAAAACAGTTCACGGTAAATGGAGACTCAGGGTTCCGAACAGTCTTTTACCTTCTTAGATGTTTGTGAATAAGTAGTTTGGAAATGCATGACAATGAAGTGGCGTTTGTGACTGAAAGTTGATGTATTTGTTAAATATAATCAACCTGAATAGCAATAACATGCAGCATCATTTACAGAATTGACAGAGATAGACTTACCAGGAACACCAATAATAGCCAGGGTGGGATAGTACCCAGCTTGAATAATTATCAGTACGGCTTCTATCTGCAACTGTAACCATGCCCAATCCTGAGAAAGCCAGTAAAGACCCGAGGATTAACTCCTGTCCATTGTTGTAACATTCCAGTCTAATGTTCTCAGATTCTTATCCATTGTTGGACCATTCTAATGTTCTCAGATTCTGATTTCTCTCTCTTTCTGTGTAGTTACTGAACTCAATCTTGTTGAAGTTGAGTCTGCCCCGAATACTATGGCATAACATGTTGAAAGAAGTCCCTAATAATGGAAGAGAGAAATCCTCCAGTGACCCAGTTAGGTCCAGAAAGACTGATATTAATTACAGTCACTGAACAAACAGCTCCAGTTAACCCATTTCACGGCAACTCTGATATATCACAATAATACTTCGTGTGTGTGGGATTTTGATATCGCTGATTATTGGGCTCATGGCACAGCTCCAGTTGTAAACATAGAGGTGAGGGAGAGACATAATTCTTTCTCTTCACAAGCTCGATGATTCTGCTGTGTTTTGGCCGTACAGGAATTTCTGGGCTCCCGAGGCCGTCTGTATCTGATTACCAGGCCTGCTGCATCTTTTTGTTTTATTTATTTATGTTTAACTTTGACTTTTGTCTGTCCAGCATTTAATGGCTTAGGTGGATTTAGGCATTTTTGAGAGACACCTACTGGGCCATAGGCGATGTAGATACAGTCCATTCTTTGTGTTCTTGCAGCCGCGGCCTAGTCCTGTGGAGTTATGGTCAAACTCTCACAGAACCAGGATTCTTAGTTTTACCTTTCACCAGTTATTGCTGGGGTCTCAGGAGGGTTGGAAGGCAGGAAATCTCTCCCCGGTTCTACACACTCTCTCTGTGATTTTTCTCGGAACTGCATTTAGATGTTCTTTCCTCCTAGATTGGAGAACTGCATGTGAGACAATCTGTTTCCTGCATTTGTTTTTTGACATTTGTGTGCTTATCGAATGATACCATATTTGAGCAGTTACTGTTTAGTAGTTAATAAACTCTTATTCTGCTAAGTATTCCAACAGAATTAAGTTATTGCCAGTTCCTCTTCCTTTTCTTGTCTTTTATCGACAGATTTCGAAGAAATTGTGTTTTGCTTAATGTCGAATATCTTGACGAAGTAAATTCTATCGCAAACACCGCATCTCACATTTACCAGTGGAATGGGCCAAGATGGAGGAGTGATAATCATGTCAGGAATTATATTGAATACCCAATCCACCTCTCAGATCCAGCCCGGACCCGTATCAGCCCAGATGAAGTACCTCCTCAACATGAAGCGCTGCGTAGACCAGGCTAGTGAACTGCTCAGCAATCGGTTCAGGATCGAACACTGTTTAGAGCTCACAAGTTCACTACCTATGTGTCCAACAGTGCAATGATCAATAAATTTGGACTAAATGATCTGGTCAGTACAGGGCGCTGTGCAGAACACACAAAGGCATTGTTCTATACAGACGGACTGGGTATCTGTGCAGCAGGTGGATCTGTGCAGTAAATAGCAGTGAATTCATCTTTTAATCTGGAGCAGTTACCTTCCCAGCATACGCAGCTGTGTGCACCAATCGCTGCATTGCTATGTAACACTGTGTTAGATCACTGCCCAGCGTGGGGAACCTTGTAGCTCATGCTGGAAGCGACAGGATGTGCAGCACCTCTCCATTTACAGCTCCATATCTCAAGTGTGGCATGACACAGGAGTGCTGTAGGTGTGAAATTCATTGCCAGAGAGAGATGACGTGAGAATCAGTTTAAATACCAACAAATGGGAGGAACTTGGTTAAAAGAGAGGGGGAGATTGAGAGAGAATTTCAGAGAAGGATCTAATGGTACGTTTAAAAATCGTGACATGAGAACATTTTGATAGCGTCTTGCAATATAAGCCACTGTTTCTAGGAATGATGGGTGAGTAGGATATTGGTGTAAGTTATGATGATTGAGAATTTTGGATAAGCATTTTTCCTGCAGTGTTGTAACTGGGAGTAGGATCAGCAGAGTCTTCGACTCACTGGGCTGAATCGTAAAATAATTGTCTCAGTGCCATTTTCATTGAATGTGACAGAAGGAATATCTGCACGAGGCATAGCTAGTTTCCTGGTGTTATCTTATTGAACTCACCTCATTAACTATCCACCCCACCCCATTGCGTCCCTCTCATCCAACGCCAGCCCGATTTTCCCACCAATTATGGCTGGAGGTGCTCACCATCGCCCGGATACCCCTGGATATTCAGTGATCCCTGGTACTGCTGCCATCATGAAAAGGCCAATGGGCACACGGTTGAGCTTTCTCAGTTTGAAGCTGCCCTGCACAGTTTACCCGAGCATGGCAGATAAAGGGAAATTACACCACAACTTGACGACAGGGGCACGGTGGTCATGGTGAATGGTTTAGTATAGAGGGGGACCATTTTCTTCCCAGAGCATGGTCTGAGCACACAACCCAGCTCAGTGCAGTATCTGCGGTCCGAACAAAAGTCCAGCAATACAGGAAATGCATCAATAGCCTTCCCCGCTCTGTCAGGATAAGCGTCACCGTATTCTCTCTACTCTCTCACACTCATTGTATATCTGTTAGCGCCTTCCCCAGAATAAGGCTCCATCACTCTTACCATGCAATGCAGCACCTCTCTCTCTCTCTCTCTCTCTCTCTCTCTCTCTCTCTCTCTCTCTCTCTCTCTCTCTCTCTCTCTCTCTCTCTCTCTCTCTCTCTCTCTCTCTCTCTCTCTCTCACCTACGCAATACCCCCACATTGTTATAAAATGTTCTTATGAGCGCAGTTTCTAGAATTCTCGGGTTGATGTCGTTCGTACAATGTTCCAGATAATTTTCAAAATAATTCAACTTCAGCAAAATGTTCATCCCCCATTATGTAACGCATCAGAGGAAGGAGTAGCGTTTTACGTTTTATTAAATCACTCAGGATGGAAGAACATCATGAGGCCATTAATCCTCGCAAATTTGCTCCATAATTCAGACAAAGGGTGCACCTAAACACTTGAAGACTCACTGTCTTCTTGAAGACAGGCGCACTTTGGAGTTTCGCCAGTTTCACTGGAACACTCCTTTAATCGCGGGAATTATGGAATATTTCACACAGTGCCACCAGTCACTGTAACCATTTCTATCAAAACAAGTTATGAATTGCTGATGAGCTGTTTACCCTTGGTCTTTTCTGTTTGAGAAAAGTCTTGTTCATTTTGTTAGAGACAGTGCTAAACTTTCATCTGACTACAATTTTGTTTATAATATTGAAACTCTTCGTGCCTTCCCCTGCAAGGAACAATGTAAAATACTGTTTTAAATTCTCTGCCTGATCCCTGAAACCAGTTCCCCAGTCACATCCTACAGGTCTCCCACATATTCTTTCCTGCCTTCCTTCCAAGGGTCACACACACATCATGAATGTTTTTTTATTCGATATGGGAAAACTCTTGCGGTTAGTTTCTTTTCATATTTCTTGCCAGTTCTGAAATGTTTTTTCTTTGTATTTTGTTTTATACAATCTGCTTCTTGTTCCAAAAGTAAACTTCCCAAATGTGGCTGACGCTATAGATCAACAATCTGAATTCTTTAGTTTGTGATTGATTAGTATCCTTCACAGCCTTTGTGCATCATGGGTGTTTCATCTTCACATCTTCATATCATCTTCTTTTTCACCTGAGCCAAACATTACTGAGCGTTATTAATGAGTACCTGCTTAAGTGTTCCCACACCCCCTCCCCCACCACAAACACACAGATACATCTGCTGACCTTCACCTGTGTCTATTTTCACACTCCATATTTGACCAGATATATGACATAAATCTGCATTTGAAATGCCTGGCTCTTTTCAATCATTCGGGGGAACATTTTCCCTGGCTCTGTCATTTCTGTTCGATGATGTCACATTCCAGTGGGAAGCTTCCGACATGTGGCCCTCATGGTGGGCGGCACGGTAGCACAGTGGTTAGCACTGCTGCTTCACAGCGCCAGAGACCCGGGTTCAATTCCCGCCTCAGGCGATTCTCTGTGTGGAGTTTGCACATTCTCCCCGTGTCTGCGTGGGTTTCCTCCGGGTGCTCCGGTTTCCTCCCACAATCCAAAAATGTTCAGGGGTTAGGTGAATTGGCCATGCTAAATTGCCCGTAGTGTTAGGTGAAGGGGTAAATGTAGGAGAATGGGTCTGGGTGGGTTACGCTTCGGCGGGTCGGTGTGGACTTGTTGGGCCGAAGGGCCTGTTTCCACACTGTAAGTAATCTAATGTCATCCTTTTCTCTCAAACGAGAAATCCCCTAAATCTGATGGACTGAGTTTTCAGCTGTGTCTGTCCCGTCTCCCTCACTTCTGTCCTCACTCCGTCCCTTCCTCCCCAGAACAATGATAGATCTCCCCTTGCCCTCATTTCCTACTGCACTAGAATCTGCATTCACAGAATCATTCTCCGCCACTTCGACCACCTCCACACAGGACAGCACCAGCAAACACATCTTCTCCTCCCGTCCACTGTCAGAAATTCACAGGGACCATTCCTTCTGTGGCAAGCTCTATGATCTCGAACAGTTCCCCACACCCCCATGGCACCTTCCCATGTAAATGCAGAAGCTGCAACTTTTGCCCATTTATCTCTTCCCTCTTCACTGTCCAAGGCTCTAAACACACCTTCCAGGTGAAGCAGCATTTCACTTGTACGCTTTCAATCCAATTTCCTGTCATTGCTGCTGACAATGCAGTCTCGTTTACATTACTGAGCTAAACAAAAACTGCTTTGAGGAACATCTCCATTCTGTCTAAAGGAATGACCCTGACATTCTGATTGGTCCCCATTTCAAGAACCTACATTGCTCTCAAGATAATGAGAATTCTTTAAGGAGGTAACGATGGGTTGGACCAGAGAGAGTTACCTATCTGAACTTCCAGAAGGCCTCTGATATGGTACCCCACAGGAGGCTGCAGAGTAAGATAAGGACCCATGGTGTTAGAGGATAGGTACAAGCATGGATAAAAGATTGGCTCTCTTACAGGATGCAGAGTGAGGATAAAATTGTCTCTCTCAGGATGGCAGCTGGTGACTTGCAGTGTTCCACAAGAATCAGTGTTGGGACCACAACATTTCATTTTATAGGTTAACGAACTGAGTGGCGGGACAGAAGACATTGTGGCTACGTTTGCAGATGAAGCAAAGATAGGTGGAGATGCATGTAATATTGAGGAGGCAGGGAGCCTGCAGAAATATTTTGATAGTTTAGGAGAGTGGGAAAAGGAGTAGCAGATGGAATACAATGTGGGGCAGTGTGAGGTCATGCACTTTGGTATGAAGAATACAGGCATGGACTATTTCCTAAATGGGAAAAAAAATCAGAAATCTGAGGAACAACGGGACTTCGGGTTCCAAGCGCAGGATTCGCCTTAGATAAACTTGCAGGTTGAGTCAGTAGTTAAGAAGTCAGATACAATGTTGTCATTCATCTCGAGAGGAGTAGGATATAATGGTGGGGATTCTGAGGCTTTCTAAGGCTCTGGTCAGACCACATTTCCAGTATTTTGTGCCTTATACCTCAGAAAGGATGTGTAAGCCTTGGTGTGTGTCTAGAGAAGGTTCACCAGAAATGAAAAGCTTAACAGATGAGTAACGTTGGAGAACTCTGGGTTTATACTCTATGGAGATTAGAAGGATGGGGGCGATCCAATTTAAACTTATAGAATACTGAATGACCTGGATACAGACAAAATTGGGAGGACGTTGGCACTGGCAGGAGGACACAGGCTTAGAGAAAAGGGAAAACCCATTAGAACGGGGATAAGTTGAAACGTCTTTAGCCAGAGCGTGATGAAATTGTGGAATTCCTTACCACAGAAACCTGTGGAAAGCAGATCATTTTGCACGAGCAATATAGCCAGGTAAGGGACTGAGGATCTGAAAATTGACGACAGAGAGTTAGTTTGGAAGCTGAAGAGCAGGACGAACAGAGTAGTTATCTCAGGTTTGCTACCAGTGCCACGAGCGAGTTAGATGAGGAACAGTCAGCGAATGCAGCTTTTCACGTGGCTGCGAGGCTGGAGCCAGAGGGAGGGCTTCAGATACCTAGACCATCGGGATACCTTCTGGGTAAGGTGGGACCTGTACACGAAGGGTGGGTTGCACCTGAACTGGACGGGCACAAATGTCCTGTTTGGGAGGTTTGCTCGTGTGATTCTGGAGGGTTTAAACGAGTTTGGCAGGGGATGAGGAATCAGACCGCATGTCTGAGAGGGGATTAGTTGCAGATGGGACAGTGACAGGATATATTGAATCTATCAGGAAGGTTTCTCACGCGATGAAACAAAGGGATCAGTTAACGTGCGTCTACTTTAATGCAAGAAATGTCTGAAATAAGAGTGACGAACTTAGAGCATGGATCAGTACTTGGGGCTACGATGTCGTGGCCATAATGGAGACGTAGGTTTCACAGGGGCAGGGATGGTTGTTTGATGTTCCTGGGTTGAAAAAGTTTAAAAATGTTTTGGGGCGGCACAGAGTCTCAATGGTTAGTACTGCTGCCTCACAGCACCAGAGACCCGGGTTCAATTCCCAACTCAGGGAACTGTCTGTGTGTAGTTTGTACATTTTCCCCGTATGTGTGCTCCGGTTTCCCTCCATAATCCAAAAATGTGCAGATTAAGTGAACTGGCACATTTTTAATTGCCTGTAGTGTTAGATGAAGGGGTAAATGTAGGGGAATGGTTCTGGTTGGATTGTTCTGTGGAGGATTGGTGTGGACTTGTTGGGCCGAAGGGCTTGTTTCCACACTGCAAGTAATCTAATCTAAAAAAGAACAGGGTGGGCGGAAAATGAGGAGAGTTTGTAACATTGCTAATCAGAGAGTGAATCACAGGAACAGAAATGAAGGTTGTTGAGGAAGATTTGTCTACTGAGTCAGTATGGGTGAAAGTTAGGAACAGCAAGGGAACAGTCACCGCATTTGGGGGTTTTCTACAGACCATCTAATAGCAGTAGAGAGATTGAAGATCTCATAGGCGGGCAGATTCCAGAAAAATGCAAAGGTAGCATTATTATAGTTATGGGTGATTTCAACTTTTCCAATATCGACTGGAACCTCCGAAGTGCAGATAGTGTGGATGAAGCCATTTTTGTCAGGTGTGTTCAAGACGGTTTCCTTGCTCAGTATGGAGACAGACCAACAAGGGGAGAGGCTATTTTGGATTTGGTGCTCGGCAACGAGCCAGGACTGGTGTCAGAGCTAACGGTGGGAGAGCACTTTGTTGATAGTGATCACAACTGCCTCACAGGTAGCATAGTCTGCGAGAGTGAAAGGAGCAGTTTCAGAGGGAAGATATTTAATTGTGGAAAAGGAAATTATGATGCTATCAGACAGGAGTTGTGAAGTACAGACTGTGAGCAATTGTTCCACAGAAAGGGCACAGCAGACATGTGTGACAGATTAAGGAGACGTTGATGCGAGTTATGCACAAATTTATTCCTCTGAGACAGGTAAGAAAGAGTAAGATTAAGGAACCTTGGATGACGAGAACAGTGAAACTTCTCGTCAAAAGGAATCAGGTAGCTTACGGAAGATGGAGGAAGCAAGGATCTAGCACAGCTTTAGAGGATTACACGCTTGCTAGAAAGGAGCTCATAAATGGACCCAGGCGAGCCATGATGGGGCACGGAAAAGGCTTGGCAAGAAGTATTAGGGAGAATCAAAGGCATTTTTCTCATACGTGAGGAATAAGGGAATAATTAGGGAGAAGGTAGGGCCAATCAGGGAACTTATGCATGGAGTCTGAGCAGATTGGGGAAACCCTAAATGGGTTTTTTGCTTCGATTTTCACCAATGAAAGGGAACTTGTTGTAAATGAAAACTTAGAGGAGCTGGGCCAGATCAGTCTTGACCAGGTCAAGATTGATGAAGTTGATGTGCTAGAAATTTTGGAAAACATTAAGATAGATACGTCCCCAGGGCCAGATTTATCCTTACTGCTCCGGGAAGCGGGAAAGGAGGTTGCTAAGCTGCTTGTGAGAATATTTGCTTCCTCACTCTCCACAGGAGTCGTACCGGAGGATTGGAAGGAGGCAAATGTTGTTCCTTATTTCAAGAAGGGTAATTGGGAAATCCCTGGCAATTAGAGACCAGTCAGTCTTACGTCTGCTGTCAGCTATGTTTGGAAAAAATTCTGAGGGATAGGATTTATGACGATTTGGCAAAGCATTGTGTGATTAAAGCAGTCAGCATGGCTTTGTGAGGGGCAGGTCATGCCTCACAAATCTTATTGATTTCTTTGAGGAGGTGTCAAGACAGGTCAACGACTGTCGAGCAGTGGATGTGGTGCATGTGGACTTCAGCAAGGCATTTGATAGGGTTCCCCATGGAAGGGTCATTCATAAAGTCAGGAAGTATGGGATACAGGGAGAATTGGCTATCTGTATTCAGAATTGGCTGGCTGGCAGAAGGCAGACAGTTTTTGTAGATGGAAAGTATTCTGCTTGGAGGAGAGTGTTGAGAGGGATCCCACAGGGCTATGTCCTTGGGCCTCTGCTCTTTGTAGTTTTTATAAATGACTTGGATGAGGAGGTTATGGGGTGGGTTAGTACATTTGCTGATGCCACAAAGATTGGAGGTGTCGTCGGTAGTATCGAGGGCTTGTATAGGCTGCAGCACGACGTAGAAAGGATGCAGAGCTGGGCTGAGAAATGGCAGATTGAGTTCAACCTGGGTAAATGCGAAGTGATTCATTTTGGAAGGTCAAATTCGAATCCTGAATATAGCATTAAAGACAGGATTCTTGGCAGTGTGGAGGAACAGAGGGATCGGAGTGCGCAAGTGCATTGATTCCTCAAAGTAGCCACCCAAGTGGATAGGATGTCAAGAAAGCAGATGGTGTTTTGGCTTTCATTAACAGGGGATTGAGTTTAAGAGACGCGAAGTTTTTCTGCAGCTCTCCCAGTTCCTGGTGAGACCACACTTGGAATATTATATCCAGTTGTGGACCCCATACTATAGGAAAGATACAAGGGCTTTGGAGAGGGTGCAAAGAAGGTTGACCAGGATGCTGCCTGGTTTGGAGGGCTTGCTTTATGAAGAAAGGTTGAACAAGCTTGGACTTTTCTCTCTGGAGACAAGGAGGAGAGAGGAGATCTGATCAAGGTGTGCAAAATAATGAGAGGAATAGATAGAGTAAATACCCAGAGACTTTTTCCCAGGGCAGGATTGACTAGTACGAGAAGTCATAGTTTGAAGATATTAGGATGAAGGTAAAAGGAGACGTCAGAGGTCAGTTCTTTACACAGAGAGTTGTGAATGCATGGAATGCTTTGCCAGCTCTGTTGGTGGAAGCAGAGTCATTGGGGACATTTGAGCGACTGATGAACATGCACATGGAGAGCAGTGAGTTGAGGGGTGCATAGGTTAAGTTACTATATTTTACATTAGGATTAAATCTCAGGACAACATCGTGGCCCAAAGGGCCTATTCTGTGCTGTACTGTTCTATGTTCTATTTAGTATACTTAAAACAGACTCAGATAAGTTCTTGATTGACAAGGGGATCAAAGATAACTGACAGGAAGCAGGCAAATGGGGTTGAAAATCTATAATGCGTGATCGAATGGTGGAGCAGACTTGATGACCCGAATGGCTTCATTTCTGCTCGTATAGAATTGTGGCCTTCTAATATTTCGGTCCTGGATGGCACGGTGTCTCAGTGGTTTGCACTGCTGCCTCACAGCATCAAGGAACTGGGATCGATTTCCTCTGGGTGTTCTAGTTTCCTGTCACAGTTCAAAGTTGTGCAGGTTAGGTGAACTGGCCATGCTGAATTGCCGATTGTGTTCAGCGATGTTGATATTAGGTGCAATAGTCAATGGTCTATGCATAGTATTAGGGTAGAGAATGGGATTGGTTCGCATACTCTTTGGAGGGTCAGTATAAACCTGTTCGGCTGAAGGGCCTGTTTTCACACTGTAGGGATTCTAAGAAAATGCAGGCTGCTGCAATGTTACAATGAATCATAACCCACGCTCGAGTAACATCTCACATTTCACTTTGGTACGTTACAGTCTGGAGGAGTTAATATTCAATTCCATAAATTCACAGCCTGAACCCACTATGGCTGTTCTCCATTTTCCGTACACCCTCCCTCCTGGGATCCCTAAGTTCGTGTCTTGTTTATGTTCCATTCAACAGAGAAAATCAATTTCTAATATTTACACATTAATTTACACCCATTATATATCGGTGTCTCTTTCACCACAATTTAAAGCCCATTTGTCTTTCACACTGGGCCTCCAAACACTCTTTCCCACCTCTGCCAAGATACTAAAACCCTCACTTCCCAATCCTTTACACGTCCGAAGAAGATTTACACTGGACTTGAAACATTAACATTGTTTCTCTTTCTCTGCAGATGTTGCCAGACCCCTGAGTACCTTCAAAAATAAAAAGTTACAGAATACATTTTCAATATAGCAAAGATCGTTGGATACAGGAAATCTGAAACTAAAACAAAAATTGTTGGACTTACTGGGTGCTTTGAGGAACAGTCACAGAACCCGAAAGATTAACTCTGCTTTCACTCCACAGGTGCTGTCAGACTTGTCAGTGTCTTCAGCACTTTTTGTTTTTGAATAAGTTTCAGACATGTGTGTCAAAGCTGCTCACATGCCCTGTACGACTTGGAGTGCCATACACCGGGAAGTGAATGATAATACAAGGTATACAAATTCATTTGCTCTGAAACAACATAAGGCTGTCATCACCGACACCGCAGAGCTCCTAATCATGGTCATGGAGAGAAACAGCGGGAAACACATTCGCTTTAAATAAAAGATAGCATTACTGGAGGGGAAAATATTCAGGTGAAAACGTTAAATGCTTTTGAGGAATGCGACAATTGGAGGCATGGCATCATGAAGATACCTAAACAGGATGAGAACTTTTAAAAAAGGAAGCGTTCCCACATGAGAAACTGGGATAGTGCACTGTGTACAGGGGATGAGAGTGACCGTGTCCCCGTGCGAATGAGGACAGTCAGCAGAATTGTATTGCAGATATTGCTGCTCAAACTGGGCATTCATGTGATGCTGTAAATCATAGCAGCTGTAGTAGCAGCAGCAGAAGCAGAATTATATTCAACCACAATATAATCTCTCAGTCTACCATTAACACGAAGCCGATCTCCACTTCAGTGATGAGTGTGGGTGAACATGCCACAGTCAGGACCGTGTGTACCTAAACCTGATGACAACCCAATCAAGCTACCGCACTTACTGCTTACATTAACAAACAGCAGAACTAACATCTGAATGAGAGGGCAGCATGATCCCAAGACTGTGACCATTTCTTTTAAAACCAGTTATGAATTACTGCTGGCCTGTCTACTCTTACTCTTATCTGTTAGAAAAATCCTTGTTCCTTTTGTTAGAGACGGTTCAAGAACTTCCCTCGTATTACCATTTTGTTTACGTCTTTGAAATACTTACTGTGCCTTCCCCTGTGAGGAAAGATGTAAAACATGGGTGTAAATTATTTGTCTGCTCCCTGTAGCCAATTCTTCAGTTACACCCTCCAATTATTCTCAGTATACTTTCCAAATTAATTTCACCTAAGATCACACACTCATCTTGAACTTTTTTAAATGCTCGAAAAAGCTCGTGCTGCTTGTTATTTGTATTTCTTGCCAATTTACGACATCATGTCTTTTCTCCCCTTTTCCCCGCTTTCTAGATTGATACAGTCATATAGCGCACATACAGACCC